>NW_025336401.1:2004131-2104709 GCF_004798865.1 Varanus komodoensis
GGCGGGCGCACGTGGGCGCCGCCAGCGCGGGGCGGGCGGTGGGCGGCGGGCGGCAGCGCGAGGGGCCGGGCGCTCTGCACGTGCCCAGAGGGAGCGGGGGCGTGGCTGCGCGCGGGGAAGGGGCGCGGGGGCCTCGCCGCTTCCCGCCGCCCCGCTGGACAGCTCCTCGGGGTCCGAAAGGGGAAGGCAGGCAGGCCCCACCCGGCGCGCAACGCGCCGCCTCGGCGGAAGAGCCCGTGCGCCCCGCGCCTCCGCTGGCGCCCTTCCTTGCGGGGAAGCGGGCGTCCCCCGCGGCCGGGAGCCCCACCGGCCCGGCCCGGCCCGTGCGCGGGCGGGCGGGCGGGAGGCAACTCGCAGCGTGCTCGGAGCGCAGGGTGGCGAGCGCCGTCCGCTCCCCGCGGGCGCTGCAGCCTGGCCCGAGCCCCGCTCTCCCTCCCGGGGACCGCCCGCTTGCCATGGGGGCCAGGCGGGGTCTTGCTCCTTCCCAAAGGGCCAGCCGGGGCGCTCGGCGGATGCTCCGTTGCGCGCCGGCCGCATCCAGAGCGGGCCCGGCCCTTTTGGCCGCGCCCCTCCCTGCCCGCGTCACTTGCGCGCTCCCGCTGCTTCTGGCCAGGTCTGTTCCGCCAGAAAAGCATCTGCGCCTCGTAAATTACAGCCTCGTGCTTCAGCCAGATGACTTTCCCTTAAAAAAAACAAACCGGGAGCGAAAAACAGCACCGCGCCGTGCGCCCTGATGGGCCTTCGGAGCAGTGCCGACAGAGCAGCGAGATCTCGTTAACCTTAAATTTCCTGCCCAGCGCCGCCGGTTGCGTTCTGCCTTTGTGAAAGCAGAAATGCCTTCCTTTCTGTGCCGCGGAGGAGTTTCATTCTGCCAGCGGAAACGAAATGTTTTTAAATGTAGCTCAGAGCAGTTTGTGCATCTCTGGTGGAGCTGAACTTGCGAGGCCTTTCGCTCAAGTGCCTGCCTGCAAAGTTGTGCAGGTTTTTTAAAACACTGTGCCCTTCTTTGGCGGTTTGGACTTGTGCTCTGCGGGAAGCATTAGGCCAGAGAAGCAGAAATGAGGGGAGCGGAAGGCGGAAGATGATTTCCTGGCAGATGCCAAAAGGCAGGGTGTGGTGCAGTTGGAGATTTGCAGCGCCCGCGTCATGTCTAGGGAGCCCCAAATGCTTCCTTGGGGCTATTTATAGTAAATGGAGGAAGACAAGAAGGGCACAGCACCACGGACTCGCACGGCCCACTTCCAGGGTCGCCAGTGCGACCTGGCCTGAGTGTGTGCCAGGATGTTTTGTGCTTGCTCATCTGGCCTCATCTGTCAGCCAAAGAGACGGAAGTTGCCAGTTTGCTTCTCAAGCAGGAAACCCAGCAAGGGAAGCCCTGCCTGTCCTTTTAGTCTGTGAATCCGACAGACTCTCAGGGGCCCGCCTGTCTCTCTCTTGCCCACTCGATCCGCCTTGAGAGCCAATAATTACCTGCAAAGTGAGATAAAAATACAGTCAGGGTGCGATCGTGTGCATGTTCAGGCTGGGAAAAAGCCCACAATTCCCAGCAAGTCCCGGGTGGCGTGTTCAGAGTTATAGACCCTTTCTTTTTGGTCTGGCTCTACATAGGATTGTCCCTTTAATAATTAAAAAGTGCCCCCCCCCCATCTGCTCAGAGGAAACGGTGAAGAGCAGAGATAGGCAGGCCATAAAATTCCTGCAGCTTGATGAGGCTGGCCGGAATCCCAGTATGTGACTGTCAGAGGTTATTTATTGAGAAGGTCGCCCTCCTTCCCATCGAGAGGGGGTCCTCTGTTTAGAAGTCTGGGGGTTCAGCATCCCCGAAACAAACTCGACTTTGCCAGCAGTGGCACCGCTGGCCGTTGGGTCTATCCTTCGTCAGTTGCCTTCCCACCATCACAGATGGAATGAGGGTGGTGATGGCCTTGCCTTGCAGGGTGGTTGGTTGGATGCACGTGCAAAGCACCTTGCAGGCAAAGCGCATGGCTCCTGCACTGGAGAGATCATTTGGAGCACTTTTCCAAAGCTCTTGCTGGAGCATTTTTGGAATTACAACCTTGGACCCACTCGAGAGACCCAGCCTGCTTTAAGAACCACCCGTAAACTAAACTAAAAGCCACTGCACTCAAGCAATCAACTCACATTGCTCACAGGAAGACCAGGACCCTACAGTCCTTCTAGCCTGCCCTTTAACATCTGTGCACTGGCTGCACCCACAAAATCAGAACAATGCCAAGTGCTGAAGCAGACGCCGAACCAGCAACAGGAAGCGTAGCATTTCCACAGTGAATCAGCCCCCTGAAAACACTCACCTAACTGAAATGGTCTTCTGCCCAAGAACCGCCCAGGGGAGCCCCTCTCCCGGGCAGCTGTTCTGAGCAGCAGGTACTGCAACCAGTATTTCTGAAGGCACGTCCCAAAGGAGGGGCTTTGGCACGGGTCAAGAGACAGGTTAGCCGTGGGCACGGTGCCAGCGTTCTGCACTCAGCTCAGGAGCAAACCGATTGCTGGTGAAGCTGAAGGTAAATGAGTCTTATGTGGCCTGAATGAGCAGCATCTCTTAGAACTCCACAGCTGTAGTCTGGACCGTCTTCAAGGGCTGCCCCACATCAAGACCATTGCAGTAATCTATCCTGGAAGCTGCCAGTGTGAATAATCGGCTTGATTGTTGCAGGGATTGCTGGAAGGCATTCACTCATACCTTGGCTGCAGAGCACACCACATACTGCTATGAACTCTACAGCAGGGGTGCTTCGCATACGGTAGCCGTGGGAAAAGACGGCCTTTGGGCTGGATTTCAGAAGGAGTCGGTTGTTTATGATCTTATGCTGTTTGGCTTGAGTCGCTGCTTGGTGTTCCTTAGAGTCGTTCTGCTTGTTATCTGTAAACAAGGCCATCAGTTTTCTGAGGAAATGACCTCTAATCAGCAAAGGGCAAGGTGAATTGGCTTGGTGATGGGTTTGTGCGCAAACCAGAAACCAGCAAAGGAAGAAGAGTCCAGAGCGGCTCTTTGTGTGGCTATTTATGCCACTCTCCGCTGCAGGAGAGTGTGTACAGGGGTGGGACGCACTCAACTAAACATCCCTCCCTGCTTGTGGTCAGCTAGCAGATACGAGGAAATCTTCCCATGTGCGTGTTTCCTACATGCAGGGAGTTTTATGTTTACATCTGAGAGCATTTAGCAATGAGATCCCATCCCACACCTGCTGCTGCAGCACCTTGTCCAGAAAGGCAGGGGAGCTGCTGTGGCAGAGCCAGCCTCCAAGGTGGGTGGCACCTGTGGAGGTGTGCTCACCGGCCTCCCACTCCGGCCCTGACCTTGGTGGTGGGGAGCCACCTGGGTTGATGTGCCCTGTGCTCTCTGGCCATCCAGAACGCTCATGGGTGCGAGGGGGAGAAATGGGCTGAAGAGGAAGAGCGGCCACGGCCGTGGTGGTGCAGAGATGCTCAGGCCACCGAGGGGCCTTGCCCGAGAGCTCAGCAGCCCGGAGCCGGCACTGTCTGCGCCCGGGGAGCCTGGAGCTGGCCTCGCAGCAGCCGGTGCCCTGAAGATGTGCTGTTTGCCCACGGCAGCACCCGCAGCTCAGTGTGGCTTCCTCTCCAGCCCAGAAACAGCCAGGGAGGGAGCGCCAGCACCAGCAGGCCTCGGGAAGAGCGCTTCTGCAGCTCTTGTGGTCAGAAGCGTTAGCACTCCAGAGGAGTGGCAAGCAGCTGGAGGGCGGGTGCCCTGCCGGGCGCTTCAGCCTCCGGCTTTGGGGCCGCTGCTTTCCTGCCCGACTGCGGCTTGCACGTCCTCCCCGCTGCCTCCCTGCTCCTGGCAGCTCCGGTGCTAGAGCCACGTTTCGAGTTGGAAATAAGGCCGGAGCGAGAGTGGGCGGCTTGGTTTGGCCTGCAGCTCCCATCATCCCCCCCCCCCACTGGCCATGCTGGCTAGGAGTGCTGGGACCTGTCGGACCAGTCGCCTGGAAGGCCACAGGCTGCGCAGGCTGGCAAAGGCCTGCAAGCTCGCCTGCTGAGCAGAGAGAGCAAAGGACTGCTTCCCAGGCGCAGCCTCCCCGCTCCCTGTGAGGCGTCCCCACCGCTAACCTGCGTGGGCAGCTCCAGGCTCAGGCGAGCGGGGCAGAAGTGTGTGCTCCTTCTAAGGAAAGAGCACCGTGGCCGTGCACGCTGCTGGGGACAGAAGGATCCCGCGTCCTTTCCTCAGCTGGGCTGGAAGCACCTGAGGTGCGTGACGGGGGGACATCCTTGGAATCAGGGGCTGCCAGAAGGGAACCCTGGAAGGCAGGGGGCCCCGGGCTTGCAGCGCTTCAGGCTGAGGAGGGAGCCTCGGTGGTTGTCCTCCTTTTGGGAACTGGCTCACACGCCCCTTTCCGCGACTGACAAAGCGCAGCTCCAGCGAGCCCTGGCACTGTTTTCCGTAAACAGACTCCATGGAGCCTCTCGTGATCCGTCATGCCTTGGCTGTAGCCCATCATTCCCCAGTCCAGCGCAAACGGAGAGGAAGTTAGTGCTGGATCCGCAGCAGAGCCTCCCTGCGGAGGAGGACGCAGCTAGCTAGTGGCGCTGCGAAATCCGAGGCCCACGGCTGTGGTTGCGAAGCTGACTTGGCTGACCCCGCTCGCTCTGTGGCGTCCATCCTGCAGCCCCCAGTTTCCAAGATGGCGGGCAGGCAGATGCAGGATCGTGCGGGTTGCTGCACAGGCGATGGAGGGGCAGGCTAGTCCTGGTGGCAAAACAGACGTTTTGACTGGGTTCGGCCCTTTGGAGGAGGCAATGCAAATTGCTGCGGAAGCCGCTCTTGATCTGTGCGGAGGGTTGATGCCCCTGCCGTGACGCTTTGGGTAGCTGATGCAAACAGGTTCCTGGCTCCCAAGGGCTCTAGCTCACTAATTTAAATCAAACGGAGAACAGAATTAATTACCTCCTGGAAAGCCTTTCTGTGGGGTAGGACTTGGGATATGTTTTGTTTAGATTAGCGGCTTGTTCTGCTGAAGAGCTACCTGACTTTTACTGGAGGGCACTTGTGCTTTGCAGTGGGTAGATTCCAGCCATGCAAAAACGCACAGAACAAAGTGGAAAGAATGAGGGTGGTGTAACCTTGGAGGGGGCGCCTTGATAATGCAAATAACAGGCCCCTTCAGTTTTGCTTAGGATTTTATTGTCCCGGGAAAATGCATTTCACTTTAAGATCTCTGGTTTTGTGGCAGCTTTTGGAATGGAAACTCCGCACAGAAAGCCTCTCAGGAAGCAGGCAAGCACACCAATGGCCCGCACGATAAAGCTGGTGGAAAGCGCCTTTCACGGGATGGAAAATAAGCTTGCAGCACGTGGGCAGTGCCTTGGGAACCCGAATGTGACCCAACTGGGGGCTGCAGCACCAGATCTGAGCTGCGTGCAAGTCTCCACCTGGCCATGGGCCGGGCTCGGTGGCCCAGACACTCCCCGGCCTGTCCCACTCGTAGGGTTGATGTGGGGATAACGTGGGGTAGCTCCTTTCTGTATGGCCCTGAGCTCTGTCCTGGGCCCTGATAATAATACAGTGGTGCCTCTGCTCACGGACTTAATCCGTTCCAGGACTCTGGTCGTGGCCCAAATTGGTCGTGAGCCAAGTCAAATTCCCCCATAAGGTTCAATGTAAAGAAGGTTAATCTGTTCTGTAACTATTTTTTTAATCAGAAAAATGTGAAGCAAAGTGACAACAACAAAGATTGTGGCCATCTCCCCCACACCGCCCAGCACGACCGCAATTGCGCCCGTCATCCCTGCATGAACGCAACCGCGGCCGTAGGCGGGCGCCCCCGGGCACGCTTGCGGGGGAGACGGGCGCAATCGTGATCGTCACCCAATGCAGAGTTCACAACCTGAGGCAAAATTTTTCAGAACTTTCTGTTCGTGGCCAGATTTGGTCATGAACTGAGGCGTTCGTGTAATGGTAATAATCCATTCTTATCTTAATGTCATACATTATTTATTTCGCTGATATATGATTTATTTATTATCATATTTATATCCCACTTTTTTTAAGGGTCTCAAGATGGTTTGTACTATTCTCCTGTTCTCAATCTTATCCCCACAACAACAACCCTGTGAGGTAGGGTGCCAGTGTGGCGTAGTGGTTAAGAGCATGGGACTGGGACTCCAGCGATCTGGGTTCGAGTCCCCACTCAGCCATGGAGCCAACTGGGTGACTTTGGGCCAGTCACAGACTCTCAGCCCAACCTACCTCACAGGGTTGTTGTTGTGGGGATAAGATGGAGGAGGAGAATGATGTAAGCTGCCTTGAGCCCTTTGTAGGAAAAAGGCAGGATATAAATCGGGAAAAAATAAAAAAATAGGTCAGGCTGAGGGTCTGCAACTGGCTCAAAGCCACCCAGTCGGTTCCATGGCCAAGTGGGGACCAGAACCCGGATCACCTGAGTCCCAGCCCCGCACTCTTAACCACTACACCACACTGGTACTGTCTTGCCTTTCCCCATATCCAGTTGCTGTTGGTGGAGGGCTTGAATGACCCCCCCCCCCCGCCTCCCCTTCCTGCACAACATCTTGAGAGAAATCCATTGCCTCGTAATAGCTTAATTGCTTTAGTTTAACCCTTTCACCACTTTCGGTTAGGGCTCCGGCTGCCATCTGGCCAGGTGGCATCAGAAATAGAGGCTGTGGAGAATTAAGAGCATTGACGGGTCGGGACGGACGTGCCCTTTGCCCAGCAAGAGACATTAAGGCTGCGGAATCTCGTTCCGGGTTTTTAATCTCGGGTCCTTCTGGGTTTGGTGCTCGGGTGTGGAGCGGCCAGCGTGGCAGGGAGGGGGCGCTGCTTGGGCCTGCGGCTGCTGCGGCTGCTCTGCAGCTTCTGGGAACGCAGGTTCCATTTCCTAAGCTCCCAGAGCTTCTCAGGGAATGCTTTGTGATATCCTGGGGAACTCCCTTCCTTCCCAGTGGAGCCCAGTGGGCAAGGAGCCCTGGAAAGGACCTTCATCCTTTGGCCATCAGCTGGCGCCGGTTTCCGAATTCCTGCCCGGCAGCTTTCTGTTTCCTTTCCCACTTGGAGGCACCTGTCAGTCTGCAGCAGGGTCGGCCTTGGGAATGCCGGCGCTTTGATGGGGTGGCCCTTCCTCTGACGAGCAGAGTTGGCTGGGCAGGCCCTAGCCAGGGGCCCACGGATCCCCCAGCTTGCCGCTGCCACGGCAGCCGTTTGGCTTGGCTACTGCGGCTCCCTCTGGCCTGGGCGACGGTGGTGCAGGGTGAGGCGAGGAGACGTCTGGCAGGCAAGCGGTGTCCCGATGGGCATGAAGACAGCGCCACGGAGGCAGTGGGGGACTCCGTGGGGGGGCCCGGAGGCTGCCTTGCCCGAGGGCCGTCATGGCCCCAGAGCCAGCCCTGCGCAGCCGCTGGAATGGGGGCCTTGCCAGCGAAAGCCTGCTGTGGGGCCGCTCAGCATCTCCTGCCCTGGGGGCTGCAGGGTTTGGGAGGACCAGCTGTGTCAGTTTCTGGCCCTTTTAATGTGCGGGCGCAGGCAAGGCCCCGGGAGCACCGTGTTGTGTTGCATCACTGTGCACGGGGGAAGCCCTTGCAGCGGGGCTGCCTCGGCCGGGGGGCAGCTGGGCGCTCTCTGGGGAAGCACCGGAGGCCTCTGGGATGCTCGGCTCGGCGCAGCCCAGTGCAGGGCGCCTGGTGCCAAGGGAGCAGCCGTGCTCCAAGCTTGTGCCAAGGCCGGCATCAGGAGGGGCTCGGTGCCCAGCCAACCTCCGTCCAGAGCAAAATCCCATGAGGAATTTTGCAGGAAGGCGCGACGGACCCCGAGCGGGAGGCCCTGGGCAGAGATCCCGCTCGGTGACGCTTGGGGCCATTGAGCTGGCCTTGGGGCGGGGAAAGCGGCCCCCAGAAGCGCGGCTCGTCCTCCGCGGGCGTCTGGGGGCTCTCCGGCGTGGGCTCGGCTGGGTGGATCGGGCTGTCTGAAGGCTCTGGCAGGAGCCAGGGGGCATTTAAACAAGGCACAAAGGGGCAGGGTCTGGCCCCCTTCCTGACTCCGGCCCCAGGGGCTGCTTTTCAGCCCCAAGCAGATAATCCTGCCCTTTCTTTGTCTGGCGTGAGTGATTGCGGGGAGAGAAGTATGGCAGCCTTTGGGAGTGGGGGCTTCATTTGAATCACTGCACTAAATGGGCACCTCAGAGCATGCGCAGAGTGTCTCCCTTTCAGCCTCTGATGGCTGATTCTCCGGTTGCAGGCTCCTTAAGCTAAGGGATGGGGAGCCCCACGCATGCATGGGGGAGAGAAGCAAATGAATTCCCCCTCCTCGCTGTTTTCCTGATAGAAAGCTGGAACATGCACGGAACCACCCTGCGAGCTGGCAGCGCGTGCGCTTTAGCTCCACCTTAAGGGTACCATGCGCCTTTTTGCTACCTGGCCGCCTTCAGAGGGACCAAGCCAAAACTCCCAGCATGCCCTGGCATGGCAAGCTGAGGCATGCAGGGACGTGTAGTCCAGCACAACCGCCTGTTCCATCCTCTGGGCAGCCAAGCCAGTGGCAAGCCCAGGGGCCCTCCTCGTAGGCCCGCGATGACACCACAGCTGTTCGGCCAGTGGGATCGGAGGAGGCAGGGCAGGCTGGGGGTCTGAGTGAGGGGCAGGTGCTGCCCGCCCTTTGCTGAGCCTAGTGCTGCGTCTGGAGTGAGGGGGGGACCCCCAAGCCAGGGCCGCGCCCCTGATCTGCGGACTGCCCTGGTTCCCTGCGCAAGCCCCACCCGCTCCCCGCAACTTCCCTCCGGTTTTGATACCGCAGGTTTCGACGTTCCTTCAGGCCGGGCTCCGCTCGGGGTTTTGGGCCAGCGGCGGATGCATCTGAGTGGACGCACTTGGGCACTCTTTGTGTAATGTGTCGTCCAGAGAGATGCGCCTCAGCTACTCCGCTGCAGCCATTTTCAGGAGATCTGAGCAGGGTAAAACAGCTTTAGGGGCAGAGAGGGCCAGGAGTCGATGGCATTCCCGTCTGCAGCTCAGGCCGCTTGACTGAGTGGGCTGCTCTGCTGGGGATCAGAAGGCCCCCTTTCCCTGGAGAAAGATGGGCTGCTAGAACGGGGACTCGTGGTCCCGGACGTCCCCTCCATCCCCTGGGCGGCTCCACGGCTGGAACAGCTGCGCGGCAATCAGGTGCATCTCTGCAGAACCTGTTGGAGAGCTGCCTGTCCACAGCAAAGCTTTTTATGGTATATCTTAAGCCCCACTTAAAATCTGGGATGGGTGACCGTGTTTAATGGCTTGGCTTTCCTTTTTTGCCTCATCACCTTAACAGTGCAAAAGCTAATTAAAGAGATTGCGTTTCACCTTAATGACGGCTGCAGACCACCCACAAGCCTCCCAGTAACCAAGATGAAATTGCCTTTGTGGATTAGAGTGGGGTGTGGGGATGGCAAGGAAAGGAAAACTCATTCACGTGCCCTGGTGTTCTTCGTTGAGGAAATGCGTCTGTGGCTTGTGCAAAAGCTGCCGTGTCTTTGGAGCCCCACATTTGACCCAGTATTAGCCTCCCAATAAGAGGGATATGATTTGCTGGAGGCTTTTGTTTGAAGCTGAAAGCACAAAGCGTTCTGGTGGCTCAGGCTGGAGGGCTGCGTTCAGAGGGACGCGCTCAGCGATGGCTTCAGGTGGCTTGGCTTTCACTGAGGAATGCGGGCTGCTGTTTTTGAAAGCTGTGCAGAAAAGCCTCCAGAACAAGTTGGCATTAAGCACTTCCTCTCTGCTGTGTGACTGTGGAGGCTGGGCTTAGGCTTCCGCCATATGGTCTCTGTCTTTCTGTTATCTCCTTGGAACGATTTTCTATTCCTGCAGAGTAAACATGAAGAGCTCTGCCTGGATGACAGTGGGCCAGAGGCTGCCGGGGGTGTTCTGATGGCTTTGCAGGGGCAGCTGCAGCTACGCTGGGCAGGAAAAGCCGTTTTTGCCCTTGCACAACTGGCCACATTTTGCACAAACAGAGCTTCCTATTCCTCTCGGAGGACCGTCAGGCCACATGCTCCTGGCAATCGCACGATGTGCTGAGCATTCTCCCCTGGAGACCCCCAGTTTTCTAACTTGGGGCTGCCAGGAGGGAGAGGTGGTCATGGGGGGTGCTAGATCGTGAAAAAATCCAGGACTCGGCACCAGCACCTGTGTTAGTTTGTAGATGCTGCAAAGCAGGGGTGTCCAACCTGCAGCCCGCGGGCCGTATGTGGCCCAGGATGGCTATGAATGAAGCCCAACTCAAAATCATAAACTTACTTAAAACATCATGAGATTTTTTTGAGATGTGTTTTGCAACCCGGTTGCATGGTTCTCGAGCATGAACTGTGTAGACGACAACGTCATGTCACAATGTCACATAAAATAAATGTGCGTATGCTCTCACTATCTGTGCGCATGTGTGGCTTCTGTTTCACGGCGGTGTGAGGCCTCCATTTGTGAGCAGCTCTTTTCAGGAATGAAACAAGCTAAGAGTAAAACTAGAACCAAAATATCTGATGAGCACCTTGAGAACTCCCTGAGAATTGCAACTATTTCCATCAAACCAACTCCTGATGCCTTCGTTTCTCAAATATCCCACTAGTTTTATGTTGCCCTCTTTTCTTTTACTTTTATAATACATTAGCAAAAATATCAATGAAGTTTTATTACTTCGATATGTTCATTTTCTGGATTAGGGTTTGCAAATGTGGGACCTGCTTGATGATTTTAAATTAGGATTTAAATAATTAGGATTATTATGTGAGGACTTTTTTGCTTATCAGTGGTGCCAGTTATGACACATACTATGCACAGACCTTTTCTTTGCTCGCCAGTTTCCATTAGTGTTTGTGCATTTAATGCGTGGCCCAAGCAGTTCTTCTTCCAATGCCGGACGCCCCTGCTGCTGGGCGTGCGTGTGCCCTTGAAGGCTCCACCTCCTCAGGACAGTTGTGCAAGGAGAGACATTGGGAGAGGGGAGAGGCGGGCAATGGATTTCAGGAGAAAGAACCCCCCAGGGAGAAAGTCTGTGGGGCGGGGGGGGGGAGAGCAGCCAGAGGGGAAGCCCCTGTGGGCAAAGAAGCAACTCCCCTGGCCCTTGATGCTCCTGTTTCGGCCGGCTCCTGTGGACGGCGGGCAGGGGGCATGCTTGAGATTTGGGGCTGCAGCAGCCCCCCTCCCCCGTGCACCACCCCCGGCAGGCTTGGGCGCAGCCACCCCAGAGCAGCTGTTCCGAATGTGGCCTTCGAGGTCTTTGAGCCGCTGCTTCCGCAGGGAGGGGGCATCTTAATGCCTGCATGTTTGAATGGCTCCGAAACCGAAGGCGGAAGGACAGGGGGGCCACGTCGGAGACGGAAGGGCTCCATCGGGAGCCACGGCCAGGAGTGCGCGCCAGCTGAGCAGGGCTGCCGTGGGAGCCTCCGTTCGCAGGCTGGCCGCAGGTCAGAGGGAGCGTGGCCTTGATGGCACAAAGCAACAAGGTTGGACTCCCCGTGGCCGGGCAGATGTTCCTGTCCCCTGGAGACCCCGGCTCCATCTTTGGCTGTAAGGAGAAGACCCCCCGGGCCCCCACCCCGACTATCCAGGCTTGCCACCGATCCGTCCCCATCCTGGTGTCCTCCACTGGCTGCAGCTCCCCTCCTCGTTGGCCCTGCTGATGGGATTTGTAGTCCAACGCGTCTGGAAGGTATTAGGTTGGGAGAAGGTGTGTGGCCAGGCGGGATCGCTGCGCAGAGGCGATTCCGGGAGGGAGGAGCCCAAAGTGGCAGCTCTAAGGAAGAACTGAAGCCCACCCCACGCGCGTGCGGCTTCCTGGCGCCTCTGGCCACGCCACGCCGCCTGACCAGTTCCTGACATCTCTCGCCCGGTTCGCTGTGCTTTTCTGCAGCCGCTGCGGATCCGAGCATGAACGCGCCTGGCGAACAGGGAGCCGGGAGTCCAGGCGAGCGCTTGCAGCCGCCAGGCGTCCGCCCCTCCTTGGGAAAGTCACCCGGAATTCGGCTCAGAGGCATTTGCGAGTGCCCAGGAAGGTGCTGGCTCGGGAGGAACGGCTCAGCTCTTAGCTGACTGGTAAATCCATTCCCCGGCAAAGTGATCACCTCCAAGAATTCGAAGAATGTGCATTTGCCCGAAGAAAATGGCCAGCCGGGTCTAAAGTGCCTCTCTGTCGCCCTGTGCCGCGCTCTCGCGTTCACCGCTCCTCCGGGATATCAGTGCAGGGCCGTCTTAGCGCATGGGCCTGGTGGGCACTTGCCTGTGCGCCCCGTACTAATCTGTGTGTGTTAACCCTTGGAAAATTGGAAAACTTCCCAGATCAGCAGTAGTGCCAGTTGTCATAGGGGCCCCAGGACACTGCTTTGCCCGGGGCCCATCATGCTGTTAAGACAGCCCTGTGTCAGTGCGCCAGTCAGACTCGGCCGGGGCATGATTTTAAATCCGTCTCCTAACTGCACGTCATGGAGAGGATCCAGCCGCAGGAACAGAGGGCGTTGCACCGATTTTAGCAGGAAATACCGCTTGGCCCTGCTGTTTAGGAGGCCCCATCAAAGGACAGGAGGACAGGCCCCTGCCCTGAGGGGCTTACAGTCAGAGGTCCAAGATGACACAGAGGAAAATGAAGTACAGGAGTAAACAGGAATAAGTGATGCCTTTGTTTAGTGACATGTACTTAGCTGTTGTGAAACTGGAAAAGGTGTTGGTCAACACCCAGAGGGCGAACGCGGGAGGACGGAATCACTGAGAGCTCCCTGGGCTTGTTTTCTGGCGGGCGTTTTGGCTTGCACGGTCATGCGTAACTGGGCTCTCGCCAGTCTCAAGCAAGGGCTGACCCTGGAACGCAGCTCACATGGCCCAGCCTTCTGGCTGAACTTCCAGCCTCCCCATAATTCTCTTATCAGGCTGCTCACAAACATCCTCTCTGCAGAACCAGCTGGATGCTTCCCAGCCGCAAGCAGAGTTGGCCACTTCCCGGGTTGCAGATGGCGTCTGCCTCATCACATGCCCTGGAGCAGCAAAGGAGATTTGCTGTTGCTGTGGATGGGCCGGGGTGGGGGGGTTGTTATGCAAACTCACCTTTTGCCTTTATTTATGGGGGTCCTTTTCAGTCCAATAGTAGGGATTCCTTTTTGGGGGATGGGGTGCTAGAAGATGGCCATGTAAAAAGGATCGTAGAATCATAGAAGAGTAGAGTTGGAAGGGGCCTTGAAGGTCATCAAGTCCAACCCCCTGCTGTTGTAGGACACCTAGTCACACCCTCCCACTCAGATGGCCGCCCAGTTTCTTTTTGAATGCCTCCAGTGTGGGAGAGCCCCCCACCTCTCCAGGCGGCTGGTTCCACTGTTGCATTGCTCCGACCGTGAGGAAGCTTTTCCTCATATCTAGCCTGAACCTGGGTTGTCACAGCTTGACTTGATTATTCCGTGTCCTGCACTCTGGCACCAGCAAGAAGAGATGAGAGACCTTCCTCTTCGTGACAGCCTTTGAGGGACTTAAGGAGGGATTTCATGTCCCCCCTCAGTCTTCCCTTCTCCAGGCTGAACATGCCCGGGTCTCCCAGTCTGTCCTCACAGGGCAGAGTTTCCAAACCCTGGGTCATTTCTGTCGCCCTCCACTGGACCCTTTCTAATTTACCTGCATCTTTCTTCCATCTCGATGCCCAGAACTGGACACGGTATTCCAGGTGGGGTCTGCCTAGTGAGGAGTAAAGGGGAACTGCAACTACTTGTAATTTGGAAGTAATACTTCTGTTAATGCATCCCAAAATAGCATTTGCCCTTTTGATTCTACGATACACCCACACCCCTGTGCAAAATGTGGACCTTACCAAAACTTCAATGTGTGTGTGTCTCTCACACGCACTGGATCCACAAGGCCATGCATCTGCAACCTACACGTCTGTTGCGGCTTGCGGACCCTCATGGCGGTGGTCCTACGTAAAGTCCATTGCAGTCCACCACAAGAGCTGGGGGTTTTTTCCTGAAAGAAGGTGCAATGAAGCAGAGCAGCGAACGCAGAGGTTTTGCTTGCGGTGCCCCCGGAGGAGCAGCAGCTCAGGGCCAGTGCTTACGGCAGGGCAGTACCGCAGCTGCAAGGCTCGCTTCCCGGAGAGGTTTGGCTGCCTCCACATGGCTGTGCAGGCGCTGGTGTGGCAAGCAGGTGCTCTGTCTAATTTCTGATTGGGTGTGCTGACAGGTCTGGTGCATAATTGTCATTTTGGAGTCATCATTTTAATACTGTGGGTGGGGTGTCCTTTTTTCTCCGTGGGCTGTTAGCCACCCTGAGCTCTTTGCAAGGAAGGGGCATGGAATAAAACCATCCAGCAAACAAGCAAACCAAAGCTTGCCGTGCTTCTGAGAGAGCTTGGCCCTCTTGCAATTACCATGCGATCACCATCTTGCAGTCTTTCCCACAGTAACGTTAGTCAGTGCTGAATCCATTTTCCCGACGGGCAAGAAGCTGCCCTTTGTCTCCAGAAACGGTCGGTGGTGCGGGATCAGTACCAGTCATGCAGCCGGGACCAGAAACCTGCTGGGTTGCAGACTGTGGGAGGGAAGCAGTCTTGAGCGGCATTTTTCTGTCTTGTGTCCCACCAGGAAAAAACGAAGGTGATTGAGCCCTTAGATTACGAGAATGTCATTGCCCAAAGGAAAGCACAGATCTACAGCGACCCGCTCCGGGACCTGCTCATGTTCCCCATGGAAGATGCATCTGTGAGTTGCTTTTCGGGTTTGCGGGGCTCAGCCGTGACCCCAGCCGGCCACTTTTAGGATGCTTGTTCCCCTGATTGGCATTATTTGACATTGCCAGTTCCTCTGTGCCAGTGAGTGCTCAGAACAGCTTGCAGATGAAGAAGAATTGCGGTCACAGACGGAATCGAATATTTGTTCTTCCAGTGCTGTAACATCACTATTTTAGCTGTCAAAAGGAGCATCCATTCACACTGACCATTTTTCCGTTGCCAAGGGGCAGGTAAAAATTTAAAGCAGCGGCTGAATCAGGGACTGATCCAGAATGTTCTCTAGAATAGCCTCGTCCCTGAGGAGAGCAGCCGGCCGTGTTACACGGACCACAGGATGTGCGGCAGACGTGAAACGACGGGCTTCGCTGCATAAGCTGCAGCCCAGAACCCTCAGGTGGATGCCAGTGACTCGCTGGCTGGGCACTTTGGGAGCTGTCAGATTCCCAGGTGTTCTCACGAGGACCCCCACTGCATCCCGGAGACCTCCGTATGCAGGCGCTGCAGTCTGTCCCTCTGGCATTTGGTGGCTAGCTGACCCCTCCGTGTCCCCCTGTCCCCCTGCAGTGTTGTGAGCATGGATGCCTTCGTATGGAAGAGAACACTTGCCTCAGAGGATATGGTTCAAACCTCCTCTTCCCAAGCTGGGCTGCCACTCCCATCATCCCCAGGCAGCATCTCCAGCACATCACCAGGTTGGGAGAAGCTGCTGTGGCCCCTGGAAAGTCCTGCAGGATGCCTTGCCATTCTGCCTTTCCGTGCCGCTGCGGTTCAGTTCAGGAGACTTGTTGCCACGGCCTCCCAAGAAAGCAGCAGTGCGTTGCTCATTTGAGTGTGTGTGCGTGTGTTGGTGTTCAGACAGATGCAGAGTTGCCACCTGCTTGGCATGAAGACCAAGTTAGGCGTCATCCCGGCTGGGCATACTTACCGGGAGAGTACAAAAAAATCAAATGGTAGCCACCCCATCCCAGAAGCATTGCAAGAATTCTCACGAGAATTGCAAGAGCAGAACTGCAACATATTGGCACCTTCGGAACCTTTTAAAATCATTGCAGCTCCTCCTGCAACATGCAGAGCCACAGGGCTGGAGGCGTCCCTAGCCGTCCGCTCCGTGCAGGAGTTCTGCAATTGGAACCCCCTGGCCAGGGGCCCTCGTGCCTCCGCCCACTCCCAGGCCAGCCTGTCCTGCTGTCAAAGGGGCATCTCCCCCGAAGGTTAGCCAAAAGGTCCTTCATGCTGCTCTACCCCGTGGCTTCAGCCTTGCTCGGCATTGTCCCAGGCGGTCGCAGGAGGCTCCCCATTGTGCGCTTCGTGTTTCCCGTTCCCGGAGCCACAGTGTCTCCCTGGCTCCAGGTCCTGTAATCTCCAACTGTCCTTTGTCCCTTCAAGGTCTCTGCCATCAGCCGACAAAGGAGGACAGTGCAGTCCACGGTGCCAGAAGATGCTCTTGGAAAGGCCCAGAGCCTCTTCGTCCAAGAGGTAACAGCTGCTGCCAGGGAAAAGAGAAGTCTTGCTTCTCTTTCCAGATCCAAGAAAAGAACCTTTTCCGGGGTGGCAACCGCACTGTACCTGCTGCAGGTGTGCTTGAGGATTCCCCGTGGGAATGTGAAGAAACGCGGGGCACAGGATTAGTTCTTGTGTGGAAACTCTCGCCCCCTCCTGCCTTGTAAGGCGGCAGATATGGAGAGGTGCCGCCAGTCATTCCTTTTTGGCTTTGATGGGGAGGCATCGTGGCTCAGTGAGCACAGCCTTGCCTATAAAACATCCCAGGTCCGACCCCCTAAGTACCATCTCCAGCTGGAAAAGAGCCAGGGAGCAGGTGGGAGGGGGAACCGCTTTCTAGGGGGCCGTAGGTTTTGTTAAATCCATCCTGTCGGAATTTCACAGATCCATTTGTCTGCTCACTGATGGAATCCAGAGTTTGGGTTTTTAACCAGAAATTTGGTCTTCTGCAACTAACTTGCTTGAACACAAGTGTGCATTAGTGCTAATGCTTCATTAGTTGATGCGCATCAGCACAACTGTGCATTCATGCTCATTAGTGCAAATGCATATTGGTGCTTATTCTAAGTTGCTAATGTGCATTGGTTCATGCAAATTAGCGTAGAGCCTTCTCCCATTATGAGAAGTTCACAAATCTGCAGAATTTGCATGATTCTGAAAAAAAGGCAATACACTAGAGAATCCATATGTAAGATTCGCACAAGGCTCGTAGAGCTCGTTGCGGATTTCTCTGACAGCCTGCTCCTCCCTGGAGCCTCTGGATAGATGCAGCTCTGAGGCACCAAAATGGTCAAATAGTCTGATCCGAACTAAAGAGATGCCCAGTTTTTGATTTTGCCTGTTGCTCTTTTTTGTTATTGCATTAAATTTCACCTTGCTTTGTGCTCTTGTTGTATGATTTGATTTCAATTGGAAAAGGCTTTTGATAACATAGGATGGAAGAATGTCTATAAATAAGCAGCTGCACTATGGATTAAAACCAGCTTGATACTCACCCCGTTCCCCCTAGAAGGCTGGATGTTGTAGTCTTGTTAGGAGAATCCTATTAACACACTGGGAAATTGCTGGAGTCTTGTGAGGTGGAGGAGTGATGTTTTGAAATGACTTCACAAGGTGAGCCCTCCAAATTCTGCCACGAGGGCTGCGAGGCAGACGTGGCCTCTGGGGCCTGATTTGAGGCGGGAGGGCGGATGTCTTGAATATTTACTCCTGAGTTGCCACATCTCTGTTGCTTTGTAGCAAAGTTTTAGAATTTTGTCATGTTTCCTTCGTTTAGGGTTTTACTACATTCTGATGTAAATTACCTGCAGTTGTGCATGCCTGTTCTTAAATAAATAATAGATGCTTTGTATGACCTCCTGGTCATGAACGTCAGGTTGAGATACAAATCCAGCACACCGGTAATCCCAGTAAGAAATGGACTGTGCTCTAGCAAGATAATGTACCTGGAGTACTGGTTATCCAAAGCACATCCTAACATATGATGATGCATGGTTTATATATGCCCATATATGCCCTCCCGCCCCTTGAGATCAGCAACAGATGCCCTTCTCTGGGAACCCTCTGTGAATGAAATTAGGAGGGTGAGTACCCGGAGGAGGGCCTTCTCTGCGGTGGCGCCCCGCCTATGGAATGCACTCCCCAGAGAGGTCCGCCTGGCGCCGTCATTATTTGTTTTTCAGCGCCAGGCTAAGACCTTTTTATTTAAAACTTATTTTAAGTGTTAATTTATTGGTTGTTTGTAGGATTTTAATTTTTTTATGTTGAGATGCACCAGGTTTTAATATTTTTATTGCATAATTTTGTTCCTGTTGTGAGCCACCCCGAGGCTTTGTTGCAATGGGGGTGGCATAAAAATGTTCTAAATAAATAAATAAAATAAAATATTTGGAGCACAGCAATAAGCAAATGGGGGATTTTTACAAAATCATTAAATGTGTGGTTTGCCTCCCCTTTTATGAAAGCATAAGTACTCTCCCATGGAGTTATGGCATTTCCCATCAACATTAGGATATAAAGATTAAAAATAAGGCGTCTAGTCCTCATGATTCTGCATAGAGATGTGATTTTTAAAAAATCACTGTGAGCCAGCTTGTACCAGGTCAGACACCTGCTCGCCAGGGGTTTCAGACGAGTTTCCAGTCCTAGGAATTGAAGCCAGGGGATGAACCTGGAGCGTTCTGAATGCAAAATTTCTGCTGGACTTCTGGTGGAGATTGGGGTGGGGGGTTAAGCAATGGGAATGCAAAAGGCACTCTCATGCTCACATGCTTTTCCTGTATCTAAATTTGCAGTTCCTCAAAACTGTGAACTTGCAGTGTTGTTCGGGTTATGCCATCCTTCATTTTGCTGCCCTTCTTAGAAAAGTTTTTTACTAAATGCACAGAAACCTCTCCCTTATTTTCCTTATAGTGCATTAAAGCCTACAGTTCGGACTGGCATGTGGTGAACTACAAATATGAGGAATACTCTGGAGACTTCCGGATGTTGCCATGGTAACACTCTCTCCTCCCGGGCAAGCGTGTCCAACTCTGTTCCGGCCTGGGGCTAAACTCTAATTTGGGAAGGGGTTCGGAGGCCTCGTCCCGACGGGCACAGGGTGAGGCCAAAGACAGAAGGAAAAAAGTTAGCAGTATTCAGGGCTGACTTGGACACTTCTCACCACGCATGCGAAGCAGCTCAGTTCCGGTGGCGTCTCCTCGGGAGTAACCCGTCGGACCCGCTCCTACGCTTGCAAAATGCACAGCTCCGTTTAACGACTTGAGGGTGTAAAACTGCCTCCTGGTGTTTCTGACTTGAACTCCCCGCAGCCTTTCCCAGCAAGACCAATGCCGGGGATCCTGGGGGTTGAAGTGCGGAGTATCTCGATCGCAGCCATTTGGCAAAGGTGCTGCAGGGAAGCGCCCTGTATCACTGGCAAGCTGTAAGATCTGGCCAACAGATCTCGGGGTTCTGGGGCAAGGCTCCGTGGGCCCCGCAAGCCTGGAGTGGGCAGAACCAGGCGGGGAGCCGTAGGCGGCCCAGCACAAGCCCTGCTGCCCGGGTCCCGGCCTTGCGAAGCGGCCCTCCTGCCCGCTCAGGGGCCTCGGCATCCCCTGGCCAGAGGGAGCTTCTGGGTGCACCTTCAGCAGCTCGCCGGTTGGCCCGTCGCATCCTGCAGAACGACAGCGGCTGCTCCTCCTCCTGCACGGAGCCTCAAACCGCTTGTGTTTCCTCAGCAAATCCTTCCGGCCGGAAAAAATCCCAAACCACGTGTTCGAAATCGAGGAGGACTTTGAAAAAGATGAGGTAAGGAGAAAAGGGGAGCGCCTCAGCCCAGGAGGCCCAGCTTTTGGCAAGATGCCTCCCCCGAGGGTGGAAACAGCCGTGCTTCCACTTGCGTGTGCTCCTAGGCACGCAGGCGCTGCCTCAATTTGGGGTTGCTTCCACAGGCCCATCCTGCAGGTCCCTGACATGTTGGGCAGGAAGGATTTAGGGCATTGTTCCCGTCTCTGGGAAACTGTCAGGGCCCCTGCAGTCCATGAGGGATTGGTCTTCGCCGGAGCCTCATCTGGCTCCCTGTGAAACAGTGCGGCTCCGAAGCTCACGTAATTTTATGCCAACAGACACTGGTAGCAAATGCCTTATTCCACTTTCCCCAACCTCGTGGCCTCCAGATAAGTGGGACTACCTATCCCAGCATGCTGCACGGAGCACCGCCGTCCGGCTCAGCTGTCCCTCGCGCTGCAGCCTGGGCCATGCCGCGTTCCCCGCTTGCAGCCTCTCCCTTTCGCTCCACCGCCCCTCTCTGGCCAGCAGTGGGTTTGGGGCCGCAGAGGAGATATTTCTTCTAAATATTTGTATTCTATTTCACTGTTTGAATTTTCAAATCTAATGTGAGCTCTTTAAGTGGCTGGAGAGGGTCCAGAGAACAATAGTCTTTGGACAGATTTGGAATGTGCTAGATAAGAAGTGGCACTTGTGGCTGTCACGGCCATGTGACCGGCAGGGGACCGGGGGAGACACCCCAAAAGCCCAGTGGGGTGCATGTTCTCCTCACGCACTAAACATTAGAGCCCAAATCAAAGAGCAAGAGGAGGACTGTTCTGTTGTTACGGAGAAGTATCCCGAGTAAACGGATCTAAAGCTGGTCTGGAGTGTCTGTTTTATACCTGGGCCATCTCTTTCCAGGCTTGTGTGAGCTTGCGGCCTAGTGCCTTTAAGACGAATTTTTAGCTTTCGCACTACTTCGCGTGCACTGTGCTCTCCCAGGAAGGAGCCCGCGGTGGCAAATTAGCTCGAGCAGATCAAGGCCGGCGTGGGCCAGGGCCTTCTGGAGAGCATTCCTTCTTAGCAGCACCATAAGTTGGAAATGGCTGAAGGGCACGTGAGAACAAGCTCACGCAGACTGTAGAGGACGTTGGTGCGAGAGCAAACACAAGCAGCACTGTCACACGCGCCCAGATTACACTCTTCCTTGCGGGAAGCGGGGAAGCACAGAGTGCCTGCCTGCACGTTACGATCGGCAGCAGCCTTCCTCACCTGCCCACCTTCAGGACCGTGTGGGGGTCAAACCCCTGAGAACGAGAGTCTTTCGGTGCCGCACGCCTCTGCCGTGGGGAGCCTGCCAGGCCTCGTTGTTGCAGGCATTCGGGAAGCCCCGAGGACGCGGTCGTTTGTTCTAGTCTTCCTCGATCCTGTTTCGCTGGCTTGCTGTGGTTTGGCGTTGTAGTGGTAGATTTTCAGCACCGCCTAGGGCCAAAGCCTCTACTGTTGCTTTTGCAGCAGGGTGCTCCCGTTTTACTACTTCATTAAACAGAATAGAGAGTGAAAAGGCGCTGTGGATTTACCCGTAGCGAAACGGCCGCGTCAACGCTCCGCACGACGGCAGTTCAGCGATGGCTCGGGCTCGGCCCTTGTTCCAGGTTTTCGTTCCTTGAAAACCGGGCCTCTTCCTCTCCCGCTTGGCTTTTCACTGCGCACCTCTGCCCCGCTTTTCCAGGACTCTTCCTCGTTGTGCGCGCAGAAGGGTGGCGTCATCCGGCAGGGCTGGCTGTACAAGGCGAACGTCAACAGCACCATCACGGTGACCATGAAGGTGAGAGCTGCCCGGCAAAAGGCCTCCTCCCAGATGCTCGGGGGAGGGTGTGTGGGGCAGCTGTTGACCCCCCCCCCCCCGCTTCTTACGTCCGGGCCCAGCAATGTTCATCCAGGCTGCAGAGCTGGGACAGTCCAGGGCGCACAGTCCCCGTGGCTCCACAAAGAACCGGTGTGCTGCAGGAGTGGGGCAGGAGCGGCTTCAACTCCCCACACAGCCATGACCGTCCCCAGACGACGCGGGGCCGGCCGCCCTGCTTCATCCTCCTCCGCTCCCAGTCTTGGGGCAATGAGCCACTTGGGGACTCCTTTCTGGCTCTGGGGGTGTTGCACCCCTTGGTGGGAGCAGCTCCCCAGAACTCTCGGCAGGAGCTTTTCCAGCCCAACCTGGAGGTGCTGCCAGGACCAAACCTGTGACCCTCGGTGTGGGGCAGGGCTTAGCTTCGACATGGCAGGTGCCTGATGCCCCTTCGGGCCTTACTCTTGCCTCCCCGTGTGGGCCGAGATGGAAGGAAGTGCCTCAGCTCCCCGCATTGCTCTCCAGAGCGTGCCGGAAGCTGAAGAGCCCTTTCTCTGTCTGCAGCTGCACAGCTGATTCACGTGCCCGGCTTTGAAGCATGGCGGAGAAAGGCTGCAAGCTGTCAGCCCGCCCCCACTGTCAGCCAGGCGGGCCCCGCTGCAGCACCGCAAGGTGGCTTTCTTTGGGTCTGATCCTGGGGGCGCACGCATGGCAAGCAGCTGCTTTCGGTGCAGCAGATGCCACAGGCTAAAGCTTGCAAGGCGCATCTTGGTGCCAAGCTGTAGGAAATGGAGACACGGTTGGAGCATCCCTTGTGACAGCGAGCCAAGAATGTCCCTGTGGCCAGAGCAAAGTCTTGCTCCCACCTGCCTGCCTTCCAGCCCTCCCTTCCAAAGCCCTCCCCAGGTCGAAGCAGTTTTCTGGAAAAGGAGGTCCCGCAAATCGCCGGTGTGCATTTCTTCGTCCCTCAGCCAACATTTTGCGTGAAGTCAAAGATTCCAAGCAAGGGGCAAAATACCAACCGCTCCCCCGGCCGAATGTGAAGCGACCGGGGCCGCGGGAACAGGTGCAAGAGCGACTGACTTCTCCTTCTGCGTGCAGGTGTTCAAGAGAAGGTACTTCTACCTGACTCAGCTCCCTGATGGCTCGTACATCCTCAACTCCTACAAGGATGAAAAGACTTCGAAGGAGTCCAAAGGCTGCATTTTCTTGGATTCGTGCATCGATATCGTGCAGGTAGAGCCCTCCAGGAACTTGCTCAGGTTTATCTGGCTGCTTTTGGGTTATTGGATGCCCCCGAGGGCGCAGGAATGGCGGCGCACGCCTGCGAAATCCTCTGGGTTCCCCCTCGGAGTGCTCCGAATTACGAGGCTCCCAGGCACGCAGTGTTTTCTCTGTAAAATATCAAATGTATGTTTGTGCGTAGACACGTATCTTCAAATGTTGGATGAACGTCACCTCTCCATTAAGTCACTTTACAGAAGACATAACAGGTCTTCCTTGCCCTTCTTGGGAGTTGCCTGGAGATTCTGCATGCCAGAGCAGGCATCACTTGGAGTGGGAGTCTTGCACTAGGACCTATTTTCATTTTTACTGGGGAGGTAGCAGGAGCCTGATCCTGATCTTGAAAGCCCCCCGCCCCCGGATCCAGGGCCCTATCAAGCGAAAAGGCAGCAAAGTCCTGTGTCTTGATGTGCCTGGAAGTGCTGCCGGTTCCTGCCCAGGGCCCCCAGAGCAGCCCACAATGTGCTCCGCAGGCTCAGGGACCTGCTTGTGGGAGGCTAATCGCAGCCCCGCAAGTGCCCAGCTCGAGTCCCGCGGCACTGAGGACCGGCGCCTTTCCCCGGTGCGGCCCCCACCCCCAGACCCGGAAGCGGCAGTGAGGAAGAGCATGGCGTTAGTGGCCGTGGCGCTCAAATGGGGGACCCCCTCCCTCAAGACACACTCTTGCTGCTCTTAGCACCCGGCCACGTGCATTTCTCACAGACTTGCTGGAGCGATTGGTCTCCCTTTCACGTTCTTCGCCACCTTTGTGTGCATGGGCTTAACTGTTTACAGAAAACCGTTCTGTTTTTACAGGTTCCGTTGTTTGCTGCGGGGTGTGTTAGGTTGTCCTGGAATGGCATCTTGTGGTGCCTGGTTGTGAGCTGCCTTGAAATTTTGTAGAAAAGCAGGCTGTAAATCCACCTTCAGTTAAAACAGTGGAGCAGAAATTCCTTTGGATGTCTGTGAAAAATGTGTTCTTTAGAGCATCATTCTAGTTTGGCTCGGCATCAAGCTTTGCAGAATGATTAAATCCCAACCCAGAAGTACATTTAGTTCCCCCTTTTGCTTCTAGGATTTCAACACCCATTGCCCACCTTAAGGACTGGAAACTTGCTAGAACTTGCCCACATGGAGGGCCAGGAGAATGCTGAATTCAGTCCATAATGCAAGATTTAATGCAAGGTGTTGCAGATTCAGAGAGAATTCATTTTGTTGCTGTTCATTCACAAAGTTATGCCCAACTCTTCGCAATCCCCATGGACAATATTCCTCCAGGTTCTCCTATCCTCCACTGTCCCTCGGAATACACCCAAGCCCACAGCCACCTCAACCTCTGCCATCCCTGGGAGAATTAATAGCCAGCATCAAAGTCCCCATTTCCAGCAAAGTGCCCGGCAGACTTCCCCCTTCATTCCAGCTGGCAACTGGGAGGTTGCACCATCCAGCACCCTTTGTACAAAAGATAAACATCCTGCACCCAGAAAAGCAGCACCTCAGTGAAAGCAGTGCTGCCTTAGTCCTCCCCTTGACAGGCTAGCTTTCAGTGTGCTACGAAGGGGATTTTTTTCTACAAAGGAGGATTCCATCTCAGGATCGCGAAGGAAGGGGCCTCCTCCAGGCTTAAGGAAGGCTGCTTTTGCATGTTCCCCTACAGTGCCCCAAGATGCGGCGCCATGCCTTCGAGCTCAAGATGCTGGATAAATACAGCCACTACCTGGCTGCTGAAAGCGAGCCGGAAATGGAGGAGTGGCTGGCCACCTTGCGGAAGATCATCCAGGTCAACACGGAGAGCTTGGTGCCCGAGAAAAAGGAGGGGTCCTTGCCTGGTGAGTCTGCGGTAGAGGCTTGCACAGGGCTTTTGCAGGGAGTGGGGGATGCACCACAGCTTTTGGGGGGTCAGATGTGCCCATGTTTCTCCTTGGGGGCCCACCTAGCTCCCGGCTCCTCCCTCCTTTTATTCTACTCCTTAAGACATCATTTGATCCTGAAAAGGGAGGTTAGCATGCTGTGAAGGAAAGCACTGCCTCCCAGCATGAATTCTCTTTGCGGTCAGAAGCGGGGCCTCCTCCTCTGACGCCCAACGCCCAGCTCTGCAGCAGCATCTACGCTTATTCTAAAGCGTTTGCGGCGCTGGGGAGAATTCTCAGAAGTGCTCATTTGCTCGTGTGGAACTAAATTTTCACTCTTTAAAAAGCCCAGTGTTGTCAATGAGAAGAAGACAGAATGAAAGGCAGCTGTCTAGCCACAAAAGGCAGGCTGAACAGAGTTAATCATCCATCCGTGCCTAATTTCACCCCCACCTCTTAAAAGCCGGCTCCAAAGAAATGTTTTGCAAGGGCTTTGGAGAACAGGCAGCCTCCGGTGAGCAGCGCCCTCTAAGAGCTGGGGCTGCCACGGAGGACGCCTCACCGAGCTCTCCTAGTTGAGACGCTGTCAAGTACGTTCTCACGTGCAAAATACCTTCTCCCCACTGTGGTTGTTTGGTGTGAAGTTTCACACAAACAGTGTGGCTCTCCCTTGGTTCAAAGCAACTCTCTGGGCAGAGAATCCAGCCAAAGGAGGAGTCAGATCTGTGTGCGTAGGGTGTGTGTGAGAGAGAGAGAGGGAGAGAGAGATTGGCTGGAATGTGACCTCGCTTGCTGGGCTGGAAGGCCTGGCCGGTTTCCAGACACCCCCACCCGGTTTCCCAGCCTTGTGTTTATGACGAAGCCCCTCGGGAGTGGACGCACCCCCACAGGCAGGCCAAGCGGCTCCGCACTCATTCGCAGCATCTGCGCTTTGTGACTTTACAGAAGATGAATCAAGCAGTCAGGGAAAGTCGGAGAACATCCTGGAGAGCCTAGAAAGAAGCATGCATCCGGAACTTATGAAGGTAGCTGCCGCGCCGGTCCCTGGTGCGAGTCACGGGGGGGATCTCCCTGCTGGGTTTTGAGACTTAATATGACGGCATTGTGTGCAAACTTTTAAGGGTATTCACAACTATCACAACTGTTCTTGTGCTCAGCCGCACCAGATCAGAGCTCTCGTTAGAAAAGCCAGGGCCTTTCTGGTAGGTTTTATGCCTGCAGGTCTTGGAGGTGCCGCAAAAGCAGCTCTGGCATGTTCGTTTTGTTTTACGAGAAAATGAGAACTGTACTGAACACGGTTTTTCATGTTCCAGGAATTTCACATAATTGTCCTCATAATTCTTGCACAATCCTGTAAGGCTACAGTGACTCACTGTACGTAACAAGCGTGGAGGCTTAGAGAGAAGCTTGTGCCTCCCGCAGGGTGGGCTAAGGGGTACCCTCCAGTCCACTTTCTGATGTGCTATTTGTGCATCAGTAGTCCTCCTGACGAGTCCTTCTTGGATATTCTCAGCAAGTGCCTACTTTAAAACATCCCCAAATTCCAGCTTCCTGCCTTTTGCAGGATTTCTCTCTAAACCAAAATCTGCCCGGGGCACAAAAGCACCCTTGTAGGAATCCCTGTAGGGATAGTGTCGTGCATGCAGCTCCGACAGAAACAGTGACTCACGAGGAGACCTTGCACTTGGCACCCAGTGCCCAAGAGTCACCCCACAACCCAATGCAGGGACGGCTGGGCCAGCTGCTGCGTCTTCCCCTGAGCCCCAGCACGTTGAGCAAACGCCTGGACCGTTATCAGAGACAGAGAGTCATGAGAAAGGGGAAGCTACAAGTCCTACTCAGAAGGAGGCAGAGCAAACTGCCTCTTCCCCCCCCCCGACGCTGATCTCCCTGAGCCAGAAACAGAAGACACAATAGGTGTCGTGGATTTCTCAAGAGCCCAGAACAGACGCATTTTACGCCAATTTGAACAGCTGCAAAGTAGCCTGCGCAAGAGGGAGGGAAGGCGTGACTTGGGAGAGCGACCCCACGTGGGCTCCGGAAGAGCAGCCATTATAGGGCTGACATCTGCTTAGCAAGGACCGCTTTTAGGGAACTTATCTGTAGAATTGTAAACCTTGTAGACAATTAGCATTAAAGGACTTTAGTTTTATTGCTCTAGAATGTGTGGAATGTTTACATGCCGGGCTCCCCCTCATGACAGATAGTTGGATGGGAAACTTTTATACTCCAAGCAATAGGTCCCAAACCCAGGAACAAAAGATAATACAGACCATCTTGGTCCCTTTGGCAGCCCAAAACCTGCAGCAGACAGAAGTGAAGTCTACTGAGGGAAAGCATCCGTTTTCTGAAGAGCTGTGCAGGAACCTGGCCAGTTTGTCTCTTAAGGGGACACTGGAGTTGCTGGAGTCAGTTGCTCATGGTGGCGCTGGGTTTACGTCGTGGCCCAGCCACAGTCCTGGGGTCTTGCAAAAGCCCACAAAAGGCTTGAGGCTGGACAGGGCTCAGGTTGTCCCCCAAGGGGAGAACGACTGGCCCTGTCTCCATGTTCTTCATACCATGGGAGGTGGGCTTCTACTCAGCCTCAGTCTCAGGAGAGGAGACCCCAGCAGCTGGGGTGGGAAGAGGGCGGCTCTCCAGATGTATCACTGAGTCGGAGGGTGCTTAGCCTGACCCACTGCTCAGAGCAAACTCCGCACAGGCGCTTCCTTGGCAGATGTTTTGAACTTCGGCTCCCATCGCTGCCCAGTGGCCAATCTGGCAGGGACTTGTGGAAGCTGAAGACCACTCCACCGGGAGATCTGCTTCCCACTCCGCTCTCCCCAACAGCGCCTGCATCTGCACAACCTTGCGGTAGCCAATAGCCAACAAAAACAGAACCGGGCAAGGGCTCTTTAAAACGCATGGCAGACTCCTCCGGGGAAACTAGGCTGGCTGCATGTCAGCCCTTCTCCCTGTTCAGTGCTTTAGACGGCTTCAGCTCTCCTCTGAGACAACATCCCTTGACGTCCGTCACCACCGTCGTGGGGAAAGGCTCTGCTGCAACCAGCCAGGCCCTCTGGGAGCTGCCCGTGGTCCTGATTTCCCTCACCCCTGCTGCGGGAGACGTGTCCCGCCTGATCTGACTCTGGGTATCGCTGAGCAGTCGAGTGGAGAGCCTTCCCTACACATTGTCCTGGGCGATTCCATTACAGATCAGCTTTTCCTTGCTGCCCTCAGCTCCACAGAAAGAGCTGTCTGCATCAGTGTTGCAGGGGGAGGAAACCCAGGGGTGGCCGGGGAGTCGGGGCCCCCGTGGGAGCTGCCGTTAGGGCCCTGAGGGCCACTGGTTGTGCAGTTCTGCCTTAGAGATGGCCAGAAATAAGAACGCCCCGCGTGGCGGCATAAACCACTCTGGACTGCTCACACACAAGCCTTTTTCCTGCACAGCCTTTTGCTTTCTAAAAGGTGCTTTCCAGCGCTGAGAGTCCTGCTTCACTCTGGGCTCTTTTTCTGAGATCTCCTGCTTACGCGTGTGTTTTCTCTGTCTCAGTACGGAAGAGAAACGGAGCAGCTGAACAAACTCAGCAGGAATGACGGGAGACAAAACCTCTTCTCTTTTGATCCTGAAGTTCAGGTAATGCAGCAGCGGTCGCACAAATCCTGCCAAGGGTGCTTATCCCGGTTACGAGCATGATGAGTTTGCAGACTTACGGAAGGTGCACGCAGCGTGGTTGTACTTTTGTCTGCACTTCTCAGAACAGAGCGATGCGGTTCCTCAATCGAAGGAACGTGTCCCAGAGTTCACAATTTGGGGAAAGTGTGGGAAAAATATGTGGAAGGATTACACGGACATGATTGGCACATGAAGGCATGTAACAAACCTCCTCTCAGACTCTGCCTTCCTCGCAGTCCTATGTAGTCAGAGCCTGAAGGCCTCTCTCTTGACCCCGAAGGGGAGTTCCGAGGGCAGAAAATTCTGTGCGCGTCATCACGTGTTTCAGTTTCCCTCTGGGCTTGCATGCATTTGTGCCAAGGGAAGGAGAAGTGAAAGAGTCCTCTTGTGTCTTAGCTTTCCAACTTTCCCCCCATTTTGGTCATGCATCACTTATCCAAAAATAGCCCTCTTTTGTGGAATTCAAGGCAGACAATGCAACTGAAAGTCAGAATCATAGCAATATCAAAAAAGCTGTTCCAATCCTGGAAGCAGCTGCGTCAGATTCCCCCAGATTTTCTTTGCCTCTTTGTAAACAGCCAGATTTTCCCTGGGCACCAGCATGGCATCCCGGAGTGTCAGGGCCACAAAAAAGGTCCCTGTTCTTTTGCCCACCTTTTGAAGCTCGGACGGCAGGATGGCAGGGGCAGGATCTCAGATGCTGGGCGGGGGGCTGGGCAGGCCGGCCTGGGAGTTGGTAGTCCTTAAAGCAGTTGGGCCCCCCCACCCCGTTTGTTAAACTGGGGGGAGGCTAGTGGAAAAGATGCATTTCCTGTGCCCAGCCAGCTCGCTCTCCCCCTCCATATTTCTTTATTTCTCTACTTCTTTCTTAGAGGCTAGATTTCTCTGGAATGGAGCCAGACGTGAAACCTTTTGAGGAAAAATGCAGCCAGTCCTTCCTGGTGAGATGCCATTCCTTGACGTTCAACCTCCTCGCCCACCCAAACGACCAGTCTGGGGACCCACCTACAAACGTACGTACCACCAAGTGTTTTTGTTGTTACTGGAGAACCTTTGAAAATTATTTGTTGAATAATCCAGTTGACCGGTTTTTCTTTATTTAAATTTTTATTTTCTGCCCTTTAGCATTTGTGCTCAGAACAGATGACTAGAAGCATGTATGTGCTTTTTGACCCAAGCTTTTAGGGCAAGGTACATAACAAAGTGCAAACCATGAAACCGTGAATGAAAACAGACACAATGCGACCAAGAGAAAATGGGCGGCAGAGCAAAAACACCTCATCACATAGAAACCAGCAGCAGAATTAAGTACTAAAAGTGCTAAAGCAATTATTGAAATGCCTGGGAGAATTAAGAGGTCTTGGCCTCACACCAGAAAGACCATAATGTGGGCACCAGGCAAGTTTCTCTGGGAAAATCATTCTGCAGGTGGGGTGCCACCCCTGAAAAGACTGTGCCTCTTGTGTTCACCCACCTCACCTCATTTGTCAGGAGCACCTGGACAAGGATATAAGATAACCACCTGGAAGGAAAAATTGAAGATATAATGTAACAATCTTCCCCCCCCAAAAAAATCATACTGTGACAGAGAAATCAAGCAAAAATAACAGATTTTTAAAAATCTTTACAATCTTTTCAGCACCAGGCAAAACAGTCCTCTTCTCCAGACATTTCAGTAATTGATTTTATACTTGGGTATTATTTATACTGGTTTTACCTTTAATATATTTTCTTATCAATATCTGACCTCAGCTTTGTTTTACTGTAGGCTGTTTTTATTATTGTTATTTTATGTAATATTGTAATCTGCTTGGAGAGTCTTCGGACCAGTATAGTGAAATATAAGTTGAATAAATAAAAAAAGTTGAATAAATGGAAAAATCACAGATAGGAGGGACAGCTGCTTTTGCAGTAGAGTGTGTGGAAAGATCTCGGAGTCGTCGCTGGCTGCAGCATAAGTACAATTCTGGAGCAGGACGTGGCTGCGGAAAAGGCAAATGCCATTTCAGGTCCCGTCGAGAAGAGTCTAGTTTCAGAGTCATGGGACCTGATAGCCACCCCCTGTTCTGCATGGGGCAGACTTCACCTTGAATCCTGTGCCCGGTTCCGGACACCACACTTCACATGTTACAAAGGATTCAGGCAAATTTCAGTGATTTCCAAGAAGGGCAGCAAGCATAAAACAAGGGAGCAGAAACAAAGCTCTGTGAGGGAAGCGGGAGGGAACTGGGTGCGTTTGGCCCAGGGAAGAAAAAACACAGAGAAGGCACGATAACAATTTTCAAGTACCGGGGTTGTTGCAGAAGAGGGCCGAAACCTGTGCTCTGTAATCCAGGGCTGTGAGACACCAAATTAAATTAAGCAACAGGAACGTAGATTTGCTGAACTTCAGGGAAAATGCCCCCATGGTCCAAGCAGCCAGACGATGGAGCCAGCTGCCCGGGGGGTCGGGAGGGCTGCCCGCTCGGGAGGTTGCCCAGCATTGCGTGGGCAGCCGCCCACAATGGATTCCTGTCAAATACCCATCATTCCGATATTTTATAAGTGCATTTCTACGAACAGGTTCAAAATAGAGACCTTCCTTCCTATGTCCAGGTGGAACCATTTTTCCTCAGCCTCGCGCTCTTTGATTTGAAAAGCGGTTGCAAAATTTCGGCCGATTTCCACGTAGACCTGAATGCTGCAGCCATTCGGGAGATGCTGGCGGATAGTTCGTCTCTGGGCTCCGGAAGTAATACCGCAAAGAGCCACTTCCTTCCCGGACTTCCTGAGTCTCACCTGCTCTTCATAAAGCAGGTGAGCAGCTGCGGATCTGGGGCAGCAAGCGTAACCCCGTGGGACCGATGAGATCTGAGCTAGAGTGGAGGACCAAGGATGAGACCTCGGGCTTGTAGGGACTGCTTGGAGAAAGTGTCGGCCTGGTTCTCAGCAGCTGTGCAAAAGGCAAGCTGCAAGCTGAACAGACTTAGGAAGGGCACTCAAAATGAATGGCCAGGTCATCCTGCCTGGAGGCAAGGCAAGGGTGCAGCCGTAGCGTGCTGTCTGCAGTTCTGGTCCCCGGACCTAAAACAGGATATTGCAGGGTTAGATAAATCTGCGGAAAGGGGCAGCTAAGCTGAGCCTGTTCAAGAAAAATGGCAATCTCCGGGGCTGCTTAGCTCAGAAAAAGGGCAAGTGAGGGGAGATACGGAAGGAGGACCCGGAATGGTGCCCGGTATGAGGAAAAGGGATAAGGAGACACTTTTTGCCGCCTCCTGTAGTATTAGCAGCCGATGGGATCATCCCATGGTGTTGCTTGGTGAAGGATTCAGGACATCCAGGAAGATCCGTCTGTACGGCACTCAGCATCCAGTTGTGGAATTCATGCCTGCGACTGGTAGTGCTTGCCACCACGTTGGATGGCTGTCCATCTCTCGGTAAGGCTATGGGGCAACATCTGTGTGATGATACAGGATCCGCCCAGGAGGCGCTGGGCATTAGGAAGCTTTGGTGACTAACTTGCTAGTTTGTTAGGGCTTACTCACAGTCTTGCAACTTTCTTGCAGCATGTGTGTCTGTGTCTGTTGAGTGTGTGTGTGTGCATGGCTGCATATTCAGCCATATCCAGCACCACTGCTCCAAACATGCTTCTGCATGATTGGCACCTACCGAAAGCTGCCGTGCCCCCTTCCGCCTTTCCCTCTTTAACCAGTTTTCCGTGGAGGGAAGGAAGGTAGAAGCCTCTCGACAAAGCAAGAGGCCTGCTGGTGCAAGAGGCTGCCGCCTGCTCCACCCAAGCCTGGCCGTATCCGAGGCAATGGGCAGCACAGCAGCACACCAGAGGCCCTCTCGGGATGTGCCCGAAGGGTGGCGTGGCATGGCGTGGCGATCCACTTGCTTCTTCCTTCCTCGTGGGGAATTGAGCAGTGTCTCCCCACGTTGCTGCCGCCTCCTCCTGCATAAGGCGTGGCACTTCGTGGAGTCGCCCGACCAAATCGATTTGTTTCCTTTGCATTTGTTGCAATCTGCGCAAGCCACCTTTCCGGATTGAGTGCGCCCAAAGCTGTAAATGAAATAGAGTCTCTCCCATGCGCAGCTTCTTGCGCCGCTGCTCCGTTCAAAGGGCTTTACGGCCTCTGACATTCTGCTCATCTTTTGCACAAAGGGCGTCTTCTCCGTATCCAACCCGCACCCCGAAATTTTTCTGGTCGCCCGGGTGGAGAAGGTCCTACAGGGAAGCATCACGCACTGTGCGGAGCCCTACATTAAGAGCTCGGACCCCGCGAAGGTATGCCCAACCGCACCCGGTGGAACTGCTCATTGAAATGTCACCCCGCTTTGCCCCGCTGTGCGAGAGAACGATCTGGGGGTATAGAGGGAATGCTGGATGGCGTGGCAGATGTGCTCAGTGGTCCGAGGGGAGCATAGACTTGCGCCTCCGGCATGATGGGTTCTCTCTTGGAAACCATCCTCTGCTTGATGATGCTTGCTGGCGAGACCTCATTTGCCTTGCTCCGAACATCCAGACCGAGCCGGTCCATGTGTGTCCCGTTTCCTACCCTGCAGACCGCACAGAAGGTCCACAAGGCTGCAAAGCTGGTGTGCAGTCGCCTCGGACGATACAGGATGCCGTTTGCTTGGGCCGCGCGGTGAGTGTGCCCTGCTGCAGAGCTTCGTGGCTGCTGGTGCCTGAGCATCCTGGGAAGGGGCAGAGCTGGGAGCTGGGCCACGCCACACCTGCCGAAGAGAGGCAGTGCCTGGAGGGTCAAGATGGGGGCAGTTGCTCCTCCCACTGAGTTGGCCACCAGCCAAGGTCCCACAGCCCAGCAGGGCCTCACCGGTGGAGGCCACCTGGACACGCTTCTCTTCCCCAGCATGGCAGCCTGCATGGCTGCTCTGGCCGGGGCCGTGGCGGTGGGGAGGTGTTGTGGCCCGCTCGCTCCCGGCTCTCAGTCTGCTGAGCAGGTGGGTGGTGGCCAGAATCAGGAACGGAGGAAGAGCGGCTGGCGAAGGCGGTGCTGAGAAGGTCAGCCCAGTGAGGAGGGGAGGAGCAGAGGAGGGTGCCTTGCCCGGCACGGGTGGCTTGTGGCCGTCCCACCCACCACGGAAAGGTGGTCCCGGCCAGGTTCTCCCAGCCTGAGAAGTCCGCCCCCCTAGGCACCAAGCCATGGTATTTTGGGCTGGGTGGGACCAGAAGCTGGGAGAACACCCCGAATCGTGTTTTTGTTTGCTCTCCTTGTTTGGCGCCTCTAAAAAAACGTGTGAAGGCCCCTGGCAAAAGGCGCACGTTTGCATCTCCACCAAGGAGAGGGTGATGCTGTCTCCTCTGGATGCCCCTTTTTGCTGTGGGCGCTGAGCCAAACTCCCCTCTGCCGCGGTTCTGTCCCAGCAGACGATTGTGGAAGATGCCAAACCTTTTGTCACACGATCCTTTGGCCTGGAGAGGAAAAAGCGTGCCTGACCAATAAATGTCAGAGCCTGCGGAAGGGGCAAGCTTGGAAGGGTGATGTCAGCGGATGTCCAGCGTCCCCCATGCCTCCATTTCCACTGGGCCTTCAGGCACCAGCTCCTGGCCTTGAGCAGCTTGGTTCTAAGAGCAGGTCCTCGCGGAGCCACACAACTCTCTGCAGGCACTGAATGGCTCCCCGGGGGCGGTGCGCTTCCTGGAGTGCCCGCGGCAGCAGGGAGCAGGCCCACCTCTCCAAACATGCGGCATCCTGAACGTCTTAAGGGTTACCCCCTTCCCACTGCAGCCGGGAGCTGCTCCCTGGTTGCCCTCCGCCTCGCAGCTACTCCCGTGGAGGGTTGCACAGTTGGTAACTTTCATGTGGGGGGGGGGTCCCAGTAGTGGTGGGGGACGTGACCGGAGAGGGAGGGCTTCAGCCTTCCCCAGGCACTGTGATCCTGGTCAAAACCGGGGCACAGGGGCTTCCTTTATTCCAAGCAAACCCAGAGGGATCTGCATGCTGCGCTGTTCACGTAATGCATAGCCTGACCCTTGAGCTTTTGGACAGGTGGAATGAGCAGCGTTTTCCACCCAGGGGAAACACTTTCCTTTTCGGCGGCTTGGCCGGATCCCAGCCGGGGGGGGGGGGGGTCAGGACTTTGGGCAGCATGACTTCTGGGGCATCCGTCAGTAACTTTCATTTTCTCGTATCCACTGCGAATGCAGTTTGGTGGGATTATTAAGGACAGACCTGACCTCTAGTGGTTAGCAAATGGAAATGTCACCCTAAGCAACATTTGACAGGAACTCGGAGGTTCTTGCCTTGGTGGAACCGCAAGAAACAGGCCAAGCGTCTTTCCGGATCAGACCCCACCCTTGAGGATCCCCTTTCCCAAACTGTGCAGCTAGGGATGTGCAGGGCACTGGGCTCAGCCCCATTCACACTTCCCAAATCAAGCACGGATTGGGAGGTGATCTGTAGTCCACATCTGTAGTCAACACATTTCCCAAGCAAACAGAGAGATTTGTGGATCCAAAAACACACCTGGCAGCACGCATGCTTTTTAATAATGCATGGGAAAAGTGGGTCCTTCTGAGAAATGTGCACAAATGCACTTGGAGCGAGGGAAGAAGAATGCTTATGTTTCAAAGATGCATACAGCCGAGATGTACATTTGAAAAATGCATGAAAATACACTTGGGTTTTCATGCAGAAAGAAAAACACAAAGGTTGCCATTGAGTTGGGGTGAGCTTGGAGAGGGTACTCAGAGAGCCTCAGTGAGCTCTGTTTTTGCCGATCCGCATCTCCCTGAGTGTAAGAGACTTGGCGTTCTGCACTCAGAAGCAACAACTCCAGGAGCTTCTTTCTGTCTGTTCACCCCACGTTTTGCAGTTTTCCTAAGTCTTCATTTTGCAGAAATCTCCCAGGGTAGGCAACTGGATGTTCTGAACTGTAGCTCCCACCAAATGCAGCCCCCATGGCCAGTGGAAAGAGATTCCAGAAGCTGAAGCCCAAAAGTCCTGGCCCCATCTGCGCTCAGCCGGGTCCTCGTTCAGACAGCCTTCTTTCCAAAGCATGAGGCCTCAGCCATGTCGGCCTTTTCTTACAGCGAGGTTGGCTCTTGGGGCTTTTGTGTGAACCTGACAAAGCCTCCAGAAGCCGACACGGGCTCAGAGACGGTCCTCGCATGTAAAATTTTTTCTCCCCAGGCCTGTCTTCAAAGACTCACAGGGCACCTTAGATCTCGAAGGGAAATTCTCTCCCCTGTACAAGCAGGACAGCAGCAAGCTCTCGACTGAGGACCTCCTGAAGCTGCTAGCGGAATATAAGAAGTAAGCACACTGCAGGGACAGCTGCAGCCCATCCCCAAGCAGTGGGGGGCAGGAGAAAATCTTGGGGCAGGGCAGCCCGGAAGAGGCTTCCATCCTGGCGCCATTACCCCAAGTTGCACTGTTTAATGCGAGTGGTGAAGGGAGAGCATTTCGGAACATGCGGGAACATCGTTGCAGTCAGAGCCCGGGAGTGCAGCGCCCCGCTGAGCAAGCTTCCCGTGGGTGACCTAGGCCTTGTCCCAGAGAATTCGTTTCTCTTGGCCGCACCGTTTCTGGCTCACGTGACGGGACGCTCTTCCAGGCCAGGAAGATCCCCGCGTGTCACAGTCTCGCTCACAGAGAAGGCCAGGCCCACCTGACCATCCTCAGACTGCTAGTCCGTGTGGTGAGGGTGCTCCGTCCATCACAGAGGGCCCCACTGGACGCAGCACAGCCCAGCCAAGGGCTGACACCCTGTCGAGAACGAGCTCTTTGTTTTTGTGGGGTTGCGAATGAAATGAAACAAAAGGGCCGAGCTCCCTGGTGGATCGAGCCCTGCGGTCGCCCCCCAGACGGGTCTCCCCAGCCACCGCAACGCAAAGCCAGTCGTTTCCTGCAGGGTAAAGAACACCTGCTGGACCTCGACTCTTGCCTGCGCTCACATGTGAGACCAAACTGCGGTTCAGCGTTCACCGAGCGAACATCCATGTGCTCACACCTTTCTCCTGGCCCCGTCCTCGTCGGCACTCGGGTTCAATCACATGCTTCCTAAATGGCAGAGCTGTGAGCAGGAAGTCGGCAGCTGGCTCTCAGCACCAAAGGGGTGTGGGCACCGGGAGGAGAGAGCTCTGGGGGCGCCCCCAGGTCAATGTTTACATACATTTCTCAGGAAATTGACCTGTAATGTGGCTTGTGTGACTAGCATTATCCTTGCCCTCCAGGCCAGCCTTGCTGAACCTGGTGCCCTCCAGGATGTTGGACTGCAGTTCCCATGGACTCCCACACTGCCTGGGAATCATGGGAGTGGTGATCCATCTGGAGGCCAACAGGTTAGGGGAGCCCCCAAGCTCCAGAGTGCAAAACAGCGTGTAATGATTTACTTTTGCCTTGGCTTCAAGCGCAGCCCTCGTGGCTGCTGGCAGAGCAACCTGCCCAATTCCTTTCTGTTGCGATGGGCCTCCCTCTCGCGCGGCATGGGCCTCCTCCCAGGCAGACCTGCTGCTCTAGCATTTCCTCACACAAGGCTTTATTGCCTGGCCCTCACCTCCACCCACCCGGACTTACCCTCCTCGTTCCTCAGGCCTTGATCTGCGACTGCAGTTTGCTGACAGTCCAGGACCCCTTCACCTCCACTGTGTGAACCCAGATCCCCAGCAAAGCTATACAGTGGTCACGCATGCTCTGGCACCTTTTCCCAGTGCGCGCACAACAATCCCCAGCTTGGTCGCCTTGTGTCTTCTTTATGGCTTTCTTTCTCCTTTTCTTCAGACCAGAAAAGACAAAGCTGCAGGTGATCCCTGGGCAACTAAATATCGCACTGCAGTGTGTCCCGCTGGACTTCTCAAGTAAGGAACTGGACTGTTTACTGATTCAGCATCTGCCTCTTCCTTTTGGGTTTTCCCAGTATTCACAGAGTTACCTGTTGCTGAGCCACAGATAATAAAGACATTGCTGGAAGAGACCCGCTTTTCCCTGGGGCCTTGACCATCATTTATGTGTGCCAGAGGTAATGCTGAACCATGGTTAATGCAAGCCATGATCTGCACTTCCTCTGAGCCTCTTCCAGGGCAGGGAGCCAACCCTGGTTCCTCAGTCCTCTTCTGATCACAACAGCTATGAGAACTCTCCAAGATCTTGGTTAGGCATAATGCCTGACCGTGGTTCAGGAGAATAAATCCTGGGGAATTCTTACTCACTTTCTCCTGGTCACTCTAGCACATAACAGCCTGACAGGATCAGGCCAACCCTTCTAGTCCAGTACTCACACGGTAGCCAGCCCCGTGAGTGGTTGTAACAGTAGCAGCATCAAAGGAGCCAGCTGCCCATGTGAGCGATCCACATGGCCTGCGCCGGGACTAAATTAATACTGCGATGGCTGGACTGCACATATCGTTACTCCTTTGTATTCTGTAAAAAATACAGCACCAAATAATGTTGCTGAAACGTGAGCTGCCGGGCAAGCAAAAGCGCTCCCTCCCACAGCAGCCTTTCCCGGTGTTTCTTATTTGCCCCTTTCATCGCTCTTAGGGTTGCTCAGCAGCGAAACCTTCGCTGTAGTTTGTGGCCTTCACAGAGTGAAGGTGGCGCCCCAGGTGTCTTGCCAGGCGTTCTTGCGCCTCTGATGGCCCCAGGCCGAAAGCTCCCTTTCCTTCTCGGCTGCGACTTCTGCCTGTCGGACGCCAAGGTTTGCTTCCTCTCCAGACTGCGTCACGGCCTCTTACGTGCCCATCAAGCCCTTTGAGGTGCCGGAGCAGGGCGACGGCATTGCTGTCGAGGTGGAAGAGTTTGTCCCCAGGGCTGTGAAGTACTGCTATCCGTTCAGCATCTACAAAAACCAACTCTACGTCTACCCTTTGCATTTAAAGTACGACAGCCAGAAAACGTTTGCCAAGGTAAGCGTCAACCTGCTTCTGGCTATTCAAGGTTTGGGGCCATGAGTCCACAGAACAACAAAAAATGGCTCATTTTCCCTCCATGGATTTGTCCCGTCCTCTTTTAAAGCTGCTCAGCTCCCGTTCACACTGGCAGCCGGTGCTGCATCTCGTGGGAATGAATTCCATAGTGGAACTTTGGCCTGGGTGAAGGAGTCCTTCCTTTGAGCGGTCCGAATTCTCCCACCAACTGGCTTTATGGGATGACTCCACTGAGGTCTAGTGTGATGCGAGAACCTCCACACCACACACAGTTGAAGTCGCACTGGGATGTGGGAGTCTGTTTTCCCCTCTTCTGGCCAAGGCAGGCTGGGCAGACCCAGGTTCTGCATTCTCGTGACACAGGCAGATGTGTGTTTGGTGCTGAGTTGAACCTCCGCGCACCTCATTTGTCCTCCCCAAAAGGCTCCATCGCTGAAACGGATCGTGTGTGGAGGGAGTCACAGGGGCCACCTTCGCCCATGACTGGCCCTTGTGTGCGAGCGCGCTCTTCAGGAGTGACGGATGAGCCTGCCGGAAGCCCCGCTGGGGTGGCCAGGAGCCCTGTGGGCAACCCCTTGGCTGCCCTGGCCGCAGTGGAAAGGATCCAGCCCTGAGGCTACGCTCTGTGCAGTGGTGCCTCGGCTCACGAACTTAATGCATTCCACGATTCTGGTCGCAACCCGAATTGGTCGCGAGCCAAGTCAAATGTCCCCATAAGGTTCAATGTAAATAAGGTTAATCCATTCTTTACCATAGTTTTGTTATACATAAAGGACAGCATATAAAAGTTATAAATAAATAAATGCATTTTTTAAACCACAAAAATGTGAGCCAGTTCCCCGGGGTGCGAGCCAAGCCGCGGCCGCCTCGCCGAACCTGGGGGTGGACGGGCTCCCACGCCTCCATGGCGGCCTTCTCAGGGCAAGCTGCCAAGCGGCCGCCATGCTTCTTCCCCCCCGTGGCAGGGAGAGGGGGGAGGCTCCCCACTCAGCCAGCCGCGGGCCGGACCCTCGCCTTCCCCCCACGCCCGCCTCTCCGGCCTCCCACTCCCAGAGCCGGCCGGTGCCTGCGAGGGGGCCTGCCTGCCTGCCTGCCTTCCTCCGGCTCGGAAGGCCTCAGCGGAGGCGAGTGCGCCTCATGGCGGCCCCTCCTGGTGGGTGGGGAGGAGTTTGGCGTTGTTCGTGGTCATCACCCGATGTGGAGTTGGCGAACGGAGGCAATTTTTTTTCGAAATTTTTGTTTGTGAACCAATTTGGTCGTGAACTGAGGCGACTGTGAACCACAGTACCACTGTGCTCCTCTTGGCAAGGCCCTGAACCCTTTGCTCATGAAACTGCCTGTGAATCCCCATATTTATTTTGCTGCCATGTTATTAGGACTCCTGAACAAAAATGTATTTGTTTTGAGAAAGGACATCCTGCCCTTCCAGCCACAACAGTTATAATGATCCAACAACTTTCTCAGAAATATAAACAATAATGATTCCAAAAACCTGAAAAACTAGAGTCAGGAGCAGTGAATGAAAACCTTGGAAAGACAACAAAAGGCCTGCCTTTTAAAAGTTGCAGGGACACCGCCAGGCACAAGGTGGACCACTGGGCCTTGTCGGTGGGCACCCGGGTTCCAGTTCGGGTGAGGTTGAGAAACCACTGAGCTGGAGGGCATTATTTCTGAGTCCCTCCCCTTTCCCTCCTCCTGTTGCAATTCCAGGCAAGGAACATCGCTGTCCGTGTGGAATTCAGAGACTCCGACGAAGGGGGCCATGCAGCTTTGAAGGTGACTTCCCCGGCAGTGCCAAACCTGGGCTGTGGGTGGAGCCGTCGGGGTGGCAGGCGGCTTTCCTTGGGAAGGGGACATCCGCCGGGGCTGGCTGGTCCCGGGAGTAGCAGTACCAACCAGGACGGGTCTCTAGGGGCCAGCCCCTAAGGAGCAGCTGGGCATGCCACAGTTTGAAAGTACGCATGTCAGACCTGGCCGGAGACGGCTGCCAAGAGGTCCTTTCCAGAAGGCAAGGAAGTCCACAGATGGCCACCGGTGGCTTCTTCTGAAACCCGAAGATGGCGGACCTTCTTGGGATCTGGGCCTCTAAGGGAGAACATACCACGGCTGCGGCCTCTGAGAAGAGGGGCGCTTGCCAATGATCTGCCCGCTCCCTCTTGGCCAGGGCAGGGACACAAGCCGTCCGGTAGCTGAAGGTCTTTGGCTCGGCGGCATTATGGAGGGCCTTGGTGGAGGTCAAACCATTGGTCCAGCCAGCCCAGTCGTGCCTGCTCTGATTAGCAGCTGCTTTTCAAGTTCTCAAGTACACTCAGGCGCTAGATCCCACTTGAAAGCTTGGCTCTGTTCGTTCGTGTTCCCAGATGTGACCCAGAGGTTCTTTCCTAAGCGTTTTCCCAAAGGAAAAAAAATCTGATCAAAAATCCCATTTCCTGATCAAAAATGCACTCTCCCCCCCCCCGTTGGCAAAAGTCTGAAAATGCACATACGAGAGGGAAATGTATGAGGGTGAGTTTGTGTGCGCACAGAAGTGCAAGTCTGCAGACGTGCGCATTTGCACAAATGCACTCTTTTGCACATGAACTTAAAGTCTGGGAAAGGCTAAACATTTCGTGAGAGGCGTATTCCGGCTTGCAGTCCTGCTTCGGGTTGCTTGTGACATGTTCACGCACACACCCTTTTGGGGTCATGGGAATGTTCACTCTGCTAACCTACCCATGTTAATGTCTCACAGTGCTTCTACGGTAAACCCGGAGGGCCCCTCTTGACTTCGAGTGCCTACGCTTGCGTGTTGCATCACCATCAGAGCCCCGAGTTCTATGACGAGGTAAAAAGACAGGTGTACCCTCTGCCTTCAGGCTGGAGCCAGGCGCGCCGCTCCTCTTGCTTGCCACGGATCTGCGGGCTTGCCAGGCCAGGGACAGCGGGGCCGTTTGTGCGAGCGTTCAACTTGCCAAGCAAGTCGGCTGCATTTCGCTTCGTATGGTTGCACAGCTGAAAGCTTGGGAGCAAGCAGCAGGGGGAAAAGAGCGGAATCAAAGGGGGGAACCGGGCATTTGGATGGCAGAGCTGGGGCGCAGAAATGACAGGCAAGGGTGTCTGTCCTGTTGCCTCAGCAAGAGCCGAGAGGAGGGCCAGCAACCTCGGCAAGTCTCCAAAGCTGAGGCCAAGGTCATTGGGCAGGGAGCCAGTCTGGGGATTTAAGGAGGGCTGCTGTGCATTCTGCTGTTTAACCCGTTGCAATAGCCTCGTGGCTCTCTGGGCGGTTTACACGATAAAACCATAGCAAACCTGAAACGACATGAATAAAACGGTTACAACATCAGAACAAATAAATAATAAAACAATGTAACTGCCCCATCACAGCAGAGGCACCAGGTAATAATTAACATAACTGATGGGGAAAAAATCTTTAAAATCACAATTTAAAGTACAAAATTTACCAATTAAAATGCCAGCAGAATTAATAATTTTCATCCTAAATCAACAATTTAAGTGCTCTGTAAATAAGAATGCCATGACCTGGCACTGGAATGTATGTAAGGAAGGCGCTAGGCAGACATCCCTGGGAAGCCGGTTCCATAAATGGGGTACCACCACTGAGAAGGCCCTGCCTCCTGGCTTCCTTTAAAGATGGTCCCTGAAGCAGGGCCTCTGCCGACAGCCTCAGGGTCTGGGAAGTCTCCTACGATGGAGACGCTCTTTCAGATATCGGTGCTTCCATGCCCGTGTTTGGAGAAATACAACTGCCCTTCCTTAGGAGTAGCCATTTAGCAAGCCTCAACCGCATCTCCTTGCTTGGTTCTTCTTTGAGATCAAGATCGAGCTTCCAATCCACCTGCACCCGAAGCACCACTTGCTTTTCACCTTCTACCACATCAGCTGTGAGATCAGCCCGAAGGGGACAGCGAAGAAGCTGGACGCAGTGGAGACAACAGGTACGCCCCAGTGGGACTTGGGACACTCGGCTCTCCTCCAGCTACCTGTTGCAGGTAGGGTCAGGGAAAGAGGTGTGCGGTGGCAGCCGGGTCTTTCCGTACCTGCTCAGGTCCCCAAAGAAGAGGGACTCGGGGTTCTGCCCACAGCCCGGGGAGGTCGCCCATCCTCTCTTCTGTCCTCCCCGTCTCCACAGTTGGCTTTACCTGGCTGCCGCTGCTGAAGGATGGGCGGATCATCACCTCTGAACAGCACCTGCCCGTTTCAGCCAATCTGCCTGCTGGGTACCTGAGCGTGGGAGACACTGAAGCACGACGGGTAAAGTAACTGAGCTATTAGTTGGCAGCCGGAGCGGACGGAGGTCGGTGTGCAGCGTTTCATTGTGCGTTTCTTCCCAGCCGCGTGTTTTCATGACTCACTGAGTGTACTGAGACAAGCTCAGAATCTGTGTAACGTGCAGCTCCTTTGCTAAGAATGGCACTAATCCTTTAAAAACAAAATCCACGGCCTTGCCTTTTTCTCATTTGCACGCCTGCTGGAGCGCCCAGAACACTGCTAAGGGCCAGGTTGGAACGGGGGAGCACTGGATTCTCGCCCCGCCAAAGGGCTTTCCATAAGCATCAGGCTGCTGGAAACAGTAGACTGGGTCTAGCAAGCCTGGGCTGACAAAAGCCTGCTTCCAGCCCCTTCAGGTTAGACAGGGATTTTCCAAACCTCCCCACTGTAAGTTGTGCGGTTCCATCACTTTCCTTCCCTGCAAGAGACTCATGTTTCTCCTGCCCGTCTGTGCACATGCGGATCTCCTGCGTCCGCCTGCTCTGCGCGCGATCTCTTTCACCTTGCCCTGTAGCTCGGAGCTGTTTAGCCACAGTACAAACTTCAGAAGCAGCCAAGTCCATCCTTTTGTTTCACAGCAGCCAAATGTCGACATTAAATGGGTTGATGGAGCAAAAGCCCTCTTCAAGATCCAGATCCACTTGGAATCAACTATTTACACCCAAGTAAGTGGAACTCAGCCACCCGTTGAGAGCCCTGGCTCCTTAACAGAGAAAGAGAATGATATTTAACCGTTGAATGAGTAAAATGCAAAACAAAGCTTCGGGTGAGCATTTTGCAATAGACCCTCTGGAACGATCCCTGCAGGGCATTTCCTCTGGCACCGGCTCTCTCTGGGGCTCCTCGGCCGTAGTGCCGGATCGCAGCGCACGTCACAAGAACAAGGGAAGGCCCATGCCCCGGTCTCCTTCCCTCTTGCACGCCAGATGAGAAGCTTCTGGTTTTCGGTCCTCCCTCTTTGGCAAAGAATATGCTGGGGACCAGAACCGTCCACATGACCGGCAAGGCCGACTTCAGAGCTAACCCCTGGGGAGCTAGCTGGGCAAACCTCCACAGCATTGGTTCTTCTCTATGGATTGCTCATTCCATAAGTGACTACCAGGAGGGCCACTTTTTAAAGAACCAGCTCTAAGTATCTAGGGAGGGTGGTATACAAAGGGCTGCTTTGGAAAAACGTCTGGGATCCATCGTTTATGCTGGAGGAGACGCGTGAACAGCCCTTCTCTGTTTGTTTCAGGATCTTCACCTTCACAAATTTTTCCAGCATTGCCAAATGACCCAGGCAGGTGGCAAAGAGGCCCCGGGAGAGCTGGTTAAACATCTGAAGGTAAGCCGTGAGTGTTGGGCGACCTTTTCCATAGCAGCCCATCTGCAAGTGCCAAGCCAGAGCAGTGTTGGCGGGTGAAGGGTCTTTCCTCCATCAGAGGCCAGTCAGGTTGAGGCCCACAAGGAGGAGTTTTGGCACGGAGTGTCCAGCATTTAGAACAGTCTCCCACGAGGAAGTTTCTGGAAGGCAAAGACAGTTTTATTGAAATGAGCGAGGCACGGGATGTTCGGCTTCTTGACTCTTTGGCTGTGGCCTTCCATCACCGTGTACTTTGCCGGTAATAATATTTGTCACCGTTCTTCATTTCCTCGTTTTGCCGTCGCAAAGGGTTTCTTGGGTGGAGCGGTGCGTCCTTGCACGACGTGCTTCTGCCGTGGTGCAGCCCCCCACACCCCAAGGAGGGTGGGATCTTTCCCCTTCTGGGGGCTTCCCTCTTGCAGCAGGAGGAGGGAGGTGTGCAGCTGAGCCCGGCTTCCTAGGAATTTCCCTTGGCCTCAGTCTGCACGAACAGCAAGGCCATATGGGGAAGATTCCCACAGCGGCTGGAGGGAGGGCAGAAATCCACCCCAGGGACACATGGAAATAGTGGAAATTACTCAGTGCATTTTAAAAACAAAGTAACTGCAAAGGGCACCGCCTGGATTCCCCCGGGCACACACTCCAACTTCCAGGAGCCCATGTTTCATGGCCTTTGTCTGTAAAGCTGCTGGATGGATGGACAGGTGGACGGACGCAGACCAATTTGATAATGAGCCCTGTGAATTGTCCTTGGAAATGGACCAGTGGGGTTACTTGTTCCCGAAAGCATGTCCCCAACAGGACCTGGGTGACTGCGTTTGAACCCTGGTCCCCTTCTGCCCCAAAGCGCAGAAGGCCTCTCGTGGTCCTAGTCCTGTGCGGCGAGGCGTTCATCCCCCTAACCCGTCGCTGTTCTGCATGTTCGTTCCAGTGCTTGCACGCCATGGAGATCCAGGTCATGATACAGTTTCTGCCTGTGGTTCTCGTGCAGCTGTGCCGAGTGCTCACCACCCGGACGCAGGAGGAGGACGTCGCGGTCAACTGCACCATGTAAGCCCCGGCCAGGGCCCGGCGGCTCGGGCGAGGCCGACGCAGCCTGGAGAGCACTTTCCCGGCTTGCCTCATGCCCCTTCTCTCCCGCCTTCACAGGGTCCTCCTCCACATTGTCTCCCGCTGCCACGAGGAAGGCCTCGACCACTACCTGCGGGCATTCATCAAGGTGAGCCCTCTTTCTCACCAGGCACTGGGCTGAGGGCACAGCTAAGGTGGGGTCTCGGAGTCCTGCGGCCCAGAGGCCACCCGGACTTGGACGTGGCCCCTGGGTCAAGAGGAAGAAGCGTCTTCGTGTCCCTACGCGATGTTGCTCTCAGTGAGTGGGCACCCTCCAGCTCGAGTCGCGGGCCATCCCTGGGCCTGCCGCCTGTCTCCAGCTTCGCAGTCAGTTCTGTGTTGCCCTCGTTGTAACGCCTCTGGAACACGGGAGGGTTTCTCAGGTGTGGCGCGTGTGTGCGTAGCATGGTGGTTGCGTGCCTCGCAGCTGGTGAGGTCCAGATGGTGATCCAGAGATCCAGTTAAGGCCAGGAAGTCCGGGGCCTTTTGGGGAGCCGCCGGTGACGCCTCCAACGAAGCCTCACCTTTCTTGCAGTACTGCTTCCGCCCGGAGAAACCTGGGGTCCCACAGGCCAAGATGACGCATGAGACCTTGGCCGTCGCGATGGCCACAATTCTCAAGCAGTCGGCAGACTTTCTGGCCATCAACAAAATGCTGAAGGTGAGACAAGGGGAGGGGGTCTTTTTCGCTCCCCCACCCACCCCCATCCCTAAAGCCAGCCCGGCAACAGAGGCCTTGGAGGACCTCGCCCCTCAGCTCTGTTGACCAAGCCGAAACCTTCCCAGCTCGGCTCTCCGTCCGTGAATGGGAGGTGGCGCTGCTTTGCTGCTCCGGTGCCCACTGCCCTCTTTCTGCGTGTTCGTTCCAGTATTCATGGTTCTTCTTCGAGGCCCTGGCCAAGTCGATGGCAATGTACCTTCTGGAGGAGAACAAAATTAAGGTAAGGGGCTGGCTGGATGCTCCCACAGGCCGTGCACTGTGACCCCTGCCCCTCTCCACCCCACCTCCCAAGCTCCAGACCAGACACAGGGGGACTTTGCCCCGTTGCTTCCCGGGCCGCAGGTGTTTCCTCAGCGGGCCAGCATTTTATTTATTTATTTATTTTTCGGTTTATATCCTGCCTTTTTCCTACAAAGGGCTCAAGGCAGCTTGCATCATTCTCCTCCTCCACCTTATCCCCACAACAACAACCCTGTGAGGTAGGTTGGGCTGAGAGTCTGTGACTGGCCCAAAGTCACCCAGTTGGCTCCATGGCCAAGCGGGGACTCGAACCCGGACCCTCTGAGTCCCAGTCCCACACTCTTAACCACTACGCCACACTTCCGAAATGGCGGTGCCTCAGGTGTGTTGGGCAGACACTCATTTCAATGGCCTGGGTGTTCCTGTCCAGCCCTTCTGGAGGACACCTGGTGGAGAACGCCCACATCACTTTGATCGATTGGTGAAAAAGATCAAAGGTGCAAAGGTCTCTGGGTTTCAGGCGGAAGCCTTTCCTAGCCCTCCCTGGAAAACCAGGGATCAATCCTGTAACCATGAGACTCTTCCCAGTGTGCTGCATTCAGTTATGTTGCTATGTTGCTAATGTGATTGTTTGATTGTACCTTGCCCTGAAATCTGAGGCAGTATGAAGCATGTTCTCAGCCTATCGGGAACCATCTTTTTGTGGGTTTCCCGTGAAGAGGCAGCTCCAGTGATGCTCTGCGGATTCGGGGCACAGCTCTTGCTCATCGCACTTTGTCCCTTTAGCTCCCCAGGGCTCAGCGGTTTCCAGAGTCCTACAACCACGCCTTGCATTCCCTGCTCCTCGCCATCATCCCACATGTGAACATCCGCTACAGCGAAATCCCAGAGGAGTCCAGAAATGTCAATTTCAGCTTGGCCAACTTCCTGAAGGCCAGTGGTGCTTCTTCTCCTCTTTCCCCCATATTTAATTTATTTTAAGATGACGAACGAGGACTGGGAAGAGGGTGTCTGGCCAAGCAGGCCAGGGTGTGACAGAATTTGGGATGGTTCTGGTACAGTTCTGGTAGGCCCCATGGGCCTTGCAGCTGTGAAAGGGGCCACCAAAAGCATTAGGGAGTTAGCGCGGGTTCCCCAGGAGGAAGAATTAAAGGGCTTGGGGTGTGATTTGAAGTTCATGAAAAGGGAACTGAGGTGGGTTGTCACAAGGGTTAATAAAATGGTGCCTGCTGCGGGGAGTGTTTTCTCCCATTCTCATAACCTGGAGCCCAGTGGCATCATTGCCTGAAGCTGGATGATGGAAGTTCCAAAAAGATATGGAAAATGTCAGACTTTTCCACACAGTGCATATTTAACCTAAGGAATTTCTCTTGCACAGCATGTGAAAATGGCCCATTTGGAAGCCTCTGAGAAGCTTCAGTTTGTCAGTGTAAACACAGCATCCAGGGTTTGTCCTTGGAAGACCCATGTGAAGGAAAGGGACTTAAGTAATCCAGGGCTAACTTGAATCCCATTCATTTCAATGGTTCTCCCTGATGTGGGACTAATGTTGGGTACTGCCCGTCATGTCTGTCTCACCCACCTTAAGGCTCATTCATGTTGGCTTGCAATCAAAAACACGTAAAAACCAACCCTTGAGCTAATAAAGCTGGCACCTGCAGGGGCCGTCAGAGCAGTGGGTGGAAACCCCGATGGAATTTTAAGAGCCTTCAGGGTTTGGGTTGAGTGACTGCAAATGGGACAGCCAAGCAGCTTTCCAGGTGAGGGGCTTCCACCAGTGCGCAACCCCCACTGAAAGGACACTGTCCTGGTACCTGCTGGGCTTTGGGTCATTCGTTCCGCAGGCTGGAGAGCCAAATCTGATGCAGTTCCTAAGAATGGCTGCAGGGGTGCTGAGCTCTCCTGGTCTCCCCTTGGCCGGGATGGCGCTGTGGAGCAGCAGGGGTGGGCCGCCCGCGTACTCCGCCCTTGGCCTGGCCCAGTGGATCACAGGTCAGCTGTCCGCAGCCCGCAGCTCAGATCCCTGCACTGAGCCGGCCTTCCCTTCAGAAGTGCTTCAGACAGAACTCCCCGCACACCCAAGACTGCCACAGTCCAGGCTGGACCTGCCGTTCCTCAGAGAGTGATGGGACATGCTCATTTTGTATGCCTTCCACAGCGGTGCTTGACCTTTATGGACCGAGGATTTATCTTCAGGCTGATAAACGACTACGTTTCTGCGTTCAGCCCCAAAGACCCCAAGGTAATCCTCGGGCATGCGGGGGCCTTCGCGGCACTGTCCCCTTCCGGATCGCTGTAACACTGCCTGTGTGTTCTGTCTTCCCCCCAATCCAGACCTTGGTGGAGTACAAGTTTGAGTTTCTGCAGACCATTTGCAGCCACGAGCATTACATCCCGCTGAATTTGCCAATGACATTTTCCAAACCTAAACTTCAGAGGCTTCAAGGTATGTCCCCTGTTTAGAGGAGCAATGTATATTTTGTTGTTTTTAACTCATCCTGAGTTTCACGTCTTCTGCTGATTCCAAAGAGCTCAAGTTCGGGTACATCCTTGGAAGCTTTCCAAGGAGTAGAGGAAAAGCAACAAGGACTTTTGTGGAATCTTCAAAGACCAGGGCCTGGTTCACACATGATGCCAAGCCATGCTGTGGTTTGTTGAAATCTGACTTCTTGCTGAGTCCAAACCCATCCCTGTAATACAACTATGGTTTGTTGACCAGCTACGAGCCACAGATAGAAGCCCTGGTTTGTTGTTGGCTCACCAAGTCTGGATATCTTACTCAATGGCTTGTTGTGATGTCTGAACCCAAAAACTTGGCTTATCTCTAATTTTGCCTGCCTCAATGCCTTGGCATGCAGTGAGATCAGTGTGAAAATGAAATGGGTCTGAACAGAAACTAATCAAGAACAGGGCTAAGCTTTGAGTGTCTTCAACAAGACAATTCATGCCTAAAGCAACATCTGGTATTTGTCACATGCATGGCCCAGACTTTGGTGGAGGAGGGTTCACTTTTGTCAGAGACAAAGCATAGATATCACACAAATATGTATTATATTAAACAGCCCCTACCCAAATGTGGATTCCATTTTTAAATGCCACTAGAAATCTTTTTAGTGCCCACCACTTTGGTGGGCAGGTAACAGCGTTCCATGCACCTCGGTGTTTAGTCATGCCGGCCACACGACCACGGGGACTGTCTGGGGACAAACGCTGGCTCCCTCGGCCAGGAAACGGGGATGAGCACCGCCCCCTGGAGTCAGGCATGACTGGACTTCCCGTCAAGGGGAAATCTTTACCTTTACCTTTAGAAATCTTTCCTTGCTGCTCTGCTTAATTTGTTGAATTTCAGAAAAAAGGGCATAAGGCGTTCCTTATAAAATTAAGAATGTGTATAGCTATGCCCTGCTTACTGCAAAAGTAGCACTTCCAGTACCTAAGCATGAAGCCTTGCTTATTTTTCACCAAAAACCCAGACCAGCTGAAACCTTCTGCATCGAGGTGTCGTATGAACATCATGCAAAGGTCCAAAGATGAGGTTTCCATTTTGGGGAGCTTATTTGTACACTGTGAATTGTAAAGTATTCTGTGTCCACCTGCCCTTGCATGGTACACACGCCACCTTGACTTTGGCCAGTAGTACCTGTCTGACCAGCTGAACAAAAAGCGGAGCCCCCACCGGGGCCTTGGAAGAGCTCTCCGAGGTGGTAGCAGGACTCCGCCTTTGGAGGGACCCCCTCTGTCCCCTCGGCCTGCACAATTCTTGGCCCACCAGCCCAGGCCCCAAAGATGGAGGAGCATTGTCAGGATGGTGTTCCAGGGGGCGGGAAAAGGAGGGCAAAGCACCAACAGCTTCCACCAGATCCAGCTGGTGCCTCCATCCCTTCTCCCTGCAAGGTGAGGGGGAATATCCAGGCTATCACATTTGGCTCTCTGAAAGTTCTTGGGAGGCAGGAGAGTGCGGAGGCAGTTCTTGCCTCCGTACTCTTCCTGATCTCTACATTCTGGTCTTGAGGTCAGAAAGCTACTGGCAGCTGCATAGGGTTGTGTCCTTAACCTGGCCAAATAGATGGCCAGGTGATAAGCCTAGCTAAAACCTTCCTTTTGTTTCCTTTTTGCAAATTAATTAGATTTCATTTCCGTGGCTCGGGCATCATTCACTTCAGTAGGTAGGTCTGCAAACAGAAGCAGGTGATGCTCTTCACGCCGAATCAGTTGCAACTTCAAATCTGCTAATTTTTGCAGCTAGTCAGTGCTCAGCAAACGTCATGTGCCGATGCTTCTTGAACTGATCAACTCGCTTTTAGCACCTCCCTAAGTTTTCTTTTTAAATTGTGCAGGGCTTGCTTTTTAAACTAACCCATTTTAGTAGCTGCTTTCTGCTTGTGCTGAATCAAAGGCAGGCTGAGCTCAAAAGTTCTGGGAAAGGAAGAGGCATCTCTGAGTCCCAAATTCCTTGCTAAAGCTGCAAGAGACCGGTCCTGTGAGGGTACTTCTCCTAGGCAACCCTGATTTGACTCGTGCAAAGTATAACACAGCACTGGTAGCCAGCTTCTTTCCTGGGCCCGGTCTGGTGTTTTGAGCCGTTGCCACAAGCCCATGAGGCAGTCGCTCGGGTCTGTTATCCTCAAATTCATACTTGGACCAAAAAAGCCCCGCATAAAACTAATCGGACACGGGGCTGCATGCTCTGCGTGGGCATTGGCCCAGAACAAAGGAAGCATTCAGGAAAAGAAAATGAGCTGAACAGCACTGCAGGCAGGCCGGATTGGATTCATTCTGCATCGATCAAGCCTGGGGAGCCAGATACAACCATTTGATGGTTTCCCAGTTTCGCATGTTTTCCCCTATTCTTAAAAAGGGTCGAAATGCCTCTCTTCAATTACCTGAGCCAGGGCACTGATTTATTGCTCATATATTTATTTTCTGTGCCCCTGGACAGTCATCTGAAGGGGATGATGTAACTTCGTGTCCTGCAATAGCAGTGGGTTATACCCAATGACCAGCTGGTCCTTTCCAACTCCATGAGTCTATGATTCTATAATTGCATGGATTTTAAACTGAAACATGCAGGCATTTGGGGCCCCTTTCCCTTGGGACCCTCCAGCATTGGAAGGCAGGCCCCAAGAGCTTTGGGGAAATTGAATTTGGCTCTCCCACCCTGATGCAGGCCAAGGCTTCAAAGAGAACACATGCATTTTGGCCTCGTAAGGAAGTGCAGAATGGCCACGGTGATGGGAACTCTGTGGCACAGTCCAGATCCCCCGCTTGACTTGCAGAAGGGTCAGTCCCCGGTCGAAATGGCCAAGGTGCCCGTTGTGGGGAAGCTCTGTGCCCAGGACCAACCCAGAGGCGACACGGAGCCGGTGGCCCGACCCCGTTTATGGCAGCTCCATCGCTCCATTACGAGCTGTAGGAGAAGGCCAGGCCCTTCGCCCCAGAGCTGAGCACTGTTTTGCGTGCAGAGAGTCGCAGATCGGGGTGAGCCGATGCATCGAGCTCAGTTTTGCACAGCTTCTCCCTTTTGCATGGCTAGGTTCATTCCATACCATTTCCGCCCTGGAGGCAGGTTTTCTTGTGCACATGTCCAGGCCCATTTTTCAAAATTGATGCCTTTTTGCAAGCAACTTGCATGGTTCATTTCTCCAAGTAGGCACTCTTTACGTGCCTTTTCAAAACTACATGTTTTGGTATGTGTTGTCTTTTTTGAAAACATTGCAAACTTGAGAAAAGTCCAGATTTCAGCAGCCAATTGCACTTTGGTTCAGATTCAAGGATGTGCGAATTTGGTAAGTTTGCCTCGAAATGTGAACTGAATGAATTGCTCACCCTCTGTGGAGTGCAGGGAGACATACAGAACCCTCTCCCACCTTGTGAGGTATATTAGGCTGGGAATTAGGGACTGGCCCGAAGGGACTTGAATCCACGTCTCCCCGGCCTCAGTCCAGTAATGCAACTACAACCACATTGGCTGGCTGTGACCACTAGGAAACTCAGCCAATCCCTGCAAGAGAGTTCCTCACCTCCGCAAAATCCCCCCGCGATGCATCCAGACGAGACTTGTGGTCCCTGGGCACTCCAGATGTTGCTCCCGATCTCCCCGTCCATCTTTTCCCAACACAACTGTCACCGTTTTTCTGAAGGCCGAAAATCTGCTGGGCAAGGGGCAAATGCTTCGTTAGACAAAGCCCGGTGCTTGCTCGGCCAGTGCCCTCGGTCTGGAAGCACCCCGGTGCGTTGCAGTGCCGGAGCTGGGAACAAAGGCCCTTGTTCTGCTCTCCATGGCAGATGTAAACCTCGAGTACAGCTTATCCGACGAGTACTGCCGCCACCATTTCTTGGTGGGTCTGCTGCTCCGAGAGACGTCCGTCGCTTTGCACGACAACTACGACATCCGATATGCAGCCATCGGCATCCTGAAAAGCCTCCTGATTAAGCACGCCTTTGACAACCGGTACCAGCATAAGGTAGGGGAGCCTGAGGTGCAGCAACATTGCTCGCTGCTTTATTTGCCCCCGCAGCCGTGCCGTGGCCTCTTTCCATGCTGAACCTCCTCCAGGCATGTGGGGGAGAGCAGGAAAGGGCGGGAGGATGTTACAGGCAGCCCTGCCCTGCTTCTGCATCCACCAGCAGCCCTCCAGGTGCCCTTTACCTGCCCGGAGGTATCCGCTCTGTTCCCACACTAGAGGTATTCAGGGCGAAACTGGGCAGCCCTCTGAGTGGGATGGTGTGACTTGACATCCTGCCCCGGCAGGGGTTGGACCCGAGGGTCTTCTTGGCCCCTTCCAGCTCTGCTCCTCTTGATGCCAAGTCCTCCCTGGTGGCATCTTTGGGAATGAGCAGGTCACCCCCCGCCACACCTCTTTCGCCCTGGCGATCCTTCGCTCAGAGCTGCTCCTCCCCAGCAGCCCGTCTCTTGCTGGCTTCACGCCTCCCTCTCGCTTCAGGGAGGGGGGCTTTTAATGCCTGCCCAGTGGGCGGCCATTCCCACCCTTCGTGACTGTCCCGCCCAGCAAGAGGTCCCGAGCAGCTTGGCCTCCAGGAACGTCACTGCGGAAAATGGGCCTACATAAGCGGGCCGCCTTGTGGGAGGGCCCGAGCCCCCACCCAAGGGAGAACCCGGTTGCTGCGGCCTGTGTGATTCAGCAGGACCACCCTACTCTCGCAGCCGCAGGCCGCAAACCCCTGCTCCCTGGGAATCCTGGGCTGCTAAAGACCCCTCCCCGCCAGACTGCGCTTGCCCTAGCGAAGCTTTTCCCACAGCTCCATTGTGGGGCCTGGCGGCACGGGGCCGTTTCATCCTCGCCTGGGTGGCATGTGTCCTGGACACTGGCCGGCATCCGAGCTGCTTCCTGCAGTGAGCCCACACGAGAGGGAGGGCACACAGGAAAGGTCTCCTGTGCTTTCCCTCTTGTTGTGAGTGAGGGACGGATCAGTAAACACCCCCCCCCCCCCGCATCTTCCACACTAGAAACGTTGGAGCTGGCCAGCCCGTCCTGCCGAGAAAGGGTTCTGCGGCAGGCAGTCCAGGCAGACCGCTGCTTCGGCCCATCTTGGGCGTAGTCAGCCAGTGTCCAGAGGCCCCTCTTGAGCTCCTCCGCTTGCAGGCGCTTTGTGGTTCCAGAGTCAACAAACGCGGCCTGGAGAGATGGCCGTGAGCCAACAAGCATTCGCTGTCTCCTGGGGGCTTCTTGTCCATCTGCCTTTCCGCACGTACCAAGCCTGGCCTGCTGCACAGAAGCCGGGTTTCTGGGAACCTTGCAGTTCTTTATGCCTTCCCTGAAGAGCAAATTTTGCAGCAGGCTCCAGCCGTTGCAGGGGGAAAATGCCTGCAAGCTCTCCTAGCCAGAGAGACACACGTGTGTTTGCTGATCCTTTCCTGACTTGAGCCCCGCCAGGGACTGCAGCCCTTGGCTACTCTGGCGGGGCCCCAAGGGTTTTGTAGCCTGACAACACCTGGAGGGCCCATGTTCCCCGGCTGTTGCTCGCTCAGCCCACCCTCTAGTCCCCTGCCCTGCCCTCTAGTCCAGGTTACAAACGGCCTGGGCTCATTTCAAAAGCGAATGCAGCATTGCCACAAACGCTGCGTCCTTCCATCAGCTGGCTGGCTCCAGTCCTCCAAGGGTCCCCGAGGCCATGGCCTTTCCTGCCTGCCCACCCAGCGTCCACTGGAGAACCGATCTCCTCACTGGCTGCTCCAGAGCTGGCACTGGCTCCAAACCAGTCCAAATGTGGCTCAGTCGAAGCACGAATGAAGCATGTGTGCATTTATTTCTTGACCGAGCTCGTGAACGTGCGATCAGGATCAGAGCTGCTGTGCAGGAGGGACTTAACCCTTTCCCTCCTGCAGTTTGCAGTTCCGAGGAAAACCTTGCTTCTGGAAGTGATGTTTTGTTGCATGGACATTCTGGGTTAGCCTCCATGGGGGAATTCCTCCTGTTGCAGATCCTGGATGGAGAACACCTGTCCCTGGAACACAGCGAGAAAGGAGCGTGTCATATCCTGGCTGCCCTGTTACCATTTGCCGCCCTCACCCCACCCCACCTCACCCCCCAGTGGTTGCAGGTCAGACATATTGAACTCCATGCCAGTTGCTCCCTGATCCACCCGCAGCCCTCGCCTTCTCCCCGTTTCTCTTTTGCAGAACCAGCAGGCCAAGATCGCTCAGCTGTACTTGCCTCTAGCTGGACTCATTCTGGAGAACGTCCAGCGGCTGACAAGCCGGGACGCCCTGCCCCCTGGCACCGCCACAGCCAGCTCCGTGAGTCTCGCGGGCTCCGCACGCCCGTCCTTTCCTGGGTTTGGGACCATGTTTGTCCTTCGTTGCGGTCACCGACAGTTCGTGCGGCTTCTTGAGCCGCGTCTCAGGAGCCTGCGAGTTCTTTGGGTGCTAAAAGCAGATAGGAATGGTGGAAAATGGGGTGGCACGGCCATGTGACCCCGAGAGATCCATCTCCCCCAGACGTGCGGCAGCACCGGGAGGCGCTGGGCGAAAGCCACTCAGAGGACTCCGGCTGTGGTGGCGTGAAGTGAAGTGAACTGCAGTAAAGACGGCAGGCCCAGCTTCCCCTGCCCGCCAGCACAAGCTGGAGTGGTTGGGAAGATCTTGGCCAGCAGGCCCAGGGGAGCTTCACGCTGGGTTGAGCCCGGTCCCGATTGCTCCCCAAGACCCTAGAGTTGCGGCCGTCCTCTTTGCACAGCAACTGATAAACGGCAGGCAAGCTGGGGAAGGGGCCTGCCCGATCGACTGTGCGTGACACTGCTGCAAAGCTGGGCCTCTCTGGAGTGTTCCCTCGCCACTCATGGGAAATGTGTGCAGGCAGATGTTCCCAGGCAGGAGGATGGCCAAAGGAGGGCTGTGCTGGATCAGCCTGCAGCTTTTCATCTCAGCGACTTCCATTCATCTTCTGCCAAGGCCACAAAGAGGGTGCTGCTCAGCCACCAGCCTCCACAGCCTCCGCACGGAGAGTTCAGCTTTTGCCATCACGGCTGGTGGCCAAAGCGAGCTGGAGGCTGACCAGAGGGTGCAGCTGGACTTGCTTTGTGTGCCTGCCCAGTTTGCGCCTGAATGCAAAGCAAGCTTCCCCCACCCCCCGCCCGCCCACTCCCTCAGTCTTCTCTTCTCCCTTCCCACTCCAGGCGTCCAGGGATGAGCTGGTGTGCAGCTTGGTTTCACCGTCCAGCAGGGCCAGTCTTGTTCTCGACAAAGATGCACGTAAGCAAGCAGGCAGGCCTCAGCTCCTCTACAGGCCGCAGCGGCAGTGTCCCTTCTGCCTTCAAGCAGAAGCGCCTTGGTTTTGGAGGGGTGCTGGGGGGGTTCTCCTGGTCTGTGCACATCTCTGACTCCCCACCCCACCCCTGTGGCGCCCTGTGCCTAAGGCAAACAGGAGGACTGAGAAGATGGGGCGTATCTGGTGAGCTGGGGAGACACCGGACGGCAGGAAGAAGGCATAAAGGAGGGAAGGGAGTCTGGCGCAGGAGCGAGAGGGCGTCCCTGGAGAGGGCTGGCCGAGTGGGGCTGTGGCAGGCGTCACGTGGGCCCTGTGCATCTCCCCCACGGCTGCTGCGAGGATTGGAGCTAAGCGCAGAGGGAACGGGGCATCCTGAGGGGGGTGGCCGGTGACGATAGCGCCCCTGTTACCCAGGAAGCACCCCCCGCGTCACTGCGGCCCCGGCTCCGCCACACCCCCAGCCGACCTATCGCCTTGCCTCCGGTTCTCCTGTCCCAACTGGGTCACGGGAGAGCGCAAACGCTGCACAGGCGGAGAACCAGCAAATGCCCCGATTGCAGGGGGACTGCAGGAGGGAAAAGGGCCCCGTCACGCTCTCAGGCCACCCAGCTCAGCTGCAGACACACTCTTCTTTCTTTTTAGTTTACGGTGCGGCTCTCCAGAATGGACTGTGCGGGAAGAGGGAGGACTCCAAAGGATCACTCAGCTCCGAAGCGGGGGCCAGCTCCCCTGACCAGGGCACCACTGCTGAAAACGTAATCCGCCCCCCCTTCAGAGCCCCGTGGGAGGCAACTCCCAGAACTCGCTGCTTCAGGACACTGTCTCGCTTGGCAGGGGCTTCGGCTGGCAGAGTCGTGTCCAGAGCACTTTGCTGCCCCCCATGAGACGTCCTCTGGTCACCAAAGAAGCCGCCATCTCACCCCACACCCCCCAGGCCCTGCCCTGGTGCAGAACATGATGCCACACCCCAGGCAGGATTTGCTAAAAACTGCTTTCCCTGGCACATCACAGTCCTGGTACAAGAGGGAAAATGCACGAGGGCAGTCCAGGCCTCGGACTCATTTCCATTTGGACCATCTGCGTTCTGAAAATTGCTCCCCCTTGTGTCTGCCCCCCCCCGCCACCAACCTGCTTGGGGAGTCCTGATGATGGGGCCACTTGCCTCCCTGCCCCCCGGGGCTCAAAGCCGCGAGAGAGCAGGTGTTCAGCAGGGCCTGAAGGAAGGAAGGGGGCTGCGCAGCCCTTTCCCCTTGTCCTGCCCTGTGACTGGGGGAGGCAGCCTCAGCCCCGGCATTGTGTCAAGGGACACGGCACCTCAGACGGGTCCTGGGGCAGCTGCAGGCCTCCTGAAGAGTATCCCAGGGGTTGCGTCTTCTCAGGGCCAAGCTACACGTTACACCGACTCTCGCGTGTGGCTGAAGCTTGGCTTCTCTCTTGTGTAAGCACATCTGGCCACCATCTGGATTTGGGCCACAGCTGTCCTGGTGTTTGAACCCAACCCCCCATGTTCACCCCAAATCCCCCCCATGCACGTGCGCACACGCATGGAGCAAGGCTGAAAGTCGCCCCTTGCCGATCCCCTGCCTGCCCTGCCCACCCATCACTGGGTGTCTCTCGGCCCCCACAGATGCACAGGAGCTCCACACGGAGCAGCGTCTCCCACTTCGGGCGCCTGGACCAGTTCGAGATCCGGAACCTCCTCCTCTGCTACCTTTACATAATTAAAATGATCTCCGAAGGTGAGTGCCTTGCGAAAGGTATGTTTCCAGACCTGGCCGTGTGGTTGCGTCACCTGCCCACGTGTCTTCAGCGCAGAACCGAAGTTAGCGTCTTCATTTCAGGGGCCCGGAGCCCCCTCTGAGCCAGGACCGGGGTTTGGGCCTGCCAGTGCCTTCTCACCATCAGGGTGACGTTCCAGTTCCCCATGTGTGAGCTGGAAGGCCAGCGCAGCCCCGGGCAAGAGGGGGAGCCGGTTCTGGCACAGGGAATCGTCTCCCTTGGATGCAAGTGACGCCAAGAGCACGGTGGCGGGACCGGTGGCCCCAGCACTCCTTCCCGCTTTCTTTCGTGGAGGCTCACAGGCCTTGCCCAAGCGCCGACTTTCCCAGTGGGATCTGGGAACGATGGGAGTGGCCACCTGAATGCACCCAGGCTGTGCCAGGTCGGGGCAGGCTGCATCACAGGCTGAGCTGCTTCTCTCTGTTTCAGATACCTTGTTAGCCTATTGGAACAAAATATCTCCCCAGGAGCTGATGAATGTCCTTGTTCTTCTAGAGTAAGTCTTCAGTGTGGCTGCATGGGAGAAGGGGGGAAGGGGAAGAGGGAAGCTGAGCTAGTGGCTAGAGTGCTGGACATCGTCCAGGCCTGTCTTGGACCCTTGGCCCAGCCTACCTCACAGGGCTGCTGTTGTGAGGATAAGATGGAGAGGAGGGGAGCTCGTGAGCTGCCTTGGTTTCCTTGCAAGGGGAAGAAAAGTGCAATGCAATAAGTGCGGTGCAGTAACGACATTTGCCGGAGCTCGAATTCCACCCCACATTGCCAGCTCATGGGATGCCCCCAGGCCGGCGTGGGACTTGGGGCCCCACCGCTCAATGCCCAGGAGAGGCAGGTTGCCCTGCCTCCGAAGAGATGCCGCCGAAACCGGAAGGCGCCTGCAAGAGGCTGCCGGTGCTCGCAAAGCCGAGAGACATCGTGCTGATGCAAACATTTGGCCTGGTGCCTTTCCCTGCTCTGCCACCTGTCTTGGCTCTGCAGGAGAAAAGGCGGAGAGCTTGCCCGCCTTTGCCTTTTCCCCGCAGTGGGAAAAGCAGCGCTGGGAGGGCAGAGTCAAGCAGGAGAAAAGCTGGACAGTTCAAGCAGCCTTCCCTCCCACCACAGCTGCAGCTGTCGACGGCTACCTTTCGTCAGCTCCCCCCACCCCAAACCCCAACTATGTATCTTATAGTGGAGGTCACAGGGGGCAGAACGACGGTGAAGACCAAGTCCCCTGGCCTGAAAGAAGCGGAACGTGCCTGTGCACTGAAGTCCAGGGTAGCTGTGCTGGCCGTTGGCCGTCCGCTTGTTCTAAGCTGAGCCTTCTTTCCCTCTTGCTCCAGATCGTGCTTGTTTCACTTCAGATACGTGGGGAAGAGAAACATCGCCAGGTACCGCAAGACGTTGCGAGGGTCCAAATGTCTCTACCGCTGTCCGTAGAGGCTCCAAAGCAAGCCGCCCCCGGGCAAGGTGGCAGCACACCGGAGGGCCGGCCGCCATCCTTCTGTGGCCAGAGGCAGGCCAGGGAGACGGTGGCACCCTTTCCCGCCCTGCTTCCCCGGCTCTGAGTGGCAGTTCCACACACGGAACAGGGAGTGGGAAAGAAGCAGGCCGGCGGGGCTGGGTGTTGCGCACGGGGCTCGGAAGCAGGCGCCCCGCTGCTGAAATGCCAGCTGGGCAGAGGGTCTCGTGGCAGGCCGTGCCGTCTTCCTAGCTTGGGGTCCCCGCTCTTCCGGAACATGTTTATTTCTGCCAGACTCAGGGCTCCTCCAAACCAGCCCCTTTCTCTCCTTGGTGGCTGGCTGTGGCTCCAGCAGGGTCCACCGTGGCAGAATCCGGCTGCGTTTGTCCGTCCGTGCATCACAATCGCAGTTTTTCCCGTCTCAGGGTCCATGATGCTTGGCTGTCCAAGCACACAGGCATTGACCGGAAATCGCAGACGATGCCAGCCCTTCGCAGCAGAGCGGGCGCCTTCCAGGTCCGCCTCCAGCATCTCAGCAGCCTGGACAGCTCGTTTACCCTTAACCACGGTACGTTCCAACGAGCGGCAGGGACGCACCTGCCTGCAACCGCTCTGGAAGGGCTCAGGCCTGGCGGGTGCCCCTGTCTGGCCGGCTCGGCTGTCACGGGGAGTGAGGTTGCTGCTCCAGGCGGCAGCTGCTAGGAGAGGCAGCCTACCTCGGAAGGAGCACCCCGGGGCTGGCCCTTCGGGAGCAGCTGGCCGCTGTGCTGCATGGAAGGACGGTTCAACCAGCGGTCCCTTGGGCAGCGCTTCGGGCAGCCCTGCCGATTTGCAGAACTGCACCGGCTGGCCGCATCTCTTCGGGCGTGCCCGCGGGCGTCCCAGTCCACTCTTGCGCCCATTTCACAGATGGGAGCCGAAGCCAAGGCTCTGAGCAGTCCGTGGACAAGCCGAGATGTGATGCAGCTCTGTTCTCACTACCGCTTGTCCACTCCCTGCAAGCGCGGGGCTGCAGCACCAGCATCGGCCCTCTTCTCGCAGCCTCCCAGACACGGGCATTACGCACACGGAGCAGGCCTGTCTTCACGCGGCTTTCTCATTCCAGGAGCCGGCACTTCGGAAGCAGACATCGTCCACCAGGCCTTGCTGGAAGGCAACACGGCCACCGAGGTCGCCCTCACCGTCCTGGACGCCCTCTCGTTCTTCACGCAGTGCTTCCGGGTGAGCCGCCTGCTGCGGGGGAGACTCGCCCCGCTGAGCACCCCGCCCCTGCTGGCCGTGGCCGGGGCGACGCTGGCCCCCGCCGAGGAGCAGCCGCTTGCCCGCTTCTTCCAGGCTTCCGTCGGGCTCCTTGGAAGCAGTTCTTGCAGCAGCTCAGTGGAACTGGATGCCTGGCCCCTGAAAGTCTGTGGGGACGAGGGGGTGTCCTGGAATGCGCACGAGGGCACTCGCCAAGGACCCGAAGGGCTCTCGTCTGGATTCCCCGCCCATGGACAGCTAGCGTGTCAGGGAGAAGGGCCCCACTCTAGCCTTCTCCCCGATGGGCTGGCTTTCCGTCTGCAAGGAGCTGATTGCCTGTGGAGATTCCAGGATGAGGTTCCTCTGGCTCCACACCCCTGCGTCTGCTGCTGGGCGCCTGGTGTGGCAGGACACTTCACCAGAAAGGCCCGAAACGGGCGTGGCTGTGCCAGACTGGCAGCTTATTTCTGATGGACGTATTATCCAAAGTATGTTTATGCTGCTTCTCAGCAAGAAAACCTCAAAGAAAGCATTTGTGCGGCTGCTAGAGCAGCTTGCACCACATCAGGGAAACAAGTCTCTGCCCACAGGCTGACCATCTAAAAAGGTGCAGCACAAGAGGAAAGAGGAGAGAATGCACTAATGGCCTCAGCAGGGCTAAGGGACTGGGCCTGCTCTCCCTCTCCTTTCCCTTGCTCTGGCCCACTTCCTTTGCCCCTGCTCTTGTGCAGTTGCCTTTGGGGCAGGCATCCCCGGGGTCTCATTCCCCGTGTAGAATATGCTTTGCTCTGGCAGGGCAGGCAGCCCGAGACCCTTTCCGAAGAGCGTCCCACAAGCACTCAGGTCAACGCCTGCCACCTCTCTTCCTCTGCAGAGCCAGCTCCTGAGCAACGACGGGCACAACCCGCTGATGAAAAAGGTTTTCGACATCCACCTTGCCTTTCTCAAAAACGGGCAATCCGAGGCTGCCCTGAAGCACGTCTTTGCCTCCCTGAGAGCCTTCATCAACAAGGTAGAAGGAAGAGTGAGCGATCCTGCCACCAGAATAACCATTTGCCCTCAGAAGGAATCGCGCACCCCAACTTTCAACCCGTTTGCGAGTTTTTTCCCTGCCCTGCATCACAGAGCAGCACACATACCCTCTCCTCACCAGCTCTGCCCTGAGAACAGTCTTCCATCCGGCCAGCACGTCCGCCAGCACTTCCTTCCCCTTTCTGGTCACCGCAGTCCTACGTCTGTGCTTAAACCTTTAAGCAAAAACAATTTAGTGGCTTTTATAGACGCACGCAGATCAGAGCTGCACATCCAGTCAGCCATCAGGTTGCGTTATTAAGCGCAATCAGGGTGATGTTTATGGAGTTTAAGGGCCTTGCGCATGTTTTCCCCCTCCACCCCATTACAACCGGTGAGGTAGACCGCACTCAGAGAATGAGAGGGAGGCGAAGACGTACTGGCTGGTCAGCCTCTGGGTTTCCCGGCTGAGTGTGGGTTTGAACCCCACCTTGAGCCTTCCGGATCCGCTGGATGGTGACTTGCGTCGTCTGCAGCCTGCACCTTGGGACTCAGTCTGGGGAAAGTGCTGGAGAGCGGGGCAGGAAGGTCCCGATTCCTGCTTCCCACAGGCAGCCCCTTCTGCAGTTTGGGTTTAACAGTACCCCACTACCTTGGGGGGCTGCTTTAAAGATCACGCTGGTCACGTCTGGAAAGCATTTTGAGCGCTGAAAGAATTAAATGAATTGTGGCAGGAGGAAATGTGTGCCCTTCCAGACATGGCTCCCCTCATCCATGCCCGTTGGCCACACTGGCTGGGACTGATGGGCACTGGGATCCAGTGACAGGAGGACAAATTCCCCACTGCTGGAATAGAGAACAATGGCTATTTCTTCTGTGCTGTTTGTTATATTATGATATGCAGGGCTTTTCCACACGAGGCTTTGGCCGCATGCTCCCCATTCCCTGCTCAAAGGCATTGACTAAAGTTCTTCAGATGAGCTGCTTTTACTGTTTTGCTTCTGTGTTCAAAGGACCTTTTTTAGGGCAATGAAAATGCCGTCTTGAACTGTGAGCGCGCAGGACAGCGATTCCCTCTTGTATAGTTGTGCTATCCGCTGGCACCACAGGGCCACCTAGAGGTTATGCTGTGTTAATCTCTGTTCCTGCCAGTCCAAAAGCTGACCAGCCTGGCGTAGAAAAGCTCATGGGACTGGACAAAGGATGGCAGCACTGAATCAGAAAATTGCACCCGCCCTGCTCTGAACCCTTGGCTTCTCCCCCCCTCTAGTTCCCCTCAGCCTTCTTCAAGGGGCGAGTGAGCATGTGTGCTGCCTTTTGCTATGAGGTCCTCAAATGCTGCACTTCCAAGCTGAGCTCCACCCGCAACGAAGCCTCAGCCCTCCTTTACCTCCTCATGAGAAACAACTTTGAGTTCACCAAACGGAAAACCTTTTTAAGAACTCACCTCCAGGTCAGTGAAAGAGGAAGTACCTTGCGGCTGCAGGGGGAGGCGGGGGCTTTGCATCATGGGAAAGGCGAGCAGCCTCAGCTTTGCAGCAATTGCTAACCGAGAACAGCTTCCCGTTCACGAAGCTCAGCTGCTCTGCAGGTGTGATGTCAATAATTTCCTTCCTTTGGTTATGATCGGAATTTTTTAAAAGCTTCCCCCTCCTCCTCTTCCTCCTCTTTCTTTTTTGGGGGTGGACAGGATAAATTTCCTTAAGTGCTTTGCTTTTTTAGAACAGAGAATGTTTGCTCTGTATATCAGAAAGGCACTGGAGAAATGTGCTTGAATTGTTTGAATATTGGAACATGAAAATGGAGCATGGGCTGTGCTTGTAATTAAAATCTCCCACATGAAAAACAGTTGACAACATAAAAGCTAGCTTTGGGGCTTGTTCCGGGTTTTTGTCTCATGCTCTTATCATCACTATCATCTTTATTAGTGTTATTTATATCCTACTTTTCCTCCAAGCAACTCCAGGCCGAGGTACATAGTCTGGCAATCCCTCCTGTTTTCTCCTCACAGCATCCCTGTGAGGTAGGCCAGACTGAAATTGAACAGCTGGCCCCCGGTCCCCCAGAGAGCTTTCAGGCTGAGGGAGGGCTTGATCCTCAGTCCTAGCTCAACCCCCGGCGGTCTTTCCAAACCGAGTGTCTCTGGCCCCGTTGGGCCGTGGCTCTCCTTGGCAGCATGGCTGGGAATGTGGGCACTGCATTCCCTTGCACCTGGCGGGGGAAGGCTCTACGCGCTGTGCCGCGCAGCCGCTTGCAGGAGGCCAGCCCATCGCCGTGGCCCATGCAGGCCTCTCCAGGAGCAGCTGGCGTTTCTGCAGGGAGAGCAGTTTGCACCGCCAGCAGAATTAATTCACGTACTGATGGGTTTGTGTTCCACCCCATCGCCCACAGGGCTGTCTGGGTGGTGGGCACATACACAACAATAGAACGGCTCGCACTCCTCCCATCTCGCTCCCGGCAAAGGTCCCCCAAAGCAGGTGGGGCACAAGCCAGCGGAAGGCCCCGGGTTCAGAGCTAGGAAAGGACCCCGCTGCATCCTGGAGAGCTGTGGCTGCCGGTCAGTGCTGGCACCACTGGCCTGACGGGCCCTGCTGTGACGCAGCACACACCGGCTCTCCTGAGCGCCTGGAGTCCGGCTGTGGGGAGGAGAGGGGGCGCAGCAGAGGTGCGGCTTGGGCGCGACCCGCTCGGTGGAGCTGAGAGGCCAGAGCTGGCCTTCCCGGGCCGTCCCTGCCCATGCCGGCAGCGAAGGCTCTTCCTGTGCTCTTGCACCCAGGCAGCCCCCCCGTTTCTCCCACAGATCATAATCGCCGTCAGCCAGTTGATCGCCGACGTGGCGCTCAGCGGAGGGTCCCGATTCCAAGAGTCGCTGTCCATTATCAATAATTTCGCCAACAGCGACCGGCCAGTGAAGGTAGGCTTGGCTTGCTGAAGGAAAAGCGATGCTTCCACCGGGGGAAGGCGCCCCGTAGTTCGGTGGGAGCCCCGAGGAACACTCGCAGCACTCCCCGTGGGCAGAAGCAAGGCCGCTGAATCACTGAGCAGCCAGTCCGAAGGGGCCGGGGAGGCCGTCGGGTCCTTGCGACGCATGTGCGTGCTCGTCTGATTTCCTCCTGTTCGATCCCCGTCTGCTTCGTGGTGCATCCGAACGGCTTGCCCGAGGTGGACTTGTGGGGGCACAAAGGGCGAGAACACTGGCCAGGCACCTCCCGCGCGCTCTGCTGCGCTTCGTCCCAAAGCGAAAGCCTTCGCTGTTTCTTTTTGTAAGTCCTGCATTTCCTTTGCGATAAGGACCTCTTTCCTCTGCTGCTCCAGGACGGCTTTTTGCAGACCTGTCTTGTGACCATCTGTTGGCAGCGGCCAAGGCTGGGTGCGTTCTGGGCAGCCTGGATTCGGGCGCAGAATTCAGTGCGTTCTGGGCAGCCTGGATTCGGGTGCAGAATCCAGTGGCCTTGCACGCTCAGCTTTCAGGGTGCCCCCACCCTCGAGGAGAGGAGGAGGGGAGGGGGAAAGCTGGGGGCTTAAGGAAGCTGTCAGCTCAGAAATGTACAAAAGATGCAGGGGAGAAGTGTGAAAGGCAGCCGACGACAAAAAACATTGCATGGGAGTTTCAGGATGGAGAATGATAGTTTCTTGGCTCGGAGAGAAATGCAGGAAGCTACTAAAGGCTTTAAAGGTGAATGCCTGGGCTTCAGTTGAGTGAGAAGCGAGCCTGCAGGCTGTGGACTTGGCATCAGCCCAGCGTGACACGGCTCCTTCGGCTGCCTCTCGCTGGGAGGAATGTTTTAGACAAGCCAACAGTTCTGGACAGCCTCACACAGAACGCATCACACTAGTCCAGCTTGGAGGAAATGCAGGCATCAATAGGGTTCCAACTTCATTTTTAACCTGGAAAGCAACCGTGAGTCTTGAGGGAGCTGCTTTAAAAAATTTGGAGTGTGATCATTGCAGACCTGCAGCAGGGGGAGCACCGTTTGGTCTGGGAGAACCAAACTCCCCGCATGATCCTTTGTAGGTGATTGGACATGAGGTATGATGTTAGCAGAAAGCAGGTTAACAGTGGTAGAGCAGGCCAATTATGAAGCAAAATACAGGGTCCCTTTATTTATCTCAACCACTGGATATATCCCCCCGCAAAAAATTATATTGCTTGTTTTCTCTGATTTCCTTTCATCTTACGATGCTGAACTTCTCTGGACAAATGTAATTTCTGATACTCAGACAGAGGGATGAGGGCTCCCAGTTCCAGCTGGAGCAGGAGAGGGAGGGAGGGAGGGTGTCCATTTAACTGCTTCCTTACCCCCCCCCCCCCCCCAGCCGCCTCTGGTGCTCTTAGCACCTCTGAGAAAATGCAGGTCTGGTGCACGTACAGATGCTTAATTTCACGTACTTCACTATTTTTAGGCAGGTCCTGGTCATTTTCCCTAAATTAGGAGCAGGCAGCTTGTGGCCTACAACTCCCATCAGCCTTAGCCAGCATAGTCAGTGAGGGATGGAGGAGTGGTAGGCCAAACCACACTGGCCCTCCCCCACTTCCGATTCCCTAACGGGGGAGACTCTGATCAGGGAAGTGGGGAGACGGCCAGTCCCCAGCACTGCTGCCCTGATCCCAAAGGCGGCAGTGGGGTGGCCGGTCCTTTTGTGGGGCAGAACGAGCCGCTCGGAGAGCGGTCTCTCGCTCCCGTCCACCCTCACCCCGCGGCTTCTTTTCCCTCTTTCTCGCCGCGGGGCAGGCAACGGCCTTCCCGTCGGAGGTCAAAGACTTGACCAAGCGCATCCGGACGGTGCTGATGGCCACCGCCCAGATGAAGGAGCACGAGAAGGACCCCGAGATGCTGGTCGACCTGCAGTACAGCCTGGCCAAGTCTTACGCCAGCACGCCGGAGCTGCGGAAGACGTGGCTGGACAGCATGGCGAGGATCCACGGCAAGAACGGCGACTTCTCCGAGGTAGCCCCCTCGGCCGGACGCGCTCGGCGCCTGCGGGAAGCACTCGGGCGCCCGACTAAGCTCTGCCGTTGCTTTCCAGGCGGCCATGTGCTGCGTCCACACGGCGGCGCTGATGGCGGAGTTCCTTCACCGGAAGAGTGAGTGCCCGGCGGGGGCGGGAGGGCAGGTGGCTGTCCCCTTCGCTTGGTAGCCTTGGTGGCCGACGTGGCGGGCCCTGCGTTCTGCACAGGGGGACCTGGCCGAGGCCTGGAGCTGGCCGCAGGAAAGCTCCTGGGGAAGGAGGGGAAGGGGGGGCGGGCCCAGGGGGGGCTCAGCAGACCACATGGCGGGTGGGTGACAGCACTGCAGAGAGAGGACCGCCTTGCAGCCGACCAGGGAGGCACCGCCAAGACCTCCCAGCCTGGGGGCCTGCAGCGATCCCTTGCACAGGCTGGACTGGGGCCGATTGCTGGGCAGGGTGCAGCTGGCAGCAAGGGGACCATTCCCCTTGGACCCCCATGGCACAGCCCTGGAAGCCAGCCTCCCCCAGGCTCAGAGACCCCTCCCCGCCACAGACAGGGGCCCCCCTCCCGTCTCCTTGCACAGAGAGTCAGGAGTCTGATGCGTCTGCGAGGGGGGTGGCCAGCATTCCTGCTCCTGGACCGCCCTCTCCTCGGGGGCCGGGGGCCAGAGGGGGGCCGTGGAGGCAGTCCAGGGCCTCCCAGTGGATTCCTCCTGCCCTCCCCTCCCCCGTCCCCAAGCCGAGCTGGGAAGGGCGTGGGAAAGGGCCAGCGGGAAAGCGGCTGGGCCGGCTGCGCGCTCCGCGAGGATCGGCTGTGCGCTCTGGCAGCGCCGTCAGGTGCAGTGGCAGCCAGGCCCGTCTGGGCTGGACAGAGTTGGGCCACAGTCGCCTCCGTCCCGGCGACCCGCAGGCTGCGTTGCTGCAGGGGGCAGAGGTGCGGCGCCCGCTGAAGGGAAGCTCGTCCAGAAGAGAGGCTGGGAAGCAGCCGGCCGAGGAGCTCCTGCCTCCCTCGTTCGCAGAGTGGGCGCCTGAACTCGGAGGGCCGCTCTTCACCTGAGAGCCCCTCTGCGGCCTCGGACCGCAGATGCCTGCGGGCTGCCTCCTCTTCCCCAGCGATCTGCCTGTCCTCTGAGATTAGCCGGGAGGAGCCTTTTCGGTGGCGGCCCTCCCCTTGGAAGTGCCCTCTGTACTCCCAGCGATGCAGCGCTGCTCCCCGGGCCTTAAGGAGCTGCTACGGTTAGCCTTTCCCGTGAAGAACAGTTGGAATGCGGCCATGAAGATTTGTCGCTGGTTTGGCTCATTTGGCTGGCTGGCGTGCTGACATGCTTTATTTCACGGTCCCTCAAACTATGGCCCGTGGGCCGGATCCGGCCCGCCATGCGCATTGATCCGACCCGCCATCGAGGTTTTGGGCTCGCACGTGCATGGCGAGGCGCTGGCTTCCTCGTGCGGAGATGGTTTTCGACTTGCTTGGAGAAAAGGATCTCCTTGCAAGCAAGCTGGCGCCTCGTCGTGCACACGTATTGGACTCACTCGAGGAAACAGTCTCCGTGCGCGCCCGGCCCTGCCTTGCCGTGAGTGCGCCCCCCGCCCTGCCCTGGCCTGGCCCAGGCCCCCTGCCCACACCGCCTTGGCAGCCCACGCCCATCGCCGGCACCTTTCAACTGGCCCCCTGTTGAAAAAGTCTGAGGACCCTTGCTTTATTTATTTATTTATTTATTTATTTAAAGTTTTTATGTGCCGTCCAATACCGGAGTCTCTGGACAGCTTTAAAAAAACCATACCAACAAACAGCACACTGCATCTCACACTGCATCAAAGATAAAACCAATTAAATATTAAAATGTTGGGAAAATAAGAAGGTTTTTGCCTGACGCTGAAAAGAATAGAGCGACGGCGCCAGGCGAACCTCCCTGGGGAGCAGCTTGCAAAGTTGGGGTGCCACCACTGAAAAGGCCCTTCTCCAGGTATTCACCCTCCTAATCTCCTCCAAAGAGGGCTCCTGGAGAAGGGCCTCTGCCTCAGGTCTCAAGGGGCAGGCAGGCACATCGGAGAGGAGGCGCTCCTTCAGGTACCCAGGCCCCAAGCCGCTCAGGGCTTTGTAGGCCATCACCAGCACCTTAAATTGGGCAGCCAGTGCAGATGGTACAGGACCGGCAGGATGTGGGCATATCTGCCGGTCCCCGTTAATCACCTGGCAGATCCGGACCATCTTCAAGGGTAGCCCCTCTTAGAGCACATTGCAGTAGTCCAAACGGGAGGTTACCAGAGCACGGGGTACCATTGCCAGGCACTGCTCATCCAGGTAAGGACACAGCTGATCTATTGGCCAAAGCTGGTGGGACGTGCTCCTCGCCACTGCCAGCACCTGGTGCTCCAGGCACAGGTTTTTTGACTGTTTTCAATTAAAAAACTACTGAGCCTTCACTGTTTCTTACCACTTTGCCAGCTGCTAAATGTATGTAGAAGAATACAAATTATGCAGATAAATAAATGAGATGAAATAGATGTATTTTAGTCTGTTTGGTCAAATGCATAATTAAGGAAGACTTAAAATAATAAGAGAATAGTTAAAACAGCCATAATATTTCTGGAAATGTTATTTATGTGGCAGCCATTATCTGATGCCTTTGTATTTGAACTTCTGTTTTGTAACTACAGTTTCCTCTTGCTTGCTTGCTTGCTTGCTTGCTTGCTTTCCTTGCAATGGAAAATTTGTGCATCCAAATATTAATTAATTAATTTGTGTGTGGTCGTTTTAAAGAGACGTGGGAACCACACTTAACCCAGACAAGCTTGCTGTATGCTTGGGATAGAAAAAGAAACAAGCCATGTGGTTTGTGGCTGATGGCTGTGCTCGGCTCAAATGACCTTTTCAGGGACTTTTTCTCCTGGCAAAGTTCAGGCTGAATCCCTCTGCCTTTGAGCACGTCGCTTGACAGTCCGTCTCCTTTCATTGAAAAACTTTGCCGTAAGCAAACCCAAGTCAGCACTCATAATACGCCATCTGGGTGCACATGGTTTCTTTTCAAAAGCACACGCTGTTGCAATTTGTTTAATCTTGGAGGAGTTCAGCATCATTTAAATCCTGCTCGTAAGCACATTCTTGTTGCTGCCACAGCTCTGGATTCCCCAGCTGGCCTGAGGCTCGTTGTCGTCGTCCCTGGGAACGGGGGGAATGTGCTTTGCATGCTTTCCTGGATGCAAAGGACAGTTACTAAAATGGGGATTTGTTTCGGCAAGACCCACAGCTTGCCAAAAGAGAATGCCCTCCAGCTGCTGGTAACCTGTGTGCATTTCTGCCACGTCACGAATGTTCCCTGCACGAGTGTTCGCTCTGTGCAGAGCTACTCTTCAAAGCTGTTCAGAAACTTCAGCTGGTGCAGAAAGCCGGGCTGGGCAACTGCCTGCAGCTGGGGATCAAGCCCACGGCCCCCTCTCACAGCCCCTTCGCTGCTTTCCAAGCCAGGTCCGAGCACTGTTATGGACTGCCCGGGAGCTGAAAGGCTGCTGCCCACCTGGATTCTCAGTTTTAGTTAGTTTGCTTATTTATTTATGTATTTAGTAAAGCTTTTCTACCCCATCCACCATTAGCATCTCGGGACGACTTATGATAAACAACAAGTAGAATAAAACAAAAACCACAGCATCCGAGAATTGAAATACTAAAACCCCAGTTAGAATCAAGTAAACATTAAAATGATGGGAAAATAAGAAGGGTTTCACCTGATGCCAAAAAGAACATAATGTCAGTGCCAGGCAAATCTCTCTGGGGGCATATTCCAGAATCAGGGCGCCACCACAGAGAAGGCCCTGCTCTGGGTACTCGCCCTCCCAATCTCCTTCAAGAAGGGCTCCCAGAGCAGGGCCTCTGCCTCAGGTCTCAAGGGGCAGGCGGGCACATTGGAAAGGAGGCGCTCCTTCAGGTATCCCGGACCCAAGCCGTTCAGGGCCTTATAGGTCATCGCCAGCACCTTATATTGGGCCCAGACTTCAATTGGCAGTCAGTGTAAATGACAGAGGACTGGTGTTATATGTGAATACCTACTGGTCCCTGTTAACATCCTGGCAGCTCTATTCTGGACGAACTGAAGTATCTGGACTGTCTTCAAAGGCAGCCCCACATAGAGCGCATTACAGTAATCCAGCCGGGAAGATATCTGGTGTCTTAAGATATTTAAAATCTCTGCTTTTAAGATCTCTGATATCCAGCCCCATCCCTTCCAGAGACCCAGTGGTGAGTGGGCAGATAAGCGAGGGCTCTTTCAGTGGCTGCCCCCAGACTGGAACCCCTGGCCAAGGGGGAAGAGGGGGCTCCCCCACCCGGCCTGGCAGGCAGGCACAATTTCATTCGAGAAGGCATTTGGCATCTGAGCCAGGCTGTGGGCTGAGCTCTGTTCTGTTCTTGCTGTGTTTTCAGCTTTGCTTTTTGATGGTCATAATTATCCAATATGATCTTTTTTTTTTTACTTTTTATGATGGCTAATTGCCTTGATCTCCATTTCAGCTTAGAGCACCTTTGAGCTTATTGAGCAAGTAAGAAGTCCAAAATTAAATAAATAAAAATAAGTAAAATTTCCTTCGTAGAAAGGCAGAATAAAAAATCAGTCAAACAGTCAAAGTCCCCGTAGTTCCGCTGCTCTGGACCATGCTAATAAGCGTTGCGATGACAATGACTTCTAAACCAGGCAGTGCCAGCCCTTCTCCTCCTGTCTCCTGGTCTCTATAACAGCAAGCGCCGGAAGCCTGGTTTTTACATTTAAAATCTTTGCCACAAGTCCTGTTCCAGGTAACTAGGTTGCCGCCTTTGCTAGGCAAAACCACAGATGGACACCGCCCATCCAGCACCAACTAAGTTGGTTTCCAGTGTGGATAATATGTGAGATGTAGAACCTCCAGCATTAAGCAGTGTGTATCTTGCCACTGGTCTCCAAGTATGAGCCCCTTTTCCTTTCTGTCTCCCCTTGGCAGAATTATTTCCTGTAGGGTGTTTGTCGTTCAAGAAAATCACGCCCAACGTTGAGGAAGAGGGTGCCATGAAAGAAGATGCAGGGATGATGGACGTTCATTACAGTGAGGTGAGTTGCAGGCAGGGCTCCATCGGTGTGAAACGACAGCCATTCAAGGGCCACGTTCCACTTCCGAGATGCTTCTGGGCAGTGGCCCAGTCCGGTGCTGCTTGGACGGCTAGAGGCAAAGGGCACATGTCCAAAATTGCTAGCGGTTCTCAGCTTAAAGCTTTCTGCTGGTAACCCAGAGCTTTCAGCTTTGAGAATCAGAGAGGGGATGTGAAAAAGCCAGGAAACCACCAAGCAATTGGTGGTCAAGGAAAAGAGGAAGCCGCCATCTTGGGAGCCCTGCTGTGGGCAGCCCGCTCCCCGAGACAGGCCCGATCGAAGCCGGGTCTAGCTTGTGGCTTGGGGTTCTGCTCGACTTGCAAAGACCCCCTCCCAGGAAAGAGAGAACCAGCTCTTCCTTTCTGCAAGAGCTGCAGAGCTGCTTTTTCCTCCCTCCGATGCCTGTGATACCCTTTTTCCTGTATTGTTCTATTATCATGATACACCACGCTGAGCAGCCAGGAAATCACATGTAAATATTTTCGTATTTTAATCAAGAAACCAAGTAATGTAAAAAGTGGCTGCGGGACAGTCTAGCTTGGCAGCTCCAGTCACCATGCCGTGCTCCGCCCAGCTGCGGAACGACGGGACACCAAGCGTACCTGCCCGACAGAGCTGCGGGAGAGATCCGGTCTGCTCAGCCCCTCGCTTAACCTGCATGCTCGCCCCCCCTTCCCGCCCCCCCATTTCCTCCTTGCCTGCTTCTTCTGCCAGCTGCCTGTAGAACCTCAGTCTTGGGTCTTCTGGTGTTCCCTAGATGGACACACCCCAATGCCCAAGCGACCGATGCCTGGCTCCATGGCTTTTTCCTCTGCCCACCCGCCCATGAAATGCAGTCCCAGGAGTTTCTTTGTATTGGAATTTTGCCCCCACCCCGAAAAAAAGCAGCACCCCTGTTCCAGAGACCGAGCTGGTGTATCTCAACCAAAGTGGCTGAATGCTGTGTAGGGTAGTCAATTTAGATCCCAAGGGAATCCGTGGAGATGAAGTTTCTCACTGGTTCCTGTGGGGCCTACGAGTGATTCGCAAGGGCTGGACCCAACCCAAGGAGCCCTCTGGCCTCATCCCCCTCCTCACACTCTGCTGGGAACCAAAAGCCACGCCTGGATCGCAGTCGCTTCCCTTGTCTCTCTGATCTCCAGGAAGTCCTGGTGGAGCTGCTGGAGCAGTGCATTGACAGCTTGTGGAAAGCAGAGCGCTACGAAACCATCTCGGAGATTTCCAAGCTGATCATCCCAATCTATGAGAAACGACGTGAGTTTGAGGTAGGGATTGCTTTACCTCCAGCAGCCTGGTCCAGGCAAGGCACCTCACTTTAGGTTTGAGGATACATAGGAAGAAATGAAGCCACCTGTGTCAAAGATGGTTTACGGAACATGATGATTTATGGAGTATGGTGCGGCCAAATATGGATGCCGAATGTAAACAAGCAAAAGAGAAGCCAAAATTTCCTTCTCTGTGGCCTCATTGGTCCCCTGAGTAGGTCGGGATGCGCCGTAGGCCTCCAAAGTTGCCTGGTGAGCCAAGCATTAATTTCTGTCCTCAAGCCAAGAAGAAAAGGCAAGGCCTCGCAGCATGGATGTTGGAAAGTTCCTTTCTCGTGCGAGGGGCCGGCCTCTCTTCTTGAGAGACGCGGGGCAGGGGTGAGTGAAGCTGCTCCAGTGAGGAGAACAGTTTGTTCTCACAGCAAAAGCAGCTCTTCTCTACAGAAGGATTGGCGAAGAGCGGTGCGGGGCGGTGCTCCTCCTAACAAACCTTGGTGTGACTCCAAGGAACAGCTGCGGCTTGCGCGCAGTATTGAAAAGCCCCTCATTGCTTGTGGGGGCTTAACAACCGCCCTGCTGTTCTCGCCCAGCACATGGCGAGGATTCTGCGCAAGGAAGGTGTGGGGCCCGGCTGGCCCCTCGGGGACAGATGTGACAGATGTTGTCCCTGTCAACAATAGTGACCAAAGCCCTGCCTTCGGGGACCTATTGAGTGTGTGATGGGGCAGCATGGAAAAGTTTTAAGGAAGTAAGGAAGTAAGTGAAGGGACCGATTCGGGGAGCCTGCAAAGCGCGAATGTTGGTCTAAATCCCGACTGGCACAGCCACGCAGTTCTTCTATTACAGAAACCAAAAACTGCATCACGGTGAGCAAATGCTTGGAGTCTTGCAAAACTTGTTTTCACGCTCAGTAACGACAGCAGCGCTTCACATTTTCTTGCTTCTGTGTCAAGTGTTCAAAGCATTTCACTTGGGATTCTCTGGCTGTATTTCTTAAAACAACAAAGCCAGTCCAGTTATTATCTCTTCGACTGAAAGAGGGGTGGGCCGCTGATGGGGAGCGGCTGGCCCGTGCATGCTCGTGGCAGTGGTGACATTCACGCAAAGGACTTCCTGGCTCACGGATCGTCTGCGCAGCTTCTTTGCTGCAAAAGTGGGACAGGAAGAAAAGGTGGGGGAGCCATGCAAGCTGCGAGAGATCCCAGCTGAGGCCGCTCTCAGAACCTTTGCCAGCAGCATCTTTTTCTCCTCCTCCATGCACTGAAAAACAAAACGGGGGCTGCAAAATTCAAGCATTCTCTCACTACTTAGTAATATTCCCTGGGAGCAATTAGCAAGATTTATCTTACATGCTGAGTAGATACTGCATTCCCATTTCCTCCGGGACTAGTTCTTGTAAACAGAGCTGCAGATCTTCAAGGCAAAAGCAGAGAAAGTATTTTTGTGAAGGTGGCCGTCTGGGACTGACCAGAAACTCTGTGCATCCAACTCGGCACGTCTGGATGCAGGAGTGGGGCCTCCGATAGCTGGCGACGGCGATGCCACTCCACTGCCTGAGCCCTGGGAAAGCCGTTGCCCGTGAGAGTCGCCTGGCCTTTCCCCAGCCCGGCTCCCATCAACTGTGATGGACGACGGCCCCCCCGGCCATGCCAGCTGCGGAGGAGAGGAGTTGCAGTCTAGCATCTGCCAAGGGCACCAGGCTGGGAGAGGGACAGTGCTGTACTCGATGGATGCCAGGGCTTGAACTGGCTCCCTGCGGGTGCATGTGACGCGTTTCTGCGTTGGTTCTCCATGGATCTCCCTCGCCCGCCTCCAGGGAGGCAGGCTGCTTCGTCAAGTCACCCTGCCAAGCGTCTCGTCTTCCCTGCAAGCAGCAGCCAATGAAACAAAGGAAGCGTGGGGAAGGGCGGTTGTCGGGGGCCTTCTTCTTGAACGTGAGCAGGGAAAGGTGGGTTGAACGCTGCCATGCGCTCCCCAACAGCTGGCGAGGCCCTTCAGAAGAACACAAGAAACGCCACGCTGGATCAGACCCAAGGTCTGGTTGGTCCAGCTCTCCGCACACACGGTGGCAAACCGGCTGCCCACGGGACCCCTCCGGCAGGATGGGGGCAAGGCCTCCTCCTGCCCAGCTCCTCGGCGGCCGTCGCGTGCAGGCATGCCCCTCTGGCAAAGGAGGTAGCCCCTAGCCAGCAAGGCTAGTGGCCCCTGAGACCCTCCCTGCTCATGAATCTGTCCAATCCCCTTGGAAAGCCCTCCAGATTGGCCACCGCCGCCACCTCCCGTGGCCTGGAGAAGGAAGCGGGACCTGAAGCAGAGCTGTGGTGCTGCATCCGGATGCGACCTAGGAAGGGATGGACGTGAGCATCCCCTCCCGGGTGTCCAAACGCATAACTGCACCTTGGTGCCGTCCCTGGGGCTGCAGAGTGCATTCTCTGGAATTTGCAACGCACTGCGATTTGCCCAAGGGGGTGCTCGTAGCACCCCACCTGCCGCTCCTGGGGCAGGGGCAGCTCTGCCTTGAGGCCCAAAGACATTCGGACTTCTCAGAAGTAAATCCATCACGCGGAAGCATTACCTGGAGCAATATTCATCATCCCCTCCAAAGGAAGCCAGAACGGGTCCTGGTCTTTGGAAGAGTTCAGCCTCCCCTTGCAGAATGTAATTCTCCCTCCCTCCCTCTCTCTCTCTCTCTCTCTCTCTCGTTTTGTCTTCAGAAACTTACCCAGCTGTACAGAACACTCCACGGGGCTTACACAAAAATCCTGGAGGTGATGCAGACCAAAAGGAGGCTGCTGGGCACTTACTTCCGGGTTGCATTTTACGGACAGGTAATGGTTCAGCCTTGCCTGTGGGGCAGGTGTCCTCTTGCAAGGGGAGTCACCTGGAGAAGCCAAACTCTGGGGCAGGGCTTGCGGATTGCTCCTATTTCTCTGGGCTTCATGTCACAGCACTGGCCGATATGGCTGGACTTAGGTGGTACGGCATGTGGGTCTTGTGGGAAACAGAAAGCTTGTGCCTGGACAGTTCAGATTTGCATTGATAAGCACCGTCTTCTGTCCCTTTGTTAAATGATGCTGTTTCACAGCATTTCCGCTTTTGGGGTCCCTTTGCATAATTTGTTCTAGTTGTCAGGATGGGCAGAAAGTTAAATCCTTTCCCGCCCGCTGGAAATCTGCTCCTGCACTCCCCAGGCTTCTATAATCCGAGGAGACCTGGGGCCAGTTTGCCGAGCACAGTGCTCCATCAGAGGCTAATGTACCTGCAAAGTGCCTGTGAGGTGTGCAGCAGTGAGGACTCTGCAAGCCACAGCCGGGATGGCCCCCCCACGGCTTGTTGTCCTTTGCATAACCCTAAAACAGACCGTGGGTTATGCAAGGGTGGTTTGACCCTCAAATAACCCTCACCGGCTGGGTTCACACGACATGACAAGCCATGCTGGCAGACACCACATTTCCTTGCAGATAAATTAACCCATGATGGGCCATTGCGTCATGCGAACCAGGTCATTGGCCGCACACTTCTGCGCATGGCCTGAGAGCCATGAGGACTAGAAAGGTTTCTTTTAAAATGAAGGGAGATTCCTGGGGTGTGAGATGCCGCACCCAGCACTGCATCCAGGGCTTCTCCAGTGGAATTGGATCAAGCCCACAGCTTGGAGCACAGGCTGCATGCATCCTGCTGCCCCACTGTTTTCCAGGCCCTATCAGAGCAAGTAATTTCTGGTGCATTTCTGATCGACACCTAGGCTTTCTTTGAAGAAGAGGATGGCAAGGAGTACATCTACAAGGAACCCAAGTTGACAGGCCTGTCGGAGATTTCTTTGCGGCTGCTGAAGCTTTACGGGGAGAAATTTGGAGCCGACAACGTTAAAATCATCCAGGATTCCGATAAGGTGACCCCAAAATGCACACCCATTCTTAGCAACCCCTCCACACACAGCGGGCATTTCAGAAAGCAAAGGCGATTCTGCTCATGTGAGCAGCCCTTTATTTGTTTAAGGTATTTTTGTCCTGCTCCTATGATGCAAAGCCTCTTGGAACCATTTACATATCAGTAGTCCTGTCCCACAGGCTAGGGCTAGCAATGGTATTTCTTCATGGGCTTGTTTTATGCCCCTGGAGGCAATGAACACCTGTAGGCTGATTATAATAATGATAAAAATGTAAGCCGCCCCGAGGTTGATGTAAGCCGCCCCAAGGCTTCGGCGAATGGGGCGGCATAAAAATGTTTTATTAAATAAAAAAATAAAAATACCAGTCCTATCAACGTCGTAAAATGATCCAACATGTTTGCACAGAGTTGAGTCACACAATCGCATTGCAGGAACCAGAATAATAAACGACGCTGCCAGGACTTTGATAACGAAGCACGCGGCCAGGTTTGGTGTGGTGTCTCGGAGCACTGGGCTGGAACTGCGGAAATCCGGGCTCGTGCCCCGCTCAGCCCTGGAACGGGCGGCTCCAGGCCAGGCCCTGCCTCCAGCGCTGTTGTTGCGAGGATTCAGGGGAGCCCGTAAGGGGCTTTGGCTTCCTTGCGAAAGGAAGCACGGGCAGGGTATAAACGCCGCGTCATAATGACGACGACTCTGGAACCATTTAAGCACCGAGGAAAGTCTTTGCCTGACAGCAGGGGGACACCAAGGGCGTTCCCCTGGGATACCCCTCCAAACGGGGGGGCCAGTCCCGAGAAGGCCCTTCCTGCGCGCCTCCAAATGCCCCTGGGGAAGGGCTTCTCTGTGGCAGCCTATGAAGACTGAGAACAGGGAGGGGAGAGAGCAAACATACTTTCTGGCAGGAGAAACAGTGGAGAAAGGGGTCGCATGCCAAGGGGGTGGGGGGGTCACGTGCCACGCTCTGTGTTGTCGGGCAGGAAGAGGACTTGTGCAGGGCCAGAGAGGTCCGGCCAGAAAGTGTGAGTCAGGAGCTCTTGGCCCGGCAGAATTTATGTCGTGCTCCCAGCCAGCTGGAAGGCTCGGCTACCAGAAGGGAGTCCCAGCCAGCCAGGGACCTCTTCCAGTAACGGGGATGCAGGGAGCTCTTCTGGACCAGCCAAGCTGAGTCACCTGCCCCTTGAGCTAGCAGCTGCTCAGGCCAAGGTCTGAAAGCCGCCCGGACCACTTTCTGTGGATGAATCTGTTGAAGATTTGAGGCCTGTTTCCAAAAAACCCAGTAAGGAGCAATGCAGGCAAAGGCAGCAGGAGACAGGAAACCAGTCCTAAGGCGATCACCAGATATGTCAAAGCTGTATTTAAGAGGCTCTTCACGGCCGCTTGGAATGTGCTGGGTCCTTCTGAGCTAGCGGAACAGGGCACTGAGTCTTAGCAGGGGGGAGCTGGCATGCTAGGGCGGGAAGGCTGCCACCAGCTCCGCTTTGGTTGCGGGGCACCTGGGCTAGAGCTTCGCCGGATGCCTGCCACGCCTGGGCAGACCGTGCGGTTCCTCACTCCAGCACAGAGACCTCTCCCTGGGGTCCAGGCCTGGGCCCGTCCCCTCCTTTCCAGCTAGCAACTTCATGTCTCCCTCCAGGTGAATGCCAAAGACCTGGATCCCAAATACGCCTGCATCCAGGTGACTTACCTGAAGCCCTTTTTTGATGAGAAAGAGCTCTCCGAGAGGAAGACCGATTTTGAGAAGAGCCACAACATCAGCCGATTTGTGTTTGAGACGCCGTACACTTTGTCGGGGAAAAAACATGGGAGCGTGGAAGAGCAGTGCAAGAGACGGACAATCCTCACCAGTGAGTTTTCCTCCTGCACAACCAGGGTGTTGGAGGGGAGACGACAGGGGAAGGCTGACCACGTCTGCTGGCAAACCCCGCTGTGAAGCCGCAGCAGCTCAGCCGCTGGCATTGAGGAACTGAAAGTGGGCAGAGTGGCCGGTAGGCAAGGGGGGAAGTGCTACAGGAGAACAAAAGGATGTCCGGTCGTGTCCACGGGCCCTTCCTTTGGACGCCATAAATTTTGCACGAGCTGTCATTCACACAGCAGTTGCCGCAAAGTGGAACTGCTCTCTGGCTAAAGAGTCTTAGTGGACTTGATGCTGGAAGACACGCTACCTAAATCTTAGTCGTAAGGCGAGCTGATCCAAAGGCTGCAACACTGCACAACACAAATGCTGTGTCCACCGGTATTAATTTAGCATGATTGATGCCCTGATTCTAGGCTGAGGGCCTAGATCTTTGTTTTAATGGCCTCCGGGCTGGACGACTGCCGTGGACGACTGGTGGCGATGCTTTGTACCAACTCCGCAAGGAGAGTTAAGTTGGTGCGACGCATGATCTCCAGAAGGTTTCCTGAGGCTGGCCAATTTATACAACTTCAGTCCTGGCTCACCTGCACTGCGCATATATTCATTTTCGGAGCCGGTTCCAATGGATGTGTCTTACCTGGAAGCCTCGAGCAGGTGGGAGGGACCTGAGCCCTGCGGGCTCCCTTGGGTGCCCTCCATTCCTGGTGGGCGGGAGCGCTGGGTGATGGGGCATCTCTCAAAGGAGGCTCTGTGACCCGGCCATTCTGTGTGGCTGTCCTTTGGTGAGGACTCGCCCATGGCTCTCTGAAGAGGCCCTCCAAGATGGGCTGCATCCAAGGCTGTTGTTTCTTTACTCCTCGCAAGACTGGGAAAGTTGCTTTTCCTCTGTGTAATTGTAATGTTTCACTTCATTTAGATGTTGGTTATTAAAATACTCTTGGCTGCTTCAAAAGTATTTGCTCAGCATGAGCAAAGTGGGATTAAAATAGGTTTTCGGGAATTCAGGCACAAATTGGAACCATATGGGGCCAAGTCCAGGCCCACCTTTCAGAGGCACGGGACACGCTCACGCACGGGGCCCTGTCCGCGGGCCTCCTCTTGGGCTGGCCACGAGTCCTGTTTGCGCTCTCCTTCCAGCATCCAACTCTTTCCCGTACGTCAAGAAGAGGATTCCGGTCAGTTGCGAGCAGCAGATAAACCTGAAGCCAATTGACGTCGCAACCGACGAGATCAAGGCGAAGGCGGCCGAACTGCTGCAGCTCTGCGCCTGCCCGGATGTGGACATGATCCAGCTGCAGCTGAAGCTGCAGGGCTCCGTCTCGGTCCACGTGAGTGGCTCACGGCTGTCCCGGCAGCTCGGTCAGAGGCATATTTGCTTTCTGGAAATCATTAACTGCTTCTCAGAAGGCGGCAGATGAGCCTCCTGATCCTGCCCAGTGCTCTTTGTCGCCAGCGGCCATCTCTCGGTCACGGGTGATCCCCACTGTGCTCTTAACTCTTATTCTCAGTTGAGATAGAGCCTCAAGATGGGTGATTACATCGCCCTCCCTTCCGTTTTTGTTGCCCTATCTATAATTTGAAATATCTGTGAGCAGTTGACCAGGAAATTAAAACACAGTTAAAATGTGGAATTATTACAAACAGAGAGCTATGAAACACAAACAAGAACTTAAAGCCAGTAGGCAGTGGCAGTTCAGCCAGGGAAGGCCCCCACCAAGAAGCGGATCTGTCCGTGTGCATAGCGCGTGCTCCAGTTGCTGCCTCCCAAATCCCAGGGGAAAACATTCCCTAAATTGGGTGCCATCCCCGGGAAGACCCGCTTCCCAGTTGCTGTGAGAGATGCAGCCTGCCGGCGGATTCCAAGCCTTCTGCGGAATCGGGCACTTCTTCGCATAACGTACAGCTAACGTGTGAGATTTGCTGCCCTGAGCCGTTCTGGGGAGCCAGTGAGGCCGTGAGGGATGGATCCGGGCACTGTAACAGCTGAAGCTGCCAGGGAAGAAGGCTGCCAAACGCCGGTTGCTGGGCAGCCGGCGCAGCTGCTGGGGTTGTGCCCACTGCTTGTGGCTTCCCCAGGGTCTGCCTGGCCACAGGTGGAGCAAAGAGTTGGGCTGGACTGGCCCTGTTCCTCTTCTCGGGCAAGTGTAGGGGTGGCCCATGCCCCCCACGTCCAACGTCCCAGGCTGGCTGCCAGCACGGGAAAGACCGAACTGCTGTGTCACTTTCCTCAGGTCAATGCCGGCCCGCTGGCCTACGCACGGGCCTTCCTGGTTGACAAGCACTCCAGCAAATATCCGGCCAAGAAGGTGACTGAATTGAAGGACGTGTTCAGGTAGGGAGGCTCTGTCTGTGGCCAGCTGTGCTTCCGTCCCGCTTCCGTCTGGGCTGGGGCGCAGGCGGGCACAGGCGGGATGCAGGGGCTTCCCCGCCGGCCTCTCGTGATGCAGCCCAGGCTGGCTCCCCTCCCAGGCACGCGCAGGCCGTGCTGTGGGCACGCATGCCGTGGCCCTTTCCGTGGCCCTCGCCACAGTCTTCCTCCTCTGCTGCCCGGCTGGGGCACTGCCAGTCCTGGATCTGTGCAAGCCCAACCCTGGATCGGTTTTCCTGGGCCATGGGCGCCAGCAGGGGGTGGCTTTCCCCCTCCCTCTGCTTTACTGCCCTATGCAGAGCAATGTTCAAGGGTTAACTGGGGAGCAAAGGGTTAACTGTCCCTTCGTGTCGGCTGCAGCACAACTCATACCCAGGCACACACGCTGCACTCCCAATCTTTCTCAGTTGGTTTGAGATGATTTGGGGCAAGGTGCCAACCAACTGAAAGATTCCTTTGATTCAAATTTTTAGGATGGGAATACCTGGCTGGCTTTGCCTCTTGAGAAATTTAAGTAAATTCCAGTGACGATTTCCACATTCGCACATACAGTTATGACATGACGTATGTAGATTATCTGCAGGTTCCTCACTTTCAGGCCCAAGCTTGTATCTTGCGAGTGCTGAGCAGAACCCCTGCCCCACCCCGAATTCCTTTCCCAGCCTGGAGATTGGCCAAAATGCACCCGCTGGCTCTGGGGCCTTCCTGCTTCCCTGATTTGGGGGGGAACACGGGAGTGTGCCAGGCTTGGGCTTTGGGGCTTCTCCACGTGAGGTATTTATTTTGCACTCATGAGCCCTGGTTCGTGACGTTTGCAGGGTCTTTTTGAAATGCCTTTGTTTTAGGGTGTTGTTGTCGTCATTGTTGTGCTGGAGCAAGACAAAACAAAGTACTAAAATTCAAGTGGCGGCAAACTGGAGCAACGCCTGGGAAAAGCTGCCACTCCCCTACGGTGCAGCTGCGCCGTGGCACCGACTTGGGCTTGACTAGCAGAACATGGAGGCAGGCGGGGCGGCAGACCCTGGGGGGAAACAACAAACCCCGTTCCGGGGCGCGTTTTTCCTCCTGCACAAAGATGGGAGCAGCAGTGCAGGAACCCGCTGGGAAATAAGTGCTGGATGCGAGTCCTGCAAAGGGGAGCCAGTTCGCCCCGTAGTCCAGGGCACTGTGCAATCGAATCGTAGACTCACGCAGCCCAGAAGCACCTTCGGCATTGCGACCCTCAAGCCCAAGGCTTTTCATCTCTCACCAGGAAGTTTGTTCAGGCCTGTGGAATTGCCCTGGAGTTCAACGAGCGGCTGATCAAGGAGGATCAAGTCGAATATCATGAAGAACTGAAGTCCAACTTCAGGGACATGGTGAAAGATCTGTCGGAGATCATACACGAACAGGTAGGAGCTGAAGGCACAGCCTGAGGGAGCCCTCCAGGTGTTTCCAAGGCTGCTGGTGCGTCCCTCCGTGCTGCACAGATGTGTCTGCCACCCCTGTAGTGTTGCACGGAGGTGCTCGGGGGGGGCCCTCTGCTTCAAGGCGCTCTCCTTGCGAAGAGGCAGCGGGGGCAGCAGGGGAGGGGGCGTGCCAGGGCTGTGGCGGCCGCCCAAAGGGGCCGGGGGGGGCGGGCACCGGCCCCCAGTGGCTGCCGAAGGAGCAGGAGTGTTTCGGCAGGCGGATCCTCTGCCACGGATGGAGCGGCGGGCAGGGCCGGGCCGGGCTGTGAAAAGGGTAGGAGCACGGCCTCCTCTGTGCCTGATCCCTGGCACTTGGGACCGGTGTGCCCGGAGAGGAGGAGTGCTCCGCAGGCCTTCCTGGGCCGGCCGGCCGCTGTCGGGGGCTGTGGCGTGCGGGCAGCACTGCTGGAGGAGAACTGCCGCGGAGCGTGTCCTCTGCCCCTCTGCTGGTCTGCCGTGGCGTCACTTAGGGCTGTTCTGGGGCAGGGAGGGGGTGCCAGGCCCCAGGGGTCGAGAGCAATGGCACTGCACTGCCCGGGTGGCCGTTGAGGCCTTGGAACAGCCCTCCGCAGTCCCACCGCCCGTGCCAAACTGGGAGTGGAAGGTCCTGCCAGAGGGCCTGGCTCAGCTGCCGGACCATCACGCTGGGTTCCCGCGCTGGCTGACAGCGGAGTGCTTGCAGTCCTCCAGGAAGAGTCGGAAAAAGACTTCGCTAGCCGGTAGCCGCATGCAGCGCTCAAGTGGGGACGGGCTGGAGAGCAGAGGCGGGGCCCGGGGCGGGCGAGTCCGGCCCCTGCCTGGTGCCGAGCGTCCAGGCTGTTCAAGACTTGAAACCCGCCTTGCTGCCGTCGGTCTGTCTGTCTGGCTGGCTGTCAGTCTGTCTCACCTCCCAGCTTTCAAGGTAGCTTACAAAGAAAACCCAGGCAGTGTCCCTCGCTGTCTCCACGTTCCCAGACCTCCCGTTCCCACCCTCTTTGATCCCAGGGGAGCTCCCGTTTGCATTCAGGCATAGGTTCAGTTCATTTCATGTATCACATTTGTATGCTGCTGCCCCTCCCCGCTGGGCTCTCTGGGTGGCTTACGATAGAACAAAAATACATATTCCATAAAAATGCAGTAATACATTGGAGCAACACAATCAGGCCATACCATACAATATTTAACTCTAAGCAATGCCAAATCAAAACAAACCTTAATGCAATCATATAATACATAGTGCAATGAATAATAGCAGTAATAATAAGACGGTGCTATACTGGCCCCACAGACAAAGCCCAGTTGCCCATCCGTACAGTTAAAGAGACTCCCTGACATGTGGAGGGGGACAGGCGAGTCCCAGGTCGCTCCCTGCACAGGGGGGCTGCCAGAAGTCAGTTGGGACAGGCCGCCCTGCCGCTCTCCAGACCGCCTTTCAAACGAGCCCCTCCCCACACACGCCAGCACCCTTTCCAAGCTGTTCTGGGAAGATGCAGCTGCTCCGATCTGCCCTGTGCCAGGAGTTAGGGAAGAAAAGAAGATACCGGAGACTCGGGTGCCAAGGGTAACTAGAGGGTGAATTCTGGCCCTGGAAAATATCAAGAAACAGAACAAGTTAACAATGTTTGTCCAAAAGAGCCACCGAAATTAAGAGTAATTAAACAGAAGCCATCTGTTGAATGGGTGCTGTGCAGGCCACATTTCCTTATGTACAGATGCCATGCCTGACCCCAAGGAAACTTCTTTAAAATAGTCTAAAGCATGCTGCTAGTCCTCATGGATGCAAGAAGTTGCTTGGAAATGTGTGGCAGGGTCCATTTAAAACCTTCACACCAAAAGGACCTGCTTTTGTTGCTTCTGGCATTCCAGGGCCATTCAGACTTTGCTCAGCTGTTGAAAGTGGCTCTTCCTCTCCACTCCCTTAATGCTATCCACTCCTTTCCTCTCCCAGGCAGCTTTATAACCACAGCCTATTCCAAAACTACAGTCTCCAGATTCTGTAGAAGCTTGAATTTTGCATCTGTGATCATTTAGGGGATCTGTGCAGAGTCCCAACTCTAAGCCGTGCTTGCAAAAGAGAAACTGGGCCAGAAGCGTGTTCTGGGAGACGCACGAGCTGTTTTGGACCTCGCCCATTTCAGCCAGCCAAGGAGCGAACGAACGCCCTGTGGGGGATAGCCGTGCAGAGGAGGCAACAAGGGCGGACACAGGCTTTGTGGGCTCGGCCCCGTCCGCTGCTCCCGACGCAGGCAGGACTGGCTCGAGGCTGCAGGACTAGAGCCTTTCCGCAGTTCTTGGTTTTCAAGACAGTCCTGCAGATGTGCTGCTGGACTGATGGAAGCGCAGCCTGGCATGTCTGGTAGAGGAAAGCTGCTGCATTCTGTTTCTTGCAACTAATTCTTACCAAAAACAATATGCACACAAGGCCTGATGAGAGTCGTCTCTGCTTGCGGATTGTGGCCCGCGGCCTGCCGGTGCTTGGAGGAAGGCGCCTTCTAGGAAATGAAGCAGCACTTTTCCTCCCCATGAGCCACAGCTGCTTAGGAAACGCATTCCCTTGCACAGCCCTTCTCTCCAAGAGCCGGCGGGGTCCAGTGGGCAGCGCAAGGGTGCCAACTCTAGCCAAGCCTGGGAGCTAACCCCAGCCGGGGTGGGGGTCCACACCTGCCCCCTGGGGCTCCCTGGACGGCTGTGCCCTCCCCCTCGCTGCTGGTCATGTGGAGCATTCCCAGCTCTCCATTCCAAAGGGTCCAAATGCCTCTCCAAAGGATCACTGAGGGAATTGAGCTCAGCTCGGCCAGCCTTGGGGCCGCTTGTCTCCATTTCGTTCTGCCCTCTGGCTGGAAAGCTATCCCTCAACCGAGGCCCCAGGTCTGTACTCGGAGAAAAACTTAATGAACTACTGGGTTGCTAACTATTGCATCAATAAGAGCAGCCGTGTCAGCGGAAGAGCACACATTGCCGAAAACGCAACCTTGCCAGTTTCCAGTGAGACCTCGCAGTGCTCCAGGTTGTACTCCCGGCACGCACGGTAAAGTGCTGAGCTGCACCATCCCGCACGGAGCCCTTCCGGGAAGCAGAACACCACAAATCCCACCGGGAGCTCTGATTAATCAGGGAGACTTCAGGGGAAGCGTTCTGCTTGCGGGGAGCACACAAGGCTAGCGCAAGTCCCCGGGACAGCAAGGCCTCCCTCGTTCCGCTCGTAATAACAATAGGAATGGCTCAGGGGTTTATCGGTCGGCAGAGGAGTTGAGCCACCCACTCCCCACACAGAGGAAAAACTTAATTTAGCAGACCTCGTTCACCCAGTTTTACCTGGATCCGTTTTGCATTTTAAATCCAGAGCTGCTTCAAACTAAGGAGAGGCAGGCAGGGGGGCTGAGGGGCTGTGCCGAGGGCCCCTTCGGTTTCTCATGCCATCCAAGCAGCAAGCATGGTCGGGAAGGGGCAAAGGAACGGACTCCCCCCTCAGACCTCTGAGCTTTCCACCAGGCACTCCGGGCGCTGCGCCCTGGCAAAAAGTGTCGCGACTACTCCAAGGAGACACATCGGCCGGCCTGCCCCACCTTCGCGATACAAGGCGGAGAGTGATGCAGACTCTGGGCAGCAGGCGCAGCCTGGGTGGGAGCCTTTGGCCCGCGGTCTCACCAGGAAGCGGCAAGTCTGAACGGTCCGAGTAAGCCTGGCCCGAGGTTTGCCCCCAGATTGGCCCTCCCCACAAAGGGTGAGGCAGAGTCTTGCAGCAACCTGAAGATAACCTTGGGGAAGTTCCTCCCGGGTGCAAGAGGAGAGGAGGAGAGGGCAGAGGGAAAGGCTTTGCTAGGTAGAATGTGCCAAGCGCTTGGCCAGCAGACCCGATGAACGTCTTCCGACTTATTTTCAGAGCTGTGGGCAAGGCACTGAGGGTGCCGTCGCCGCCGAATAACCTCTCTCTCCCATTCTCTTTCTGTGTTCTTTTTTCTAATGCTGCCTTTGCCGTGCCAGCTTTGAAGACAAGGTTGGACAACACTGCACTGTTTCCCTTTTGTGTTGTTAAAATTGTTTTCCCAGTGAGAACCAGAGAAGGCTTTGCTAACTGGCTTTTGTTTTTAGATATACCAAGAAGACACCATGCATCCCTCATCCATGTACAACTCGCTGCATGTCTTCTGTGCCATAAGTGGAACTTCAGGAGAAGCATGTGGCACTTTCAGGCACGCTACTGACTTTTGAAGAGTGCGCGGCCCACCGCCCGGCACTTTGCAGGAGTTTCTCAGGAATGCTCAGAGCGTTGCCTGAAAGACAGTAATCCCTGGGCACGTGCCCAGAAATGCAACTCAGTGTTATCTTGCTCCGGCGCAGAATCAACGAGCTTCCAGGCAGACGGTGGGCAAATGATCCAGGAGTGTGCTTCCTTGCCTCCTTTTCGTGTCTGTGTTTGTTTTCGTTTCTAGTATCTACACGACACCAACAGCATTTACCAAACCGCATTGTATGGAAAGCGAACCTGCGAATGGTACTGTGTAAAATTGTATCATGGAATGTAATAAAAAGAACGGTTGTTTTGTAAAGAAGCAGGTGCACCAAGGACAGGAACCGCCAGGCCCGGCCCTCGCTTTGGTTGGCGCCGGACCAGAGGGGAGAGCTGGTTTTCTTATCTTTCACACATACCAGCTTCGGGCCGCCTTCATCCTCCCCAGAGGCAGGCATGTGGTCGTTGCTTGGAGCAGTGCGGCGAGGAGACTTCCGGGCTGTTTGCTGCTGCGGCGAGACCTGCTGCAGGCGGAGACAGGCATCCCAAAGCAGTGACAGTGCATTCCCTCTCGCACGGGCTCTGAAACGCACCGCCCCTCCGTCCCCTGGCAGCCACCTGCCCCGATGCCAGCCAAGGGCAAGACCCCCTAACAGCTGCCCCCACGCCCTGCCTCCAGGCTTCTCGTGACCATCTGGCTGGACACAGCGAGAAACCCCGCCATGGGCTAGAGAACCCCCTGCCCTGATCAGGAAGGCGCTTCGGAGGTTCTCGGAAAGCTGTGTCCCAGACACGAAAGCAAAGGCAGCTGCTGAAGAGAGCACGGGGCTTGGCAGGTCCTGAGGGCGAGAGGCAGGAAATATGTCCAGACACTCCAGATTTGGTTCAGCCGCACAGAGCAAAGAAGAGACTCCGTCCCAGGCAGCCACCTCTTAACCGGTCGCTCGCCTCCCTCCTCCTCACATCAGGAAGCCGCAGCCGCAGCCTGGCAGGAGATTTCCCGCATCCCCAGCCAGAGACCTGGAGTCCAGCTGCCCCCAGAAGCCCCCACCCCACCCCGTGTGCAGCCCCCCCCCCGGCTCTCTTCCTGCTGCGGCCCCTTGCAGTGGAGGGCGGGGTGGCAGAGGAGGGGCTGCCCTGTTTGGGCACGGGAAAAGCATCGAAGGCCTTCCCCTGCCTCCCTTCCAGCACTGCCGCCTGGGCAGATGGACGGCCGTTCTCTCTGGCTGCACGTCAGGAGGGGCCTTCCCAGCCTTGGTGCTCCCCAGAAACTCCCAAGCAGAGATGCTAAGCCTCAGGCTGAGCCTGGGCAGGCTGCCTCTGAAGTGTTCGCTCTGCTGCGTTTAGCAAACCTAATTTATTTATTCAACTGGCGCCGCTTGCAGTGCTCCAGGGCTGGGAGGGATTTGAGTCTGGGAAGAACGCAGGAAGCCACCCTCTCTGGAATCGTGGGCTTTTCCTGGTCTCCGCAGAACGAAGCATGCACCCAAAGAGGGGCATCCCTTTCCTCCACCTCTCTGGGCCCCCCGCCCTCTTCCCACCGTTCCACTCCGCCTGGAGCCGTTACAGTTACCACCGCCCTTGTGTCGGGGATCAGGGCCCACCCAGCCTCCGACCCAAGTCACCCTTGGCTTCTCTGCCCCTTCCAGAGGCAACGGCAGTCCTTGGCACGGGCGAGGATGGGCCCTGCAGAACAGCTGCATCCTCTCTCCAAAGGTCCCCGGAATGGCAGGACGGTGTTGGCGCGTGTGTGCGCGCGCGCGCTCACACACACACACACACACACACGTGCGCATGCCTTGGCTCCACAAGGGCAGGGATGCCACCTCCCTCCCAGGGCAGGCAGGTAAGTGTTCCTTTGGGAGAAGCAGAGGCCAGAAAGGAAGGGCCACTTGTGCTGCCCTCCCCGCGTCAGTCCTCCTCGGGCTTATGCAGCAGCAAGCTCCACATGGCACATGCCCCAGGTGAGTGATCTCCTGGATGCAGGTGCCGGTCGGTCGGGGGGGCAGTTTCCTCTGCTGCCCCCCTCCCGCTGCCCATCACAGCAGTGCTGAGAAACGTCCTTGGCCTGGAAATGGCCACGGGGGCCTTTGATCGGGGGGGGGTATTTCCTCACCCTGCCATGGCTGACCCCGACTGGACGCTGCCCTCTTCATGGGGAGCCTCACCAGGGGGGTTTCTTGTTTAGAACACATGCATTTCTGGGCCTGAAGAGTTGCACTAGCTGCCCCCTCCCTCAGCCGCCCATCCTCTCAGGGGCTCTTGGCACGCCCTGGCAGCTGGACCCAGAGGCTCGGGTGTGGGACAGAGCCCAGCACTGTGCTTAGAAGCGGAGGTGTGTGCATTCCTACGGCTGGCGCTGGGTTGCTGAAGACATTTAGTGAGACTTCTTTGGGCTCAAGGGACAGTTGCTGTTCCCAGCCTTGCAGAACCTTGGGCCAAATCTCTGAGATCTCCCCCGCAGCCGCCCCTGATGCTGCAGGCTCAGAATGCGGCCTCCCCGGCGCCCGAGTGCCCCTGGCCAAACGGCTGGTTGAATGCGTCTCCAGGTTTTCTCGCTGGCGCCTCTTGGCACCTCAGCCCCCCCGCTCCCCACTCCACCTGCAGCTGCCCCTAAGCTGACGTCCTAGTCCACCTCAACTTCCCTGAGAAGAAGCCTGCTCACTGGCTTCCAGGATGCCTCTTCGCTGAGGATGCACCCGGGATGAGACTGGGGCAAAGCCAGGCTTGCTCAGACTGCGGAGGCAGGGCTGCCGGCTTGAACTGGGGGTGGGGGGGGCATCCAGCCCCCAGGCGGGCACTGTAAGGCGCTCGGTTGCTTTCTACCTTCTAACCAGCTGCCGCTGGGGACGTGGGTGGAAGCCAGCCTGCGGGCACGCTAAGTACGTTGCTGGGAAACGACATCCTCTCCAGCCTCTGCCGTCCTGCAGATGTGTGACCTTGCACTGCCTTTGCTCAACATCATGGTTCTGACCCTGAGCGACTTCCGGCCTCTCCGTCCTGGCCGGGGCTGCGCATGGGTGCCTGACCTCTCTGCCTGTCTGCAAAATCTCTTCATCATTAATTGAATGACCTTGTGACTGTCTGCAGCAGAATTATTCTGAGACTAACTCATCTGCCTCGGCAATTCGGTTTGCTGCTTTCCTGGCTAAACAGCCGTCTTATAATACAGGTCTGGGCAATTCTCAAAGTTGCTTCTCTGTGGCATGTGTTCTACAAACTCAGGAACGTGCAAAAATGCAGGTCTTCCTGTATGGGAATAGTGACCTTTGATGGTTATCAAACGTCAAGATCCATTTGAAGTGATATTTCAAAAGGGTTAAAAATGGGACAGGAAAGTGTGTAGGTTTACAGAATCCGTTTATGAGCATCCGAGAAGCAGGTTGCTCATTTAAAAGTGTGTGTGCGTCAGGAAATACCACAGACTGTTCCAGTGTAAAATTTATCCATACTTATGTCCCCAAAAGGGGCAACTGCTACTAGGGTGGATTTAAGACTAGATTTGAATCCTGGTTTTCTCCATAATTTGCATGCATGCCTGCTTTACCTGTAGGCAGAGGAACTTCATTAAAACGTTTCCAAACTGCATCTCTTTTATGGCCTGCTGCCATTACAGGGTTTCTCCTCCAAGGAAAGAATAATATGACAAACCACAGGCTATGCACAAAAAAGATCCAAAGTCCTGGGTAGTACAATGGTGCCTCGTACTCCGAATTCCTTTCAGGAGGCTGTCCAAGCTCTGAATCATTCAAAGTCCAAATCAGCTTTCCCCATTAGAAATAATGGAAAGTGAATTAATCCATTCCCAGATCCTAAACAATGCCCATTTTGATAAATTTAAACTACAAATATGCATATCTTAAAGCAGTGCTTTTTTTGTAAAAAAAAAAAAAAGGTGCCGGAACTCATGTCGCTGCCGGCAGTAAGCACTCAGCGCGCGACCACACACACCAATCCCAAGCCGAGCAGCGTCCCAAGCCGGGCGGCGCGGGCACAGAAGCAGCCCGCAGGCACTATGTTAATGACGTTTGCTGCTGACCTGCTACGCCGACAGGCAATTCAAAATCACTTCGTAAAATCCATTGGAAAAAAGGTGCCGGAACGCCATTCCGGTGCGTTCAATGACAAAAAAAGTCCTGTCTTAAAGTAAGAATAACACGATTACATGCCAAAATTATTGATTAAAACTCAAAAACAATTAAATAAATACATAAATACGCACTGTATAATAAAATGTGAATTGGTTTACTCTGCTGCACGAGTGTCGTGCACGGGATGTTCCCAGCGAGAGGGACTGGGGCGCACAGCAGAAGGGTATCTACGCCGAGGCTGCATTTTTTCACTGCGTGTGCGGTGCAAACATGGAAGCATTGTTCAGACTTGGGCGGGTTTTTATCTCGACTTCAGCATTCAAACTCTGGATCATTCAAAGTTAGAGTCGTTCAAACTACAAGGTGCCACTGTATTTTGCTCTGAAAGTTTCGTTTTCATGTTTGCTGCTTGCTGTCCTCAGACACATTTCTCCTGCAGATCTGTTCTGCTCCCAATAATCTTCTTCTATCCATCATATTTTCTGAAGCTTAGCACTTAAGAGGGAAGGGGTTGATTCTGTGTACACAGAAGATTTGCAAAGGAACAATGCGATTAAGATCTTTTGCTCAACTCAGTATGTTTATTTTATAACATTTTTTGCTGTGAAGAAGCAGCATGTGATCTCTGCAGACACACATTTTGTTTTGAGAACTGTAAAACCAAGTAACTGACATAATATCTTCTAGACGGAAAAATTGCCCGATAATCTTACAGAAACCTCTGGAAGAGCACAACTTTGTGAACAGTTTAATGGAATGCAGTTACAAAAAAATTTAACATTGCACGAATATGCAGCCTCATGCCACATAATTAAAAACTAATCCTTATTTCATGATGAATAACCTTTGGAATATAATGTATCTTTAAAAGAGAACTATCTTTAGATAGATTTTCCCTCAAAAAGCATTTTATTTAAAAAAATCCAATTTAAATATAAAAACCTGTTTTAAATTAAAAACTAATTTAAATAAAAAATCTGTTGTTTTTTTTAATGAAAAAAGCATACCCACCGTGACTACTAGGTATTCCCAGATCATATGCTCAAATGCCAAGGAGTTGATTTGTGGATAAAGCAAAATGGGAAAATCCAGTTCCCTATTTCATTCTTGCTGGTATAAATAGCAGGCATGGATTGGGTGGAAAGCTTGCGTGGTGGGTGACTGGCGCCGTTCTTCTCCTAAGGTACCCTGGTGCCTCGGATATGGGGAGGATGCTGCCCCAACACCAGCGTGGAAGGAAGTTCCCACAGTGCACCAGGTGGCTTTGGGACGTGGAAAACCTGCCTTGTCCCTTTGCCCCAGGCAGCTAAATGCCTCGGTCTGGCCTCGTCCTAATTGCTTTTGCAATTTCCTCCACCCATAAAGGCGCCAAAGGAAAATTAGAATCTGGACACAGACCAACATGAGAAACAAACTCGGTGTCGTTAGACATTTCACTACCACACCGTCAGAATAAAACTTTAACTGGAAAAGTGTGTCTGCAGGAGAGGTGTGTATCTTACTCGCCTCCTTCAAGCCAAAATAAAATTTCCCCTGCTTTGGGCTGCTTCAGGAGAGAAGCCAGGCTCTTGCCCAGATGCTCCCCGTTTGCCCAGTATGGCTGTCATAAACAGAGAGGTGCCAATTCCACCTGCTGTGAAAGGAGATTATTCAGCTCATATTTCCAGTTGCAAGAGACATTGTGCGGGGTTTGGGTATTTGCAAGTAGGAGAGAGCCACCCGCTGTACGTGGTTGTGCCCTGTGTGGGCAGGCATGGGAAACCCACACCAGTGTGGTTTTGAGTTGCAAGCGCCACTCATGTGACTGTGGGCTCACAGGAAGCTGTTTTAGGAAGTTGGACTGACACTTCTTCTGAACTGGTGAGCGACTGGCAGGGACTCTCCAGGGTTTCCAGTGGCACATAGATGCGAGGACTGGGAGCGGTGCTGGTACCTTCCAGGAGCAATTCTGGTGCTCCGCTCTGCACCATGGACCAGAGAGTCTTTGCCTCCCAGCGCCCCGCAGCTTCTTTCCCCATTCAGAGAAGGAAATGCCTTTTGCCCAGTGGAAATGCCTTTTGCCTTGGCAATTAGCAGTTGCAGGAATTTTCAGGCAGGTCTGGGCTCTGCTTGTTCTGATGCATGGATTTGCTCAGAGTAACAACCCCTCTAGGCAGTTTACATAGCCAAGTATTCAAAAGCATATAAAACACAGCAACTGCAACAAAAGAGAGAAGTGACAGAAACAACAACTATAAAACATCATTTTAAAAATTTGCAACCCAATACAGGGCCTCAGTGGCACGCCAGAGAAAGTGTGTGCCCGGCTGTATGTTTACAGGAGGTATTTAGAAGTCGGCACGTGTTCGGCCTGCCAATACACACAGGGGTTCAAACTGTCACACGGTGCCACTCTGTTGGGTGCAGATAAACTTTATCTGGACGTCCACATGGTGGGCATGTCGTGAGCAGAGCCGGCTGGTGCCGGAGGTCAGACTAGATGGCCCGGGAGACCCCTTCTGACTCGCTCTGTTTCTATGTTTCTATGTTTATAAGGGGGTTAGAGACATTCACGAAGGACAAGGATATCGATGTCTGTATGCAGCCCCTGGTAACAGAGACAGCGTGTTTGCTGAACGCTGGGAGGCCAACACTGCAAGAGTGTTGCTGCAGCATCTCCTGCTGGTGGGCTTCCAGAGGCATCTGGCTGGGCAGAGGGGAAACTAGTGGCTGGAGCAGGCAGTTTGGTCTGTGCAGCCCAGGACGTTCCTTTTGCTCAAGAGGACCGCTGGGGAGCAAAGAGGCTCATTTTCTTCCCAGGGTGAGTGAGTGCCGGGCCGTGGGCAGCGGCGGGTTGGGCAGAATGCGGGTCCAGGGCACGGCTCAAGCGGGCATCCGGAGCTCTGGCGAGGGGCCCGAGGCCAGGAGCAGAGCCGGCAGCCCAGGGCTGGAAGCACGGAAGGGAGCGGTCCGATTAGCCCAGGCGGCACCGCTCAGAAGCAGTCCTAAGGCTGGTTTGCTGGGGGAATCGTCCCAGCCAGGGCAGGCAGGCGAGCAGGAGCAAGGCAGGGTCTACTCAGAGCAAGGCAGGAATGGCAGGGGCAGAATGTGCATGGGCAGGATCAAGGCATGGAGAGGAGAGGAGGGGAGAGGAGAGGAGAGGAGAGGAGAGGAGAGGAGAGGAGCCGGAGTGCCAGGAGTCCCGGGTTTCGGCATGTGCGAAGGTGTCTTCTGCCCTGGTCTCCAGGACCTTCACCTGCGGTGTGGGGCGGCTGCCGACCTGACCCCTGGGAGCACCTGCAAGGGGTGGCTAGTTCTGCAGACACCTGCAGGACCAGGTGGCACCAGTCCTGTCACCTGCGGGCCTCCAGTCCTGGCCACCCAAAGCACAAACCTGACTGCCCCTTATGCAAAGGACCTGAACCTTCTGTACAAAGGTTGGTTGCGGCTTTTTTTCCAAGCCATTATTCTAATCAAGGTGCAAAGAAACTGCACTTCCTGGTAGAAGTGAATCAGTTCCTTTTTATACCTAAGATGGCCTTTAGTGTGACAAATCCCGAAGCTGTGCAAAAGACCTCGTCAGATGCAGGCACATGGTAATTGCCATGAGTTTGGGCACATCTGGAGTTTTGCTTCACGCCTTCATGCTGTAGAGAACTGCTGACGGAGATTTCAAAAAGAAAAGCCCATCAGAGGTAACACTGTGAGAAAGTTACCCACTACGTGACATTTCTGTCGAAATTGCGAGGCTCGGTAGATATAATCTTGACCACGAATAGCTCACAAGGGCTACAAGGGGCGTTAAACATGAGATGCAAAGAGGATACTAAACGTGATGTGCGGAGGAGACGGAGAGCGAACAAACATGAAACGTTTGTGCTAAAGGAGCAAAATAAGTCTGAAGCGCTTGGGGAGGCAGGGCAGCCTTCCACAGTTGTGCCCTGGCACCCCTCTTTACAAAAGTCCAACAAAAAGTCATCCATGCAGCTGCAGGAATCCCAGGGTTGGCCAGAGACAGGGGTGGAAGTGTGCCAGCTGGGAGTTTGGATCCAGCTTTGCCACGTATTCCGGAAGTTTAGAAAATGATTGCAACACAGCCTGTGGCTGTCAGCAATTTTTGGACCACTGGGGCAGCATTTCCTGGAAAGACCAGCCCGCCCTTCTTGGAGTGCGGGAGACCCTGATCATACGGGTTGCACTGGGTGTGGACTTCCTCAGACCAGTGGCTTAAATTGGCGTGCCCTTAATTAGTCCATGAAGGGCATAATAGGCTGTCCTGCAGACTCAAAACAACCTTCTTCTGCACAATGGCAGAAATGTGAAGTGGCACACTCAGTTGGAAGGTTTATCTTTTCCTATGTGAAATTAGAAGCACCACAGTTATAAAACAAACACACACACACACATCCAAACCAGATTAAATACTTGGCCTGTTTCTAATTGCAAACCCATGGTTAGAGGAAAGTGGTAAAATTCGGAGGCATGGCAAATTTGCTCATGCTTCAAAGTGAGAATAGACCTGATGCCTACCTTGCACACACTGCGAGCTTCGATGTGAGGTCAGTGAGAGAAGAAAGAAGAGCGCAAAGAAGCAACCGTCAACAAAACTCAAATTAGAATTCTACGGAAGGAAGACCAGACCTGAATAGATCAAAGAAAGCTCATTGCTTTAGCTGCAAAGACATCGCTCAGCAGCGCCTCTGAAGAGGTTCTTCCAGAGCAGCTGAAGACCTTGTTCTAAGGGCCAAGAACATTTTCACACATACAGTTGGCCTTTCTACTTCATCCATCAGAATTGTTGGCCACAAAAGAGGATACTTGGCCAGTTTGGACTTTGTTTTCATGTTGAGTGGCCGAGGTCTGTCCAACAGCTGGAGAGCTTCAGGTTGGAACAGCTGGATTAAAACAAGAGCTGCTTGGAGCAGAAAAGCAACCGATCCTTTGCACACCTTCCTGAGAGTCAGGCATACTGAAGTCGTGGGACTTGCTCTTGGCTAGAGCTTCTTAGATTTTGCTGTAAGTGCTTGTGCTGCCCCCTTTGTAAGTGCAGCCAGATTTTATTTTATCGCGCACGTAAGCAGAAAGACCTGCCTTGCATCACGTACATGTAGGGAGCTTCAGGTGTAGGTACAGATTTCCTACCCTCGCCCACAGGGTAATATTGTGCAAAGTGTCCTTAAGTCCTTTTGGTGCAAACGGACTGTGAGTGTGTGTTAATGGAAGCATGTATTCTCTTGCCTGAGCACATCCAGAATTTTGCAATTATGACATGTAACAGCATCTAAGGACTTCCTGAAACTTTTGCCTTGTGCTACATTGTCAAAGAAATACAGAGGAAAATTGGAAGGGGTTTCAAATGTATCTGCTTACAAGTGATGTGGTCTCTCTGCAGGGATCACCCACCAGAGCAGTTTTGCCACGGAGATCCCAGGATAGACCGAGCAGGGATTTTTAGAGGTGTGTGGTGAGTAGTTCTGGGAGGTTTGGGGCTGCTGTCGGAGGCAAATGTTGAGGAATAAGCAGGTCAGCCCTGGAAGGACTGGGACTTTGCAGCCGAAAGCCCACTCTGTTAGATGTAAGACTTTCCAGTGGTTGCCCAATGGAGACACAAGGCTTTGTAGCCTGGCGAAGGGGGGATTTAACATTTCTCAGCCAACAGGCCAAAATAATAAGGAGTCGAGCGACGGGGTATTTTTTAAGCCTTCATTTTGCAGGATTGACAAACTTGTTGAACCCTCTGTTTTTAGATGATCAAGTGTAATATTCGTGTTGACCTGTGGCATCTTTACCCCCAAACAGCAATTCTGGAACTTCTCCTCGAGAAAGTCCTGGGATGTGGGCTGTTCCGTGGTCTTGTCCATGGACCACCAACCTGAGGCAACCTTGAGCCCTTTCCGAGCTCCTGGCTTTGCAGGGCAGAGTCTGGAGCACCTGGTGCAGCCAGCCAAGTCATCACGGAGCAGTTCTGCCTTGTCCCTTTCATGGAATGTCTGTGGAAAAAACGCAACGGGAGAAGCAGGAGAGGGTGCGAAGGCGGCGGCAATGCCCGAACCCTGGGTAAAATTCAAAGAATGAGACTGGGTGGGTCTGCAAAATCAGCTGCCTCCTGAATCTCTGATCAATAGTCCAGCAAGCCCCAGTAATATCTAAACCGGCAACGCAGTTTCGAGCTCTCATGCAGAGCAGCTTTTCTTAACACTGCTCCTTGGAATTTCTGGCATGGAAAGCACACTCTGTGCCACTGGCCTATGACTGCTCCCAGCGACTGGCTTCTGAAACATTTCTGAGAAATAGAGCTCCTTCTCTAAAAAAAAATAAAAATAACAAAAAGACACTGGCTGCAGGCTCTGTCCTCACAAGTCACTTCAGCCTTGGCGATTTTTTTTCAGTTGTCTAACTTGCCGAAGTTTTCCTGGCATAGCCAGAATTTGTTCAGTGGTATAGTTGCTAGGGGAGACAAGAAGTAAAGCCAGAAAAACACGCCCAAGTTTATGTAAGATGTTCTTGGGGGTTTTTATGAACAAAAATAGGACCTTTAAGATAAAGAGCAGAAAGAAGCAGTGTTCTTGATTTCTAGCTGTTGGCCAGAGAAGCAAGGAGTACCTTCCCACCTACTTTCAGAATATGTGTTAATGAGTTAAATTTATTTTTTGAAGAAACGGCTTTGGATTTTAGTATGCACGCATGTGCAAAGTGGCTTTGCCTTCGTCATCCTTCCTCCCTGCCCCCCACCTTTGTGTCTTTCAGACGCTAAGCCTGTGGAGTCAAGCGGCTGCCTCAGTTCTTATTCATCGTGTTTAGACTCATGTCTTGCTCATCCTACTTGTGCTGCAATGGGGACCTTTCTGACGAAAGTGTGGGGGTTCGTTGAAGTATGACTGAGTGGTTCAGGGTGGTGGAGCGGGCTCAGGGGATCTGGGCTCTTGTTCCTGGGGCCCTGGGTGATTTGGGCCAGGCACAGACTTGCAGCCTCGCCTACCTCAGAGGGTTGTTGTTGTGCGGAGAAAATAGAGGAGGAGACCCTCAGGCAGCATGAGGAGGGGATGTTGCAGGCATCTGGACAGAAGAAGATCTGAGCAGGGACCATCTAGCCCAGCATCCTGCTCGCACCGTGTCTGCCCGGCTGCCCATGGATATGCCTGAGTCGATCTCAGCCACATTCTGCATTTGCCCATGATAAAAAACCATTGGCTTTTGTTTCATTGCTTAATTTCTGGATTGCATCAGGGTTTATACATGAGTTCCTTTGTCTCTAGCTTGGCTCACTTCCCTGAGCCGCACTCCAGATACATTTTTGTTCTCTGCCAAGGACTTGCTGATGGTCCCTGATGGAGAGAAGTCGCAGTTCACACCATTTATAACATCTGCTTAATATTTTCTAGAAATTCCTTAAGGACTTTGCACATGCTTAAAGCCATTCTATCCAGACATTGTTCAGAGGTAAGGATTTTGTTTTCCAGGATCCAGGCTCTGGAGGGTCAGTCCCCCGAGCGTGTCCCTCCCCCCAGTGTATAGAAAATATTTCCCCCCCAAAGGACCCACAGGCATAATGTTTTGGACAGAGAACCACGTTTTCAAAGTTGGGCAAGTAGGAGCTGCAGCGGGCAGGGCTCGTGGCCCTGTCCTGATGCTCCCAAAGCCAAGGCTGCCCAGCACGGAGCCCGCCGGGTTCCCCACGGAAGCGGCAGTCACAATCCTGGGCCGATTGAACAGGCTCAATTCACACCGCACTGCCTGGGGCATTTTCTCCAGCGGCTTAGTGCCGTAGCAACACGCCCCGCATTTCACAAAGCTTGAGTTTCCCCAAGCCTGCCTGCAGCTTTTGCCAGATTATCTGTACATGGTTTTATTATTACAATCATATCCCATCTTTCTTCCTCTAGGATGGAGCCCAAAGGGGTGTTCATGGCCCTCCGGTCCTCCATTTCACCCTCACAACAACCCTGTAGGGCAGGGCAGGATGAGAGCCAGGGACTGGCCCAAAGTCACGCAAAGCAGGGACTGAGTAGGCTCTCGAACCCGGATCTCCCGAGTGCCAGTCCTGCATTTCCGCCACGATGTCACACTGGCTCCTGACTCACCGAGGGGCCTTCTGAGAGCGCCTTCGCTGAGCCGCCGCGCCGCCTGCTCACAGCGATTACGAGAGGTCTGGGTGGCAGCGCCTCCCCCGGGCGGCCTTCCGCTCTCTTCCCACCGCTTCCCGCCTTGTCTTCCCACGGGCAGCCCAGCGACCATCTGGGATGCTGCTGCGCTTCCCGCGTCATGGCGTGGTGCCCGCCTTTCTTCCTCCGCGAGGGCCCACGGCAGTTTGCGCAGCTCTGTTTGTCCTCACGACAACCCCACCCTGCAAGGTTGAAAGCCTGCGATGGGCCCAGAGTCACTCAGGGGGCTTCCTCACTGGATGGGGGGCCCAGGACACAGCTCTCCTCGGTCCCCAGCCCCACACACTCACGACTGCCCCAAACCAGCCCGCACCGAATGGGCAAGGAATGTTACCCAGTTGCTAGGAAGGGCTTGTTTTGTTGTGTGTTTGCCCACACATACGCACTGTGAGGGATGCATTGTGCACGTAAGGATTACTTGGGAGGTGGTGGGCCAGAAGGGTACAAAAACTTAGTTCTGGATCAGGGCTTCACTTCCAGCATATGGTTCAGTGCTAGGCGTTCACCCTGAACCACGATCCTCTGTGCAGTTACAGAGTGTCTTCCATTAGTGAGAGGAACCCCCAAGAATTCTTGCACACCAGGTGTGTGGGGAAGGGTGTCCGTGCCAGGGAGGAGGTGCAGTTCCGCACGGAAACAACCCAAATTCCATTCTAATGAATAGTCCGACAGCATCTTGCATGCATGTTACCAAATCAGTTTTCACTGGATATGTTATCAGCCTGGTTGGGCCAGATCCTGAATAAATGGCATTACCAGGAGAATTTACTTAGATGTAAACTTGCACTGGAACATACACAAAGGTTTCCTAGTTCTCCTTCACAGAGTTTATAAAGCAACAGCCAGGATGATACATATCCGGTTAGAATGGGTTTTGCAACATGGAAGCCTTTTTCACAGGCTCTGGCAGGCCTGTTTCCTAGAATAGCTTTCGCATTGTTTATGCAGTAGCGTTACATCGCATGCACTTTCTTTTCTGAGACCTAATGACACATGTAGCATTTGCTTCGTTATGTTACTGTTCCCTCTGATACTCATCTTTAAACAGAGGTCAGTGGCGTAACTGTCCCTGAAGGAGGTGGGCAGTGAAAAAGCCTTGGGCGTTTCCGATAAAGAACCCTCAGCAATGCCACACGCTTTCTTTGCAATGCTTGCATAGTACAAATGACATCCCCAAGCAGTTCACACGCACCTATTAAAACATGAGATGTAAAAGGCAGGATTAAAAGCAATTCCATCTACACAAGCCCGGGTGTACAAGTGTGTTTTCTGGGGCCCCCGTATTGGGCCCCCAAGCTGCCTTTCCAGAAGAGGGGACTGCCACCCACGAGGCTCGGCTCGGGAACATGACGTGTGGCATTGTGCTGGTTGGTTGTAAAGTGTGAGGGTTTCTGTGGTTCCAGCAAGGCTCCACCAGAAGAGCCAGGGGCTGTCTCCAGGGCTGTCCCCGCAGCTGAAGCCAATCCCACGGGGCTTTTCTTACGCTCTGTCTTATGCGTGTCAACAATAGCAGTTGAACAAGACCCGCAACTAAGAGGCAGTGGGGCGCTCCTTTTGGCACAGAGGTTCGGAGAGCATCCTTGCCCGCGTTGGCTGCTGCCCCTGAATCAGGTGCGGGGGCGGCCCCACGCAGAGTGCGCTGCGGTAGTCTAGCCGTGAGGTTCCCCATGCATGGATGGCTGCAAGTCCCGCCGAACTGTTGGCTTGACTTGCAGGTCGACGTGGAGACTTGGCGGGCAGGGTGCTGCCGTCCAGCCGCAGTGAAAGGTGGCTCTTTCCAGGAGCGCGGCCCCCGTCCGGGCCTCAGGCCTGCTCCTGCCATTTCCAAAGTGGCCTGACGGGAAGGCTTCAGCTGATGCCCTGCGGCCTGTCACACAGCCACGGAAGCTGGCCAAAAGCAATAAATGCATTTGCCAATGCATGTGTTGGGGTCCCTTCCTGATAAATGCAATTATTTGTTTGTGTATTGTCCCAAAAGATCAGCATATTATCATCCAGCAGTCTCTGTAACTGCCATTTGTGCCAGCCTGAACTTCGGGAGTCTGAAGTGGGCAGAAGTTTGAGCAAGTGGCCTCGGGGCCTTCTATTTGCACAGAACTGTTGCTTGTTCTCCAAGTCGAAATAGAACGCGGCTCATTTAATAACTGGTCTTAATAATGTCTTCTTTGGCTGCCGTAATTTTATCGTGCTTTAATGATTAGCTGGTTGTCCATCGCGCTTGGTCTATGCTAGTATTCTTATGAATTGCGTATTTTTAACGGTAGTTAAACTGGTGGCTGTGGGGCACCCAGGGAGCTCATCCGATTTAGTTTTAATTAATTTAATTAAATTAAAGCGTGTCTGCCCCGTCCTCCGCGAAGCCTCGGGACTCGGGCGCCTTACAGAGCCGAGCGGCCGGGGGGCTCGTGCACCTGACC
>NW_025336401.1:2104809-2136093 GCF_004798865.1 Varanus komodoensis
GCCGCATCCCTCGCGCGCGCTGGAGCCGTGGCTCCGGCCGCGGGCGCGCGCGAGGAAGCCGGCGCGGCCCGGAGCGCGGATGGCAGCCCGGCCGGTCGTGTGCACGGCACAGCCTCGACGCGCGTCGCACTTCCGGCTCCGCGCGATTCGCAGTCGATCCCCTCGCGGCTTGCGGTCCTCGCTCCGCGAGTCGCCCGGGGGCCTCGGCCCGCGGCTGGCCGGCCCGCGGCGGGTTTGCCCGGCCTGGCGGGACGGGGTGAGCAGCGGTTGTTCGCCTTGGCCCGCGCCTCTGTCCTTCCTCCCGAGGCCGCGACCCCCTGCAGCCCTGCCCGGGGGGCGAGATCGCGCCCCCGAATCCAGCGCCTCGTCCCGGCTGCGGCCTTCGGCTCGCCAGTGCCCGGGCAGGGGGCCGCGAAGCTTCGCCAAGCCGTTGTGGGGCGCAAGGGGGCCGTTTCCACATGGGGAACCGCGGGGCCAGCCGCGCGCGATCCCGTGGGGAGCGCCGTCCTTGGGCGAGTCACCCGCGCGGAAGCGGAGCGTTGCGTCTCATGGCAGCGCAGTCACTGCCGCGGAGCGTGGCTGCTCAAGACTTTCCCGGACGACGGAATGAGTGTTAGTGGTAGTTGCGTGCACTGGAACGGGAAACCCGCGTGGAGCGACTGAAAAGCTGCGAAATGCAGCGGTGGGAGCCTTCAGCTGCTGGAAAAATGCGTGGATCTCGGTGGCTGGGCCTCTTCCCATTCCCATGGGCTTTGTAGTCCTGTATCAGTGCAGGACGTCGATTGGCATCCTTGTTTTTTTTTTTTAAAAACCTGTCCAGGATTTTGCGTACTCATAAAAACAGCGAGTCAGAAGGGGCCTCCAAGGCCGTCTAGTCTGACCCCCCCCCCAGCTCCAGCCAGCTCCGCTCATGACATGCCTACCATGCTAAAGTTGTTTAAAGCCACTTTAATTTTTTTAAATGTATGTTCTATTATAAGCCTCTACAACACAAGATGATAAAAAGAAAGAAAATGATAGGTAAATAAATCGGCATATATTTGAATGTATCATGTATACATGTATACATTCAACAAAGGCAATGCAAACCAGAATTTGAGTGGCTTGTATATGCCCTTCTTAAAATGTCAACAGTGTTGTTAGGTCTTGAAGTCATTATCGGAGGTGAGCAGTTAAGCTTCCAGTGTTCTAATAATAGTCCTTTAGTTGTGAAAAGGACATGGATAATCTGTGTTGAGATGTGCTAACTTCTGCTTAATGTTTGCTCGCTGAATGTACTTGATGCCTGCACTCTGAAACGACAATCCGCCACGCATCTGCCAGCCCTCTCCCCCTGCGCCTGCCCCGGGTGCCTCTTTCAGACAACCATGCTCAGGGCCACAGTCCTGGACCTTATCCAGATGTGCCCAGTTTGCCCTGCACATGGGAAAGCATTTTCACCTGTTGGGGTCCTTGGCATTTTCGAAATAGTCTTCTGCAACCGTCCTGGTGGGAAGCAGTCGCCTGCCCTGCAGCGGGCATTTCCTATTGACTCCCTTGCTCTACTTCTCTGTGCTGCTCTGTGCTTCTAATGCTTAATACTGTGTTTTGATACTGTTATCACTGGCTGGTTTGTGGTTATTTATGTTGTTGCTTGGTTTTGTGATTGCACACTACCCCAAGGCTAATTGTCTTTTGGGTAGCATACAAATCAGATTAATTAGTGGTCTGATTGCATAGAAGGCAGCCATATTCGGAACAGTCTCGGGAAAAACGGGTGCCTTTTTCTTGCCGAATGGACGTCCCCCGCTTCTCTCTCTCTCTCTCTCTCTCTCTCTCTCTCTCTCGATCCCTTCTCTGTCTCGCAAGCACAAGGACGAGCACAAAGCAAGGAGGTGGTGAAAGAGACCGAGCGGCGAGCAATATTAGGCACCTAGACCAGGTGCTGTGCACCTGAAGTTGGAAGAGCTGAAGCCTGGCTCAGGTGCACCTTCAGTGTGCTTTCGCCATGCCTGCCTGCTCCTCTGAGCCTCAGGAGTTTTGCTCTAGGAGGGACGGTTCCGTTCTACTGGGGCACCAGCAATGCCGGTTAGCCTCCTTGGAAAGGTCACTTGGTCCTTCGTGCAGCTTCTCCACTTATTAAGTGCAATATTTTGGAGGAGTCTTCGGGAGGGTGAAGTCTCTGCTTTTCTTGGCTTTTAAAAAATACTGCTATGGATAAGCTTATTTCCTTTCTTGTGTTAATGCTCTCATTGTGCTTATTGTCATTTTATGCTTGGCTGCTTTTTCGATTTTAAAACAAATATATAAGTTTGCCTTGCATTTTCTAAAATTCATTTATGACCTTTGTATGCTGCCCCATAGCCCGAAGACTCTCCGGGGGGCTCATAAAACAATAATAAACATAATAAAACCAGCAATTTTAAAAAGTACAGTAAAAATACAGTGTCTTAAAGCAATAATTAACATGGCAAGAGGAGGCAGTATGCATAACGAATAAAAGCAAGCAGTAAAAGGCAAATAAATAATTTGCTAACAACAGCACAAACTAGAAATCTTTCCACCTGGGGACGGAAACTAAACTGCTGCATTGGGAGCTTTTCTCAGGCATTTGAAAGAATGTGTGTTGCTAAAGGAACTGCAGTGTGAGGCTGGGAAAAGGTGTGTGTGGATGGGCGGAGCTGAATTTCACCTGCCCCATCTCCTTCCTTCCATTACTCCCAGGAGACGGGATTTTCTCTGGGCCTAGGTCTGAATTCAGCAAGGTGAGGAAGAAAATGCCAGGGCAAGAATGTGCACTAGTGCAAGGCTAGCCAACTCAGCTCCTTTCCAGCACACACACGTTCCCTTTTGATGGGGAGATTAAATGCCCCCTGCCCCTCTGCACCCCACATGAAAGGTGTGTGCGAATGGAACAGCAAACGAACAGTTCAAACGTCTCCCATTGTCCAGCTTCCTGAACTGAGTCATTCCATTCCTTCAGAACTTCCCTGAGTCACACACCTCTGCCCTTTCCTTCCTAATGCGGGAAGAGATCAAATTTCCTGGGCTTCTGAAACTTACGAGCATCACGGTTAATTATTTTATCTCTGTACTGCCCAGGAGTCGAATCTCTCTGGGTTCTTGGCAGCCATGATTTGTTTATTTATTTATTTTTTTATTTATTAAAACATTTTTATGCCGCCCCATTCGCCGAAGCCTCGGGGCGGCTTACAACAAAAAAATAAAATAACATTTTAAAATACATACAATAAAATACAAATATATAATATAAAACATACACTATAAAACAAGCCGCCCTGGCCAAATAAAATTCAATAATATTAACATTTAAAATACTGCTTAAATAAAAAGGTCTTCGCCTGGCGCCGAAAAACAAATAACGACGGCGCCAGGCGGACCTCTCTGGGGAGCGCATTCCATAACTTAGGCGCCACCGCCGAGAAAGCCCTCCTCCGAGTAACCACCCTCCTAACTTCTTCCATGGAGGGCTCCCGGAGAAGGGCCTCTCCCGCCGATCTCAGGGGGCGGCTGGGCATATAAGGATGTTGAAAGGACTTTGTCCTGAGAGGTGGACAGAGCAACTCCAGGGCTCCCTAGACATTGCCGAGGAGTTCCTAGGACTGTTGTCCACAAAAGAGGGATGCCGCCCTGCGTGCACACGAGCCACTCAAGCCCTCCGCGGGGTCAGGTGGAAAAAGCTTCGTTCGGCAGAAAAAGGTCTCTGTGCACGAAGCAGGCAAAATGGAGCCCCACGGAAAAAAAGCAACTTCCCTTTTTACCATGTTTTAGAGGGATGTAAACAGGCACTGGCCTACTCGTGCCGTCCAGGGTCACGGCACTGCTTCTTTCCTAAGGCCATGTATGGGCACATCTGGTAGAAACTTGGCTCTGCCCTCCAACTCCTTCTAGCCCAAATAGCCCCATTAAACTGACCCTTGTTGCACTTTTGAATTTCCAGAGGTATTGCTTATGCTGCAGAGTGGGGTAGTAACATACTTTCACCGTTCACCCTGGTAGGCACTGAATGCAGCAGCGGGTCATGGGGAACAGCGAGCTGACAACTACCAGGGTTATAAAAAGACTTCTAAGCCAACTAAGGCTCGGGAACCAGGAGGCCGTCCAGTCCCAAAGGTTCCAGCTGTTGCTAGGCCACCTGCCTGCGTGGTCTGTGCTTTGAATGTAGTTGTCGGGCACCTGCGCACAACACCCTTGCCCTGTCAGAGTGTGTCAGCCCCCCTTCGAGGCCCGAGTTGCATGCAGGGCCGTCTGCCCTGCAGTGCCGTCTTGGCTCTATTGCTAGTCCCTCGGTGGCATCAGCAGCTGGCTCGGTAATCTCGCCTCTGGTTCCCAGGTCCACGCCTTCCTCTGGGGCTGGATTTATTGGACAGGCCCTCCCGCTGTCCCGTTCCTCTGTTGGCGCTCTCTTCACCCAGGTGTAGCCTGTCCCAGACTGAGCTCCTCCTTTCACCACCATGTGCGTGGTCAGCAACAGCTGGAACAGCCCTTCCCAGATAGGCTGGAGTGGCTCCCACTTCCGCTTCTTCAGATACACCCCAGCTCCAGGTTTGGAAGGATGGACATCCCATCTAAGGTGGGCAGCTGTTTCCACTGAGTGAACCCATGGAGAGAATGGGGAACCAGCTGCGAGGAGACCAGACAGTCTCTTAACCGCTCTCTCCGTAAAAAGCACCTCACCAGCTCCCATCCCCATGTCTGCCTCCAACCTGCACCCAGGAAGGGCTGACCAAATACGCTTCCAAAAGCAATAGCCTACTTTTCTCCCCGGGGCAACTCCCAGCCTCCGAAGGGGAAGGGGCAAGGCGTCTGGTCTCCTGAGCTTGGTTTCAGTGCCAGGCTTGGCCAGAGAGTGCATCCCTCATGACGCCCCAAGTCCTGCTTGTGGAACCCTAACGCTTCCCTTGGGAATCGCCCCCATCCTTTCCTTCTGGGCACCATGGGCCCCTGCCGCCGCCGCCTCTTTCTGCACTTCCCCCCACCTGGCATCCTCTCGAGTTCAGAGGGTTGTGGGGTTCCCCATGGGACGGCGCTCCTGGTCCCGCCCACACCCACAGGTAAGCAGACGGATGACTCGGTTTCCGACGAGGTGCTTGGCCACACCTTGTGCCTGAGCCACATCTGATCTGCAGAACCGTGCGCTTGCTGGGGTGATCTCCACGCTGCCGTGGATTCACACTCCCTCGTCTTTGGGAATCTTGTTCCGGGGTCTTGGGATATAATGAGCGCTCATTTGGCCCATTTCCCTTTGTGCTGGAGGGAGCCCACCACCCCCAAAACCAATGTCAAAGGGGGAAAAGGCCATGGTGAGCATGAAACAAGCTGGGGCAGGGAAGGAGCCGGTGCCAGCTGCCCCCCACATGTTGTGGGAGGCAGGGGGCACCGTGCTCACCTGGGAACCTCGTGTCAGGCGTGGCCAGGGTATTTGCTGCCTGTGCTGCGGTCCCTAGCTGATCCCCCCTGTGCACAGTAGGGCTGGTTGTGCAGGTTCAGATGACCCTGTGGGCCGTCCTGGGCACAGCAACCTCTAGAGCAAGTGGTGGGTTGGTGGGTGGCTTTTTGCCTGTGCACAAGCCGTCCGGGGGGGATGGGTGTGGGTTCTGATGGCACAGCAGCCCATTGTGGGTGGCCTCGGATGATGGGCTGTCATTTTGTTGGAATCCGCACGGTGAGACCCAAGAGGCGTGTGCGTGGAGAGCCTGCCAGCGTTCAAATTAGGTTCTGCAGCTCCCAGGGTTGGTCCTAGGTCTGCCCCTGGATGGAGCAGGGGGAAAATGCTGCTCTCCATCTGAAAACACAGCATCTGTTACGCGGGTGTATGATCGCTGTGGACAAACCACATCCTGTCCTTTCCCCAGTGGGTCCCGGGGAGAACTAGGCAGTCCTTCTGCCAAGTGAGATGAGCTGACGGCTTCAGAGCATCACGCCAAGCAAACGCTGGTGCTCGGCCTGCCTTTGCAGCAGCTCCACGGCGGCGTCCCTTCGACGTGCAGACAGTGACAGCTGTCCTCCTTTCCTAGTGGCCCTGCTGGCTCTGCCTCCCCTGTCGAACGTCAGCTACGAGTTCAACAAGCTGCGCTGCCAGCTGCGCGTGAGGTGGGACCGCGCAAGAGACGTGGACGGGGCCTGCACGATAGTCTATCACAGCGCTGTGAGCCAGAACGGGACGTGCAGCTTAGTAAGTGCTCTGCTGCTCTGGGCCTCCTGTGAATGAGGGTTGAGCCAGAAGGACGATGGGCGGCGGGCGCGAGGGGTGGCGGCGCAAGCCGGACGTTTGCCGTCCCTCCTCCATCGCCTCCTTTCCCTGATCGCTTCGCCTCTTCTGGCTCAAGCATTGTGTGAGGCTGATGTTCCATAAAGGGCAAGAAGTCTGACTTTGTTTAAACTCGGGACAAAATTGTAGAGGAAGCCTCTGCGCGGGCGCACATGCGGGTGTGATGGAATCACAGTGCCAAGGAAGAAAACGCGAAGGAGCGGGGCAGCCGAGAACTGCCGTGGCACAGAGCCCTCGCGCTCAGGAGGCTCCGGTGTCCTCGGCCGGCGAGGCAGGAGGCGCTGACCTCTGCACTGCCCCACATGCAAAACATTTAGGCGCCCATCTAGCTGTCCAGCCCCAGAGCCCTAAGATCACATTTGCTCCCCTCCCGGTCCCTGAGCACGTCACGGGATCTCAGGGCCCCAGCCGGTGCGGTCGTCCACAGTGGCTGCAAAGGCCAAGTGGCTGAAGCCCCTCCAGCGCAGAGCTTCAGCCAGGATGCTGGACTGTCACGCGGGCGCCTCATTATTATTTGTTTGTTCGTTTGTTTAAACCATTTTTAGACGGTCCCTTACTGTAGTCTCAGCACGGCTTAACAATAAGACAAAATAGAATAAAGCACAGCATCCTAATCAAATTCTTAACCAATCAACGATAGAACCCATATTAAAAACAGTCAAACCTTAAAACATTGGGAAAATAAAAAGGTTTTAGCCTGGTGGCACCAAAAAAGAATAAAGCAACAGAGCCAGGTGAAAATCTCTGGGGAGCGAATTCCACAGGGGGTGCCACCACAGAGAAGGCCCTTCTCTGGGTAGTGTCTCTCCTAATCGTCTTCAAGGAGGGCTCCCAGAGAGGGCCCTTTGCCCCAGATCTTAAGAGGTGGGCAGGCACATCAGGGAGAAGGCGCTCCTTCGGGTACCCAGGCCCCAAGCCGCTCAGGGCTTTGTAGGCCATCACCAGCACCTTAAATTGGGCCCGGATGTCAACTGGCAGCCCGTGCAGATGGTACAGGACCGGCAGGATGTGGGCGTATCTGCCGGTCCCCGTTAATCACCTGGCAGCGCTATTCCAACCCCATTGCCTCGGCTCTGCCTAGTGGCCGTGGGCTTGTGCTCGCAGCCAAGAGAGATTTACAGCACGATCCCATGTACACGTCCTTAGAAGGAAGCTGCAGCATGTTCCAACGAGCCGACTTTCCGTAAGGAGGTACAGCAGAGGTGAGCAATGTCTGTGGCCCCATGAATCCACATGCAGGCGTCCGGGGCACGCACAGCTCCGTCCTGAAGGCCTGTTGCGTCCTGTCGCTGGGGTGGGCGGGAATAATATGGGTGGGATGTTTTGCCCTCTGTGCTCACGTGTTCCCAGGACAGACCTCCTCCTAGGATTGGCGTTCGACCCAGCCGTGTTTGAGATGGGCCTTCTTCATCTGGACAGTTCTCAACCGTTTTTCTCCCCACATCAAACCCAGGAGACATGGAGCCACAACCATTCCCGGACTTTGCTGGTAGCTCCTGGTAGAAACGTTGATTTCGTCGTCAGAACGACGTGTTTGGAAGACGAGAAAAGAGTGGGACCCTGGTTTAATATCTCTCTCCCAGAAAATGGTAAGTCTCCTGATGCCTTGTGTATTCCTTACATTGGTTTGACTTATTACATTTTTCATTCACCCCTCTTGCTGGAGAAATTGGAAACCATTACATGAGCACACCATGCAAAATATGACCGGATGCAGATGCTTAAGAGGGTCGATGCAAAGAGCACGGGGATCCGCAGGCCGGCCCTCAAAGGCTGGGAAGGGCCTTTCTTTAAGATTACGGAGCCAGGTTTGACCGTGAGCTGGCTGCCACCGAGGGATCCCTGCCCAGCCCCTGCACCCAGCATGGTGCGTCCTCCCTGTGCCGCCGTACCTCTGCAGCGGCGTTATCCAGCCTTTGGAAAACTCCATGCAGGCCCTTGTCAGACACACGAGCCATTCCGTTATTTTAAAAACTCCCTGTCAGTTTGTTAGAATTAAGGCTCTCTCATCTCAGCTTCATTTCTATCATGCCAGGAAATTCAGAGCCGAGTTGGATACTCTGGCAGACATGCCCAATAACAGCGGCATGTGAGTGCCCCAAATTTATTTATTCATTTTTAAATGTATATGCCGCCCACTAATCCAAAAGGATTCTCTAGGCAGCTTACAATAAAAATGATAATTCCAAATGCTAAAAACAGTAACAGTAAAACCAGTTATAATAGAGATCACAACAATATTAAACATTATGATTATATCGAGTAAGCAGGACCAACAAAGTGTCGCCTTAAATAACAGATCAATTAAAATACTCGGAGAAGAGAAACATCTTTGCCTGGCACTGAAGTAATAACAACGTTGGAGCCAAGCAGATTTCCTTGGAGAGCCTATTCCAAAATTGGGAGGCAGCCCCCAAAAAGGCCCTGCTTCTCTTCACCATCCCTCTCCCCTCCTTATGGGATGCCTCTTTCAGAAGACCCTCCTGCCCAGATCTTAATGGACAGCTAGGTATATATGGGGGTATAACTTCTCCTCCAAGCGCCCCTGCCTTTCCTGGCTCTTTCCGGTCCAGACCCAGATGGGGGAGGGGGAGTGTGGGGAGAAGCGAAGAACCCCCAGGTTTCCCTATTTCTGTGTCTCCTTGCTTATTGTCAGAGGAACCTTCCTTAGAAACGGCTGGTTGCCCACAGGTTGCGTGTAGCCAACCAGAGGTTATCCCATCGCACCACTTCGCCTCTTTACTGGGGCTGACCTACCCCGACTCGGCGCTCGCTCTGCTTTCACAGCAGCGGCTTTTTCATCATTGCGTCCCTGTGAGCCTTTTCCTCCCACCACTTCCCCACCATCGTCACGCTGCCAGGAACGCAGCTTGCCAAACGCCGCGGTGCCAACCGAACCTGAGCTTCAGACGGAAACTTGGCAGCCCGAACCAATTTTGCCAGCACTCCCTGATGTAGGCTTTCTCTGGGCAGAAAGAGTCTGGTAATTTCTAATGCGCTGCTCGGACTCTCACCCAGCCCGTTAAGGCATGTCTCCCCGACAAGCCTGATAAAGCACATCCATAGTTATGTTCTATTGTATTTCAATGTATCTTATTGTGTTGTAAGTTGCCCCGAGGCTTCGGCAAGGGGCGGCATAGAAATGTAATAATAATAATAATAATAATAATAATAATAATAGTAGTAGTAGTAGTAGTAGTAGTAGTAGTAGTAGTAGTAGTAGTTTTGCCTCGAATTCGAAAGGTAATACGCAGGGCTGCAGCTCGGGGGGAAAGTGGGAGAAGGTGGGGAGAACGTGCCAAATTCATCCCTTTTTATCTTGCTGTATCTGTGGCACTTTCATTGGATCGGTTTAGATTTTAGCATAGTTGCAGGCCCCAAGCCCTTTGTTCTCGCCATGCTCACAAACAAATTGTTGGCCTTCCAGCAGTTCTGCTGTGCAGACAGACAGAGAGCGAGCGAGCGCCCAAGGTGTCCAAAACACACTGAAAAGGAGGCGGGCTCAGCAACCCAGAAGCGCCTCTTGCTAGAACTGATCTCAAGCACAATGCTTCTGCTTTCCCTTTCCAGGTACTGCCGGCACTGAAGCAGTTGATATCACCTACGTCTGGCACAATGCCCAGTATGTGGAGGTTTCATGGAAGCGTGGAAAGAATGCAGATCCCAACACGTCCTACAGCGTGTTCTACTGGTTTGTACTTTCCTCTGAAATTACGGAGGGCTCTTGGACTTTTTCAGTGCAGACCAAAGAGGGGCTTTACTTCGGCGCTCTCCCGTTTGAAATCTGCTCTGGGTGGCACCATGGCGGTCATGGCCAGGGCCAGTGGAGTTCTCTGCTTCAGGGAGCGGCTTCCTGTGGGAGAGATGCTGGGCCAGAGGCCTGGTTGTGTTTCCTCCCTTGGTGCTTCCAAAGGGACACCTTTCACAAGGATTTGGATCAGTCCAGCCCTCATGGAGCGTGCCCCATTTTACTGAAATGCAGATCTGCTTTTTCAGAGGAAAGGGCACACATGGGAATTTTGGGGACCTCTCGTTCTTTCTTCTACCTTAGATTTCTGTGCCTGGCTAGTGAGACAGAGCGCTTCCCTCAAGCACAGGCAGGTGAAAGTTGCAGGTTTTGCCTCGAATGCTTCCCGTCGTCAGCAGTTCTCCGAACGCTTTAACCACTGCAAGGCTCTTGGGCAAAACTCTGCAGAATCCAAGAACTGCAACTGTTTGGGCAGGACCTCGACAGCTGTTGCTCTCTCCCAAATAGTTACATGAAGTGGTAATCCCATTAAGATGTGCCTCTGCTGGATGGACCACTGATCCACACTGACCTTGAGTGACCAGAGGTCATTTGATTTCCACTCTGGCAGTTCTTGTCCTCCTCTTCTGGGTCAGTCAGATATTTTCTCTTCCCAAGCATTGCAGTATCTCAGACCAGCAACTGGTGCACAGAGGCAAAATGCCTCCGATCCAGGAGGAAGCATCTGGCCAGCACAAGGAACGGCTACCGGCAGCTCGCTCCTCCAGAGAGTTGTCCAGTCCCCTTTAAAGCCATGCAAACCAGTTGCTGTCACTACATTTGGGAAAATGAATTCCATAGTTCTCTATGTGCTGTGGGAAGAAGGACTTCTTTGATCTGTCCTGAATCCCCCACAACAAGCGTCATTTTGCTGAGTTTCAGTAGAGAGAGGAGGAGAAAAGTGCCCCCTCTCCACTTCTCCACATCACGCATAACTGTGTAAACCTCTGCCATGTTTGTGCTTTGCTCGTGTTTTCCCTAAGCTGAAGCACCCTGGCCGTTGTCGCATTTTTTCCAAGGGAGCTTCTCCTCCGGTTGCCCCTTTGGGCGCTTTCTCCCATTCCACAATGTCCTGTGTTCAGGTACAGCCATCGGAATTGAACCACACACTCAAAGTGTGGTCACATCCTTGCTTTGTATAATGGCAGTGAGATCACAGAATCATAGAACAGTAGAGTTGGAAGGGGCCAAGAAGGTCATCAAGTCCAACCTCTTGCTGTTGCAGGACACCATGTTACACCCTCCCACTCAGAAGGCTGCCCAGTTTCTTCCTGAGTGTCTCCAGTGTGGGAGAGCCCCCCACCGCTCCGGGCAGCTGGTCCCACTGTCCCATTGCTCTGACAGTGAGGAAGCTTTTCCTGAGGTCCGGCCTGGATCTGGCTTGTCGCATCTTCAATTGACTATGGCTGTGCTTTGTTCATTTCTTTTCCCAGTGGGGAATCTGCTTTTTCCCTCTGGGCCAGCATTTTCCTTTCATGGTCTGTCACTGCCAACTGAGAGGTCCCATCAGGACACAGGTGAGGTTGGGCTTTTTGGCCCCATGTTGAACTGCATTTGCTGTTTTGGTGCCCGCCCTCTCGGTTCAGAGAGATCCTTTTCAGGGCTCCCCACAACCCTCTTTTTGGCTTTACTCACCCTAAACAATTTGATGTGAGACCATTGCGGCCAATGGTGACGGATGCTGGGAGCTGCAGTCCAAAATATTGCAGCTGGAGAAAGCCAGAGGGCTCCGCTTAGAAGAGGGCAGTGGGGCAGGAAAGGGGCTCCCACCTGTCTTCCAGGGCCTTCCGGGCGACACGCCTGGCAATTTCCACCATTTCTCAGTGGTTACCTGCCTGGCTGAAGAGGGTTTTCCGGGTTCTGGCCCCGAGTCCCCATCGCGCGATCTGGCTGGCGCCTCGCCGGATCCGGGACACGTGTTCCAGAAGCAGCCCTGCACGTGTCCAGCACAGCTCGCCACCCGCTGTGACGAGCCCAGCTTCTGCAGACGTCAAGTGCATCCAGGAATGTACCCGGAAAATGCAGCGCCCCATTCTTCTTCACCTCACCCTTTGTTGTGATGTCTAGAAGGAGGCGAGAGAAGCTTAAGAGAGAAGGCAAACAGAGATGAAGCAGAGCTTGCCCAAACATGGACTTGCCTGAAGTAGCTCTCTGGAGCGTTGCCACGGGGCATCAGAAGCTGAACAAAACCAGACTGTTCCCCCCCCCCGCCCCCCGCAGGCTTGGCGTCCCACTCGATGAGACCATGGCTTTTGTTTCTTGTGTTTACTGACTTGTGAGCCATGTGTGTTTGCTCACAAGTTTTATTCACCAGTCTTGCTCTTCCCACTCAAGGTATGCACGACTGAAAGAAGAGCAGCTGTGCATGAATTACACCCGAGAAGGGGACTCTTTCCGATGCGTTTTCCACTTCACTTACATTGGATCTTTCAGTATTTCTATCCAAGGCAGCTCCAGAGACGTCCGGCCTGTGTGCATCGTGAAGAAAGGCTTGGAAGATGGTAGGTTTTCCTGCTGACCGGCTGCCGTTCTTGATGGCCAGCTTGGTACCGAAACCTTGGCGTGAAAGGGGGCATTAAAACCTGCAGCTTGCGGGGAAAATGAACCTGCTTCCAGAAAGGCACTGCAGGGTTCCAGTACCCATTCTCCACAAGGAAGGGGTTCCGTAATGGGGGGGTGGGGGGGAGAGGGTGCGAGGTCTCGCCCATCTCAGAGGGCCCGATGGAGGCCCCGTCTGCTCACGTGACGCTCAGCTGGTTGCCGGTGATCAGCACCAGTCTGCACCTCCCAGGAGCTGAAGCTCTCAGGGTGGTGAGCAACTGTGGATTAATGCAGAGTGACGAGTCAAGCAACAATGGCATGCCAGAGAATGACATTACAATTCTAAGAACGCATCGCAACAACTGAACACATAAATGCGCCAATACCACTAGAGTGCTAGGAAAACAGCACTTTCTGGAGTTGATCAGCGCCTTGGCAAGAAGGGCTGTCTTAACCCAGTGCTGGAAGGACGGGACAGGACAGGTGGGGTCAGTCAGGCCTTGGTGGGAGATCATTCCGTAATCGGGGCTACCACAGAGAAGGCAGCACCTCCTTGCTGCCACAGCACACGCCTCTCTCGGGCGCAGCGTTCAGAGGAAGGCTGTGCAGGTCGAGCTGGATGGCGCTGTGGGCCTTCGAGGCACCTGTCGGACTGGGGACCTGGGAGATCCAGCTCCTAGTCCCCCTGGGCTGTGACACTGCGGGGGGGGGGAGCACTCATTCTCTGCCTAACCTACCTCACAGGGTGGTTGTTGTGAGAACACAGAGCTATGGGAACCTCAGGATGCCTATGCAATGTTCTAATAGGACGATTGCCATTGGAAGATCCAGCGTGCCGTTTGAGGGGGTGTGGAAGGCTCTGCTAAATTGCCACACTCGTGTGAGCAGCTACAAAAAGGGTCTGCCGGAGAGAAGCTGGGCAGGGGCAACAAGTCTGCCAGCAGGGCAGTAGCCCTTCCCTTGGCGGGTGCAGCTTGAGTGGGCCTCGCTCTCAGGTGAGGACCGTCTGCCCCAGGACCCCCTGGATGCAGCTCGCCACGCGCAGGCAGAAGTGCCCTCCTGTATCAAACAGGTTGGCGTCTTGATGGCGCTTGTAAGGCTTGCCAGGATGTCACCACCGGGTGGGATCTTCCGGGATTCTGAGGGCTTTATCCCTTTGCTTTGCTACAGATTTGCCCAAAAAGCTTTACGCTCCGTTCATTACGAACATCACAAAGAACAGCAACGGCGTATCGCTGGCGTGGACACGGCCCCTCTCTATCATGGGCATCTGCTACGAAGTGGAAGTGAGCGGCAGCGAGACGAATAGATTGGTGAGCGGTGCACGGAATTCTCCGCGCAGCTTCTGGCGTCATCAACCCGCGCCTGACCTCTTTTCTCCACCTGGAGCAGTCCTGTGGTCCTGAAGAGCACCTCAGGGGTGGTGGTTTTCTTTGGGGTTCCCTCTCTGGCCGTAGCTGCTTCTTTCCAGGGCCCTAAAAGTGGTCTCGGAGCGCTCAGAAGGGACACCACCATGCAGAGATCCCTACAGCCTCTGCCAGCAGGCTTTCCCTGGACGAGGTGGGAGGCCCAGTCGGGGGGTGGGGGAGCACAAAACGGAGGATGGAGAGGCCAGAGTCCCTTCCTCCCGTCCGTCTGTCCATCCTTCTCCCTGCCCTGCTGGATATGCCAGAGCCCCTGAGAGGAAGGGGTCCCTCTTCCCAGCGTGGGATCCCTGGCCTGGTGCCCTGGTGCATGCATGCCTAACGAGCCCCATCGTTAGGGCCGTTGCCCACCTGATATAAAGCAGCATGTCAGTGTGGACTAGGATATGCCAGTGCCCAATTAGAAAAGTAGGGTGCTAAAAGAAGCCAAGGAAAATATATTTCCAAATACTCGTATCTAAGAGCAGCAGCTTCCATAAAAATGTTTCAGCTGCAAGACAGAGAGGACAAATTTGCTTTCAGAAGCATCCACCTTCAGGTAACCTGAACCCAAACCTCTCAGGACTTGGATTTTGCTCCTTCTGCTGCAAGAGTTACCTCTTTCCAACGCCTTTCACCAGGACGAGGCAGATTCACGCGGAGATCATCCTTTCTGCCAAAAGAAAACGGGTTGTCTCCCCTAAGCCCTGTGGGCTCTGAGCCCCTTTGTCCAAGCCTGCTTTCCCCAAGACGGTGTTGGGCTCCACCGGTCAGGAGATCAGGCCTGCCTTCCTCCGACCGTCCAGGGAGCAGGGCCTCCTTGCCCGCCTTGGCACACGGATTTGACAGTGGGTGAGCGCAGCCTCCAGAGCTCAGGTGTGCCCCACAAGCTTTGCGCACGAAACGGCGTGAGGGCCTGGCGAGGCAGGAGGCCCAGGGCTGCGCACTCAGCTGGGTCCTGCAGCAGGCCAGGGCTTCAGGCAGGTGCCCGGGGGTCGGTTCAGGCTTCAGCAGGCTCGGCACCGTGGGCAGCATTGGTGCAGCCAGGAGGAGCAACCGCTGGGCACTCCCTGGAGGAACTGGCAGCTCTCTTGGACGGGAGCACTTCACCGGCCCAGCGAAAGCGTGCGGCTTTTTGTGCAGCTCTTGGCTTCTGCCGGGCAGAGCGCTTTCAGCTTCTGTGGACTCCCTTGTGAGGAGCGCCAAGGAATCTGAGGCCCCATCATTCAAGGCTGGTGGCCGAGCATATGGACTCGGGCGCCGGCAGGAAAGCCCAGAACACCGATGCACTTCCTCCCCAGAGCCGTGTTTGCACGAGGCTGATAACCATCGCTCATGCAGGAAGAGCGAGCTGGGGAAGCACCGTGATCAGCCACCCGCCCTCACCTTCGGCTTCCTTGCCTCGAGATCCGTCCTCGTGTGCCAGCCGCAGCCGTTGCGAGGCAGACTGTGCAGTGGGCCGCATGGTCTTCTTCAGAGGCGGCTGTCCCTCTAGCACGCAGGGCGAACCGGTGCAGCAGCCGAGGCCTCTCGCTTGCGCCTCTCACTCTGAGGAGAACAGGCCCCTGGACTCGCTCGGTGTGTTCTTTCTGCCCGGAAGTGGAAAGACGTCCTGCCCTGACCCAGTGGAAGGGCTGCCATGGATGTACCGCAGAGCTTTTCATATGAGCTAGTCTGAGATTTGTTCGAGATCGTTGTGTCCTTGTTTTCCTTTCTAACTTTTCTCCATCCTTTGCTGTTTCCTGTGCTTGCATCCAGTAGGACATGTTGTACTTGGTGACGCCTGGCTTTTTCAGTGATGTTTAATGGATAATTTAGGGCAGCTCCAACTGAAAAGGATTTCTGGCAGAGATAAGAAATGTAGTTTGGCTTTTAAGTAGCCCATTGCAGAATATTCTCCCGTCTCCAAGTGGAAGGGACACTCACACCAAGTCCCATTTTCTCATGTTCCAAAGCCAAACCTCATGTTCACACCGCTGATAATTTAGTCTACCAGTTTCCTGGGCAGGAAGGACCCCTTTCGCTCACAAGCCCGCCAGAACGTGGCTTTGCTGTGCCATGAGCAAGCAGAGCGCGCTTACTTCCTTTTCACACTAGCTTTTCCCCATATCCTTGTGCAAACATTTCATATGCAAAGCCTTTTCAATTAAAAATGTTTGCATCCTGTACTTACGTGTTTTAAGCCTACAGACCGTTAATAGGTGACTAAACTGGCTTTTTTCCTTCTTCCTCAAGCGCTTTGAGGATTCCACCAAAGCCGGAATCAGTCTCAAGCCCCGTGTATTTCACACTTTCCGAGTGAGAGCCAGTGTTGGGACAGTTGGCTCCCGCTGCAACATGACGCAAGGAATTTGGAGTGACTGGAGCAACAGAGTGGAGTGGGGTGAGCTTTCTAATGTATTTATTCATCAAAAGCATTTTCATGTCGTCCTATCACAAAACTCTCAGGACAGTACTACAACAAGAAGCCCAGCATTATCCATCTGTTTGCCTGACTGGACCCTGCTGAATTGCATATGGAAGCCATTGGCTGGGCTGATTTGGATCGAAAGGACTGCATCTAGTTTTTCTATTAACTCCTTAGAATCATTTGGTTTGAAATGGATAAATTGTCTTATTTAAGTCTGAGAAATTGCTCCGTTTGATTTTGAAGGACCATTTATATGCTGCAGCCGTGGACACTCATGCTGGGCCAGTTCGGATTAACCAGGCGCATCGTTCGCGCCGTGGCCGCGCGTCAGGGTGGGCCACCTCACACCGGGCCACCTAAGTGCTCGGGAGGCGTCACTCAACGCTCTGGCAGGGCTCCACGGGTTGCCAGCAGGGGCCCTGGGGGTCAAGGAGGGACAGCACCCCTCATGTGCCTGATGATCTGTTGGGCACAGACAAATTCTAGCCAACATGCCGGGGAGAAATTCCCGGGGAGCTGGCGTGTCGTGGGATCTTACCTACCCATTCCACATGACCGAGGTTCTGTTGCATTGTTGGGAGCCATGTGGCTGGAAAGATGGGACTGTGCTTTCAGCTCTCCCAGTTCTTGAACAAAGCCCTTGAGTGAATCCAGCTGTCCGAGCCCTCTAAGTGGGGCGCCAAAGATCAAAATGGGCCTTGGGCCCCTCTGACTTCACAGGGCACAAAACCCTGCAGGTGCATCAGGCGCAGGAGGGCCGTGTCCTTCCATTGCCAAACTTGGGTGCTCAGCAAGCCCCGCTTGTTAAAGGCCCCGCAGGAGGAGGGGGCTCTGTGTGGCACATGGGCCTGTTGACGGCAGGCACGTTCTCAGCACAGGCCTCCCCACTCTGCCCCAGGGGGGCCTGCGCTGTCCTCCCTCGCTCCGCAGCCCGTGTAACCCTGAAGGCAGGGCCGAGGGAAAGTGCCCTGGGCTATTCCCCTGCTGGGGGTTCCTTGGTTCCTAAACTGCAGCTGCCTCTCTGACTGCCTGCCGTTCCTTGCCTTGCAGACGAGAGAGAGAGCCCGTTCAGCGCTGTCGTATTGGTGGTCATCCTGCTGTGTGTCGCCCTGGTGACCATCCTTTTGCTGGTCTACCTGAAGAGGTAAGGGGCTGGCGCCCGGCCTCTGCGTTCCAGCGTGTGGGTTTTCCAGCCCTGGTTTCCCTCTTGTTTGGGGCTTCCCAGAAGGACGGGCCTGACCGGCGTTCGTGGGTGCAGTCGAGAGGCTGAGAATGTTTACAGAAAGCAAGTCACCTGTTCTTGCTGCTTCCCGGATGAAACCCAAATCGGGTTGGGCTGCCAATCAAGAAGCAGCAAGAGCTGGCCTGGCTGCGGGGAGCAAGGGCGCGAGACGATAAGGGGGCCCGGCTGTCCGGTGATTTGGTATGAAAGGGCGGTTGGGCCAGTTGAGCCGTTTTGCTACCTGGAGCTGCTTAGCTCTTTCCTGTTCTCTTTTTAGGATTAAGTTGCTGATTCTTCCAACCATTCCTGATCCTGGAAGGTTTCTCAAGCAAATGTTGGAAGAGCAAAGTGAGGATCTGCATGTGAGTATCCACCAGATCTCAGGAGAGTCCTCCAGAGGGAGTCGCTTAAGGAAAGGCTGATGGGGAGTAACCCGTTGTTTTGCCACAGGGAGGGATCCAGCCTTGGCTCGTCGCTGAAAGAACTTGATCAGGGTTGATCTTCAGGAAGTGCAGCAGGGCAGGAGTGACCCTCTCCCTCCTTGTTCCTTGCATTCGGCACTTTTCTGATCCACCCTAAGGAAGTGCGGCCGTATGGTGGATGGCGTTGTTTCAAGAGACATTTAATTCTCTTTTGTCCCTAGAAGCCATTCTCCAAAGAGCCGATGAAGGATGAGCACCTGGACGTGTTGTTATTCACCAAGCCTGTGACGAATGAGAACTGAGGAGTCTGCCAGGCGTCATAACAGCAACTGGCTTCTGAATATACACCAGAACCTTTGGGGACCGAGACGGATGCCTCCGGCTGCTGGATGGACCCTGCTTTGGCGAGGCATGATTACGGAGCGCATCCTTTCCCTGGCACGGAGGATCGTACCCCCCGGCCACCCCATCTGGCCGGCCACGCTCACCCATCAGAAGTGCCGTCATGGAGCCCCGAGGTGGCCTTGCGGAGCAGCAAGCCGTTTCGTCGGGTCTTGTCACTCGAATGGCGGGGTGTTTGCGACGGCTCCGGCGAGGCTTGGTTGAGCATCCGGTCGGTCCCCGGCTGCGCTCCCGCACGATGCTGCAGGTGGAACAGAAATGGGCTGAGCCTCTTGGCACGTGTCGCCTGAGTGGCGTGTTGGTCCGTGGCCAGCTGCAGGCAGGGCTTAAGGACTAGCACCCCCTGCTGTATTCGTGGCCCGACATCGCGGGCACCCAACTGCAGAAACCTGCGAGGGAGGGGCACGTGCCCAAATCATGCACCTGTGACTTGAGACATGGGAGGACAGGTGGGAGCGCCCTGCCTTGTGTGCCTTTGAGGTTTGTTTTGTACAAAGAATGAGCACATGATTTTCCTTTAAAAAAGGAAGACGACGATAACAACTCTTTGTTGTTTGGTATTCTTTCCACCCCTGTGCTTCAAATAGCCCATTTTCTCATTTGCTTTGCTGTTTTGTGGGCTTTTAATTGTCTTTGACTCTTTATGGATGTTCAGCCGCTTTTTACAAATTCTGGTTCATGGACTCTCTCCAGCTGGGTTCACACAACATCAGTCATGGTGGCTTATAAACCCGTGTGTGAGAGGCAGTGTGGGGTAGTGGTTAAGGGGGCTGGGCTGGGACCTGGGTCATGAGTGGGTGACTTCGGGCCAGTCACAGACTCGCAGCCCAGCCTACCTCACAGGGTTGCTGTTCTGAAGATAAGACTGAGAAAAGGAGGAGAATGAAAAAGCCGCTTGGAACTCCTTGAAAGGAAAAAGGGGGGATATAAATATAAAAAACAAATGTAATAAAAAATAATCCAGGGTGGCTTGTCGTGCTTGTTGCTTCAACCTGCATCATGGTTTGTCATCTGACCCTACTCTGGCTGGGTTCAGATGACACGACAAGCCGCCATGTAAACCCATAGGATGCCTCAGCTTAGGTTGTGTGAGCCCAGGCTGCAGAGCTGCCAAATCGTTTGGTTAACCTCCAGAATTCCTCCGCAACGTATTCAGCATGGCCTTGGGCAGGGAGAGTTATACAGACAGTGCAGGGCTCTGCACCCCAAAAATCACAAGGCGAAGGGGCCGAAAGGTCCCGTTCATGGCTGACTGTGGGCCGGGAACAGGCAGGTTGAGACTCTCCGCATCAGCCACACCCTGCCCAGCGAGCGGTGAGGAGCACGGGACTCGTCGGAGGGGGCACGGGCTGTCATCTGGTGGCAGGCTGTCCCGAGCTGCCTGGCATTCCCGGGAGCAAAGGACAGCTCGTTCTGACTCCGACTCGGCTCACTCGGCCACGGCCTCGCGGCTTTCTAGTGCGCGACACCATGTGCCAAGGGCTGCACGGCTGCAGAGGACGGGCAGGATCTCATCTGTCTGCTGCGCCAGCTTGTCTCCCTGCTCTCGCATCGGGCCAAATACGGCAAGAGGGTGCCGGTGCCTTGGGTGCCATCTGGGGCAGCGAGATAATCGAGTTGCTCTCCGTGCCCCGGCGTCTGTGGGGTGGCCCGGACCCACGGCCTCACAGGGGTGCTTCCTTCCTTCCCTCGCCATGAGCGGGATCAGCTCACAGCATGGTTTGCCTTCCGGACGTGCTTGTCTGAAAATGGTTGCACAACAGAAAACAGAAACGGCATGCAGTGGTTTTCGATCGTGAGAGCAGATAACAAAAGGGAGCAGCAGGAAAACCCTCTGCGTGCCAGCGGAGCGGACGTGGCCCTCAGCGATCCTCTGGAAAAGGAACGTCCTTGGGTGAATTAACAACCATGGCTAAGGAACTAGAAGGGACGCCTCCACTTTCGTTATCATCATGCAGAAATTAGCCACCAGGGGGCAGAAGACGCCCACCAAATTGTCCGTGGGAGTCTTCTGCCCTCTGGCGACAAATCCTTTGCTCGAGAGAAGGTAACTGATACTGTCCTTCATGCGGTACTTGAGTAATTAAGGATCCCTGATGCAGTTAATGTTACACTCTTCCTTCCTTGTACTTTTCCCACATCGCAGTGATGCCAACTTCGCTGCCACAGATTTTCCCATAGAACAGAAGCTGTTTTCGTCTTGCAAATGGGAGGTGGGGAGCTGCTCCCATCCGGGCAGGTGCTGCAAAGCCCTGGTGGCTGGTGGACTCCAGCAAAGCAGGGGTCTCAGCAAACCTTGCTTGTTCTTCCATACTTGGCAGGCATGTGCCCCATTAACTATCTTTCCAGACGGCCAAATAATGGCGGTGAGCTTGTGTTTTGTTTGGAGGGGCATCCGAAGAGACACATTGTAAAACCCGACCAGTAAAAGGGAGACCAACTGCATTTTTATTCCAAGTGACTACGCACATACCTCGGGAATAAGTCCTGCTGGACTCACTGGGTTTTATTTCTAAAATTTACTGTGACTCACACAAGTTCTCCGCAACCTAAATTACTGGGCGGGTGATTCGCAGTGGGAGGAGTGCACCCTAAACTGACGGAATGGTCCTTGCTGGCATGTGCAGGCTCGGGCTTGGGAGGCTGCCCAGCATGGCTGGCTGGCTGGCTGGTGTTGCCTGTGATCCATGAGTCCCGGGAGCCTGCCGCAGCCTTGCGAGTCACTCACGGGGAGAGGGCGGCCAAACTCCGCGTGGGGGGCCCTTTGCCTCCCTTTCTGGCACATGAAGTGCGATAAACACTGCGGCTGGAGCCACCTCTGAAGGGCCGATGCCGGAGGCCGGGAGCCGCTGCTTCCGGGGCGGGGCCATCTCCGCACGCTCCCCAGGTCACAACAGGTGGGTGCCGAATTCGCCTTGGGGGCGGGGGCTGCAGTGTGGTGTGGGATTGCACCCACAGTTAGATCCATTTCCATCCCACGCCGAACCCAGTTCTGCAATGTTAGTGGTTCCAGTTGCCAACTTATGTCGGGGCAGATGTGGAACATGCAAGGGTGAGACACCCGCCATGGAGTGCTGGTCTCGGCTTGGAAGACCCCCCTTTCCAAGGATTCCTGCCTCAGAAACTAGTGCTGGGGGCGTTTGCTTCAGCCCCCCACCGTCAAGCTGTGGGGTGCCGCAAGGTTCCATCCTCCCCCCCCCCACTTTTCCATATCACCATGAAGCGGCTGGTGGAAACCAGGGTGTGGATCCCCAGGGAGGCTGTGGAGTGCCTGAATCCATGTCTGGGGACAGTTTGGGGCAAATAAAGGCCCCAGACGAGCCGAGAATGAATTAAACAAGATGGTGTCATTGCGGCTCTTGAGTGAGATGGCGGCTGTCTGAGGTGTTGTGCCTCCAAACCGCAGGAGTAGCCTTGACTCTGTGTCCACCGGGGAAGCCCAGCTCAGGAACTAGATGGTGCAGAAAGCGGCTGCCCGAGTGCGGGGTTTCGTGTGCCGGCAACGCCTGTTCCCGGTGTGCTTCCAAGCTCAATGGAGAGGGCTCTGTGGAGCTGTAAGGCTTTCAGAGGGGCTGGGAGGAAATGGCCGCCCACCCACGTCAGCCTGCCCCTGCCTGGAGATCAGCGAGAGGGGCTCTCCCTGGCCACCTGCGAGGGCAGTCTGGTGGCTGAGTCCATGGGGCAGGCCCCTCTCCACTGTGGCCCCACCCGCCGGCCTGGCTTTCTGCCAGGGGTGCACGCCGCTTCCCCTTCACAGGCTGCGAAGGCGTTTGCTCTGGCTTCCTCCTGATCTGATCGGTGCTGCTGGAGTTTTGCGTGTGCAGTTTTGCTGTTGGTTTCATTGATGCTCTGTGTTCCTACGGTTCTTGGCATTGTGTCAGTTTTATTGTTGTGTACCACTTGGGAGGCTTTCTGCTCTGAAAGGCAGCCACGAAATATTTTGACTAAACACACACATGCTGAACTATGTTGGACCAGGTGGACACGCCCCCCCCCCCCCGTCACATTCTGCCTCAGTCATATTTTGACTCACAAAAGAGAAGCATTTTATCCTTGAAAGCCATTCTGAAAGATTCGAATGACCCACTTTCTGGCCTCCAGGCAAAGAGAAACGTACGTGTCAAACAGCCAATTTCTTCCTGGGGTTTGCAATTTTATCCCATGCATCATTTGTCGGTCTTTGGATACTGCCCAAGCGCTCGGATCCAAGGCGCAAGCAGCAGATTTGCCACAGAAAGAGGTGCTTTTCAGCAAGCCCAAGATGGGTTCCGCCACTGGCAAGACGCTCGCGCTCAAGGCCGCCTGTGCCAACTGTGCTGCTTTGCCCCGTGCTGCCATGCACAGCGGAGGGCGCCCATCGGCCTCTGGTCCCTTCCAATGGCCGAGAGACGCAGGCGAATTCGCACGTGCCACATTCGCACAGCTGACACGCTCGCCCGCCAGGCCCTCTCCTCTCCAGCTCCCCGCCAGCCGCCATGTTCCGTATTAGACATGCAAGCAGACCTTCCAATTTGGTTGCATTCCCAGGAAGCCATGAGACTCCACAGCGAATGCAGAAAACTCAGCGGGTGGATCTGAGTCATCGATCCGATCTTGGCTCTTGAATCCTGAGGCTGAATTGATTGAATTTACCAGTAGTGTCTGCTGCTGCTACCAGTGAGCCTGGCAGCGCACTGAGACAGCTGGAACGTTGGCGCAAGTGGCACCAATGGAGACCAAGCTCATGTACCCGCACTGGCAGGGAAGTGTGGAGCTGAGCAGACTTAAGAATGAGAATATGTTTTTCTGAAGAACACGTTGCAAATGCGGTGAGAGAAGGGCAAGGGAAGGAAGAGCAGCTCTGATTCCTATCAGTCAGAGCTCACGAGGCCTGAAGGCTAAGGTCAAACCTCTGAACTTTTCCAGGGGTGAGGAAGTTCTATCTCCTTGAATGAGGGTAGAAGAAATCCAAGGAATGCATCAGGAATGGCGTTGCTTCAGAGGTTCCTCCTCTACCCGCCACGTTCCTGGAGGAGCCAGGGTAGAAGGTCTGTGGGAGTGCGTCAGACACGCCGTGAGCAGGTGCGAGAGCAAGCGAGAGTGGCACTTGCACAAAAGGGAAGTGGGGAAACCAGTTTCTGAGGCAGGAAGTTCTGTGCAACCAGCCCTGCCTCTTGCGCATAGTCCTGTGCCAGGATCTCACGGACCTCACACAAGGAAAGGCACAACCCAGGGCCTCGCCTGACAAGTCCGCAAAACACCCGCCTGACGTGCAGGAGAAAAGCCACGCAGTGTCAGGGCGGTCCCTCTGCCAGGCCAGCTTCCCTCAACAGGACGTCCCACTGTGGGGGAAAAACTTGGAATTGCTTCTTAGAGCTGAAAAGGGACAAATGCAGGCGACAGGTCTGCCCCGGTTGGAGGAATACTTGCTGCCAGGTGCGGAGGGAGCCTGGTTAATTTCCTCCACCTCCTCTTCAGGGAGGTCCCTTTAAAAAGATCTCCTCTCCAGAGTTACATCTAGCGGTGAAACAGGGGCGAGAGGGAAGTCCATGGGGGATTTGTTTTACCCTGAAGACACACTGAGTCTTTGGGCAACAGAATAGTTCTCTTTTTTGTACCAAGTATTCCAAGTATGCTCACTCCTTGTGCTTTCATTAAGTATTTCAGTTTTGGACAGTTATTTGCAGAAAGCTCGCTGCTTGAGGACCTTGACGCCTAATCCCTGCTAGCCCTTTAGGGGGGGGGGGGGGGGGGCGGGGAGCTTCAACCAGCCGTGCCTTCAGGCACCTTTTCTTTTCACATCCTCCTCTGGGCTTCAGCTGCCACATTCGAATTTGGGTTCCTGAGTGCTTCCTACTGAAAATGCCAGGCCTTTCGCTTTACTGTGCTCCACTGCGGGCATGTTGAAAGGGAACGCGCCTCGGCTGCCTGGCGGGAGCACCTTTCCCTTGGCCACAGTTCCCCCTCTTGGCTCTCTTGCTGCAAACCCACGGAGTGCAGAGAGGGGGCCCTGTCGCTGCTTGTACCAGGTGCGGATGCTGGGTGTCTGCCAAGCGGCCCCTTGGAGTCCTGCCGCCAGTGCGGCTGCTCGCCTTTCTTCTCTGCAAGCACCGTTGCCGAGAGACAGGGAGCAATTCTGCCTTTTGTTGCTTTTCAGCGGTTTTCTCGGGTCGCAGTCATGTGCGAATGCTACTCTTGAAGCAGGAGGGCACAGCCATGGCCCATGAGGCAGGAATGGCCATTGTAGCCACGGCAAAGATGAAATTAGAGTGGATGGAAACGCAGCGAACGCCACACTTTTGATTCCTTTGCATCTAAGGGTTGCTCACAAGCACACGTGAAATGGCTAGAAACATGGCCTGTCATGGCGTGTCCTGGCATGGCGGGAGGAATTTCTGGACAAGAAGCCTTTTGATATTTATTTGTTCTCCAAAATCCCCTCTACTTTAATATGACAGGTGCCAGAAAATGTCCAGTTCTGCATCTCATCACACTAACCTGCTTTAAGAATAGCCTTTATTTGTGGTGCATTCAAGCTGCCCCATGACCAAAGCTCTCTAGGCGGCGTGCAATTCATTGAAGATGTACAGCACAGCGATTCAGTTGGAAAATAAAAGCAGCCCGGATTAAAAAGAAGATAAAAGCAGCAGCAAAGACAAAAGCCATTGCATCACAGCATGCAAGTGAATTACAACCAGCAGCAGGATAGAATACTAAAGGCCCCAGAAATGGTTCTGGGGGTGGCGGGAACATTAAGATTCACCTGGCACCAGAAAGACCTTCCCATGGGTCAAGAGGTCCTCTCTGGGGAGAGCACTGCACAAACAGGGCACCTCCGCTGAAAACCCCTCTGCCTTGTCTTCTTTGGCAGGTGCACCTCGAAAGGGGCCTCAGCCCCTGATCTTAAGGGCCAGGTACGCTTCTCTGAAAGGAGGTGTTACAAAATGCTGACCAGATTTGCAGAAGAGACCAAAGTGGGGGCAGTGGCCACAGCTGGGGAGCAGGTACTCCAGGTGCAAAGGACCTGGACGGTCTGTGGAAGTGGGCGGGGGGCAGCAGGATGGCGCCCGGTGTGGGTAAGCACAAGGTCTTGCCCTTGGGACTCAGGAATGGGTGCCGTAGGTCCAGGATGGGGCAGGTGGCTGGAGGGCGGCACTTGCGAAAGGCCTCTCGGGGTTCCTGTCGACAGCAGGCGGAACATGGGCCAGCAGTGGGACGCGGCGGTTCAGAGGGCGAACGCCACCCTTGGCTGCCTAGCCAGAAGTGTGGCTTCTGGATCGAGAGAGGGGCTGGTGCCACAGCGGGAGCCCCGTGCCCCATTCTGGGCACCACATTACAGGAGGGACACAGCCAGGTTGGAATCAGTTCAGCACAGGGTCGCCGGGGTGGTGGCCAGATTGGGGGGCGAGGCGGGGATGCCGCATCAGGTGAGATTGAGGGACCTGCGACTATTCATCTTGGAGAAAAGGCGATCTTATAGTGACATATAGTTATGTGAAGGGGTGTTACACAGCGGAGGGTCGTGACCTGTTCTGCCCTGTGGTGGAGGGCAGGATGCGGTCCAATGGGGCAAAGCTCAAGGCACACGGTTTCAGGTTGGATGTCAGGAAGTACTTCCAAATGGTTAGGACCCCTCAGCTATGCAATGGGCTTCCATGGGAGGTGCTGGGGGTCTCATCAGCGAGGGTGTTCAAGGAAAGACTGGACAACTGCATGCTGGCTATTACGTGAGCGGAGCCGGCTGGAGCCGGGGGTCAGACTAGATGGCCAGGGAGACCCCTCTTGACTTGCTCTGTTTCTCTGTTTTCTGTTTCCAGTTACTCCTCACTCTTGAACCCAGCCCAGTCATCTTGGCATGTCACACAGTGGCACTTTGGTGCTATCGGGAACAAGAAAATGGAGAGGAGCTTCTCCATCTCCAAACAGATTTCTTTTAAGCCAGCTAACTTAGATTAAACGGCCATCAGTGGGCTCTGTTTGGACCGGGTGTGCGGATAGCTCATTGTCTCAATCATGCCTGCCAAAGCAGCCTCCCTCTCCTGAGACTTTGAACAAAAGTCAGAATGGGCTGCTAATAGTTTGCCTTTGTGCCCTCGGATTATCTCCCTTCTGCCCCTGCCATGTTCCATCGGCTGAACATCAGCATGCTTACAAGAGGCTCTGGAACAAAACATATAATTGCTGGTTGTAAAGATACTTTGCAAGGAAGTTGAAAGTATTTTTATTGTATTTCCTGACCAGGTATTCTGGCTCCTTAGTCACTGTGGTGAATCATCGTCATGTAAAAGCATCCACCCTTTTTATCGCTGATAACGAGATGCGGTTGGCATTAGGTTTAAACCGACTGAACAGAGTTCAAAGAGTAATGTAGTCAAAGTCCCTTGACCAGCATTTTTGGACTTAAAGGATCCTTGCCAGGTGGAAGTTCTGGGTGGCATTATTGCCCCAGCTGACAACCCTTCGCCTCTACCACAAAGCGCAAACATGGTGGGTAGCGAGTCATAAGTGCCCAAGCACAGCAGGGACTTTCGCCTCTTCTTCCAGTGCTGACGAATTTATCCCTGATCCAGGGACGGGAGGCCTTTGATGTCCTTGGGCTCGATGCATTCCGTTTTTCCATGACACCAGAAGCAAGACTAGTGAAAGTGCCAAGGCACAGACCTTGTGTTTTCAAAGTTTTTGAAGTGCGGAGAAAAATGCAGACTTTATATTGCAATCATGAAGACAGAGGTATTGTATTAAATTCATATGGCAACAATCCTGATCACATTTAAAATACACCAGTGAAGCAATTCCAGCTACAAGGATAATGCAAAGCGATACAAGGCACAGCAAGATGGAGCAATGGACAGAACAGGAGCTGGAAGGGGCTTCTGAGGCCACTGAGCCCAGCCCCCTGCTCTGCTTCCACAAGCGGCCACCCATCTGGCTGTGGACCCTCATCTCTGCAGCTTCGCCAAGGTGCCCCGGCATGCTCAGTGCATGGCTATGTGGGCAGGAGCTCAGCCGCAGTGAATTACAGGCAAGGAAAACTTGGGTGAAGGGAGCACGCTCTCAGGAGACTCGAAACATGCCAGTTTCGAACCACAGCTCTGATCTCCCTGGCCAGTGTGGACTTTTTCTTTGAACTGAAAAGCATTATTTATTCTGCTGCTCCAGGTGGCTCATGTATAACCAGAGATGCAAGCAAGTGAAAGCCAGTGGTCAGGGATTATGGGAACTGCAGTCTAAATTGCCTGGTGCACATTGCCGAGCCCAGTCTAATTCAGCTTCCGGCTGGCAGCAGTGGGCAGCCAGTTGAATGGTTTGGGGCGTGAAGTCTGCTGCCCTCCCGCTGCCACAGGAGATATTTAGATAGGTTGCCCTTAAACATGGAAGCGCCATTCAGGTGCCTCGTGAAGCCCCGCCCCCTCACGTGTGTCTCCCACCTCTCAGTGCACGCAAACGGCCCCCGAATCTGCCCTGGGTCAGTGTCCAGTGCTCCAAGGAGGGGGGTGCCACTGAAGTCACCGCTGTGCCACATGTCGGGAATTGCCCACCCCCTGCTCTCAAAAATTCAATCCACTGAAACTTGGGATTAGATCTGAAGCAGGACAGGGCTGTTCGATAGCTCAGTGGAGAGCCAGAAACCCATGAATGGTACCTTTGCCTTTCCCCAAAGGTCGCCTGCTGCAGTTAAAGTCGGGTGCTATTTTCAAAACACAGTGCTTTTCAATGTCATTGTTACTTCACTTAGAAAGCTTCGTACTGAGTATGTTTGAGCTCACAAGAACACTTATCACAAAGTGTTCCATTTCAGAAAGCCAAACAGTGACCGGGTGGCCAGAGAGCTAAATACGAGGAAGACTCCAATGCGCTCGGTTCAGTTCAGACTTCAAGAAGATGCTCTTCAGGGATGGGATGGAGGCAACTACAGAATGCGCTCCCCAGAGAGGTCTGCCTGGCACTGTCATTATATGCTTTTCGGCGCCAGGTCAAGACCTTTTTATTTAACCAATATTTTAAAGGTAATTAATTTTAATGGTATATTTAATTAATTCATTTTAACCATGTTACTCGTATTTTATACTTGTGGGGTAGCCAATTTATTTATTTTAGGATTGGTGGGGTTTTAATGTTTGTTAACCACCCAGAGAGCCCTCTGGGCTATTGGGGTGGTATATAAATGCAATAAACAAACAAACAAACTTAAGTGAAACTTCAACACTAAGAAAAATCCATGTAGTGGCAATGTGTAGGCTTAATAGTTGTAGGATATTTAGAAATTGTTTATTGATTATATTTATATCCCACCTTTGTCCTTTCCAGGAACTCAAGGCCACTTATGTAATTCTTTTCCTGCTCACAACACCCCTGTGAGGTAGGCTGAGCTGAGAGTCTGTGCCTGGCCCAGAGTCACCCGGGAGTTGCAGGGCTGAGGGGGACTAGAACTCCGATCATCTCAGACCTCCCAGCAGACTTTCTTTGGCAACAGTCAGAGTATGAACACGGACAGGAATCCATGCAAGGGAAACTCAGTCAAGCCCCGTACCTTGCAGCATGGTGGTACAGGGCTTGACTAGGATGGAGGTGCTATTGTGGGAAGGAATTGGAAACTTGATGGTAACGGCTCAGCCATTGCTTACAGCAGCATCCAAACAGGGCAGAAAAGGCAACAGCAAAGCATTTCGGCTACAAAAGGTGTGGAGCCCTGCGGACAACTGGGAGTGGCAAAGTATTTGCTTGGCTGACTGGCGATGCGAGTAATATGAAAGCAGCCTGGGAGAGCACCTGGTTAATTAACCACATATTGCTGCAATGGGCGGGACATGCTTAATGACATCATGAAGCTGGACACCCTCCCAAAGGGTGAAGCGTGCTCCTCCCGAAGCATGGTGGCACGGCCATGGCACGGCACAGCCTCCAGCCCCTCGGTCCTGCTTCCGACAGACACCCGCATCTTCTGCAGCATGCGGAAGCTGGCCAATGTTTGGAAAAGCTCGCAGCAAAGCAAGCAATACACTGATGTGTGAACGGGTCAAGAAGCCCATCTCTGTACAGACAGAATTTCAGCTTTGAGAAGCCCACAGCAACCAGATCAACCGGAAGAGGAAATGGATGGTATTTCACCCGTCGGGCGTGACCCACGCCTCCTGTGGCTGATGGCTCTTGTTCATTCTCAGTCCATCTGTGGGTGTGATTATGCATTGATTCGTCTTCTGGAGGAAGACTTGCTATCCAATTGTACCAGGTCTTCCTATGCTTGGGAAAAGCCTCTCTCGGTTTGGTCCTTTACTGTTGTTCTAGATTGCAACCATCTGGCCGATCTGCTCACCAAGTATTGATCCCGTCGTTTATCCCTTGGTTGTGACTTATCTTGGGCTTCAGTCAAGATGAAGCTTGGAGTCACAGGGAATGGACTGTGTGTGAAGCCAGAGCAGAGCAGGAGCTCCGAGAATGAGGCCGTGTTCACTGAGTCCCGGTTCACCCAGCTCCCTGGCTTTCCTTGGCTCTTTTCATGGGGACCGGGGCTTTTTGCCTACTTGCCAGTAAGATGAGAGGGGTAAAGGAGACATAATTGTCCTTATTTCACTAACATATGTGGTTTCCTTTGGCTTTTTGCCTGCTTCTCATTACATCACAAACTCAAAGAGGTCTCTTACAGTTCAGGCCACAAACAACAAAAATGTTAAAAAATGAAGAAGTTTGTCACTATTGTCTGAATGGACTGTAATTTTGATATGCCAGACCAAACCATGCACAATATATTTGATGCTCCTAAAATCACAAAATGACTTTCAGTCTATAGACCATGGGTCCTCAAATATGGCCCGCGGGCTGGAACTGGCCCACCATGCCCATTTATCCGGGCCGCCATAGAGGTTTTGGACTCGCCACATGCACGCAGCGAGTCCAAAGCAGCGGCTTGCTCGTGCCAAGATCGCTTTGGACTCGCTCGGGGAAAACGACCTCCGCACGCTTCCACCCAGGCTCGGCCTGGCCTGTGCCCCCTGCCCGCCCCCTTGACGGCCCGCACCCATCGCCGGCACCTTTCAACTGGCGCCCTGTTCAAAAAGTTTGAGGACCCTGCTGTAAAGAATGTTCGTATTGCAGGGTTTTTCTGGAAGAAATGTCCTGCCCCACGTGGCGTCACCATTGCTGGAATGCTTCCCTCCCTGCCCACCCAGGGCCCTCCTTTGGAATCCTTCCCCAAATCCCACCTTTGTGGCAGAGCCCTGTCGGTCCGTTCCCAACAGTGCCAGGCACAGAAACAGGTGCTCTTCTCCCACCTTCCCTATTTTGTCTAGATTGGTTTGTGGACTCCTCCGGGGCTGCCCCGTCAACCTCTCTCTTGAAGGCAAAGCTTGCTGCTTCTGAGGTCGAGCCTGCCACGGAAGCCACGGGCAGGAGAAGAATGGAAGCATCAGGCTGGGGCCACGAAGGGATCCGGGGCCACCACGGGTCAGACGACATGATGCACCTGGCGGTGTGGAGTACGAGCCGTCCGCCTCTCTCCCGGCCTCCCAGTGACGCCCATCCCCTCCTCCAGCGCACCCCACTTTCTCTTCAGTCCACCCCATTAGCCCCCGGGGCATCTCCCCCAGCCTGCTCTTACTTCCCACGGTGCACCCTCAGGGCCAGACCCCCTGGCAAGCCGGGCGGCCCGCAGCGCACCTGCGGAAGCCAGTGCCGCGCCTCCGCAAAGCCCCGAAGGCCGGCCGCGCGGGACGGCTCCCCGCCCGCCCCCGGGGCCCCTCCAGGGGAGAGCGAGGCAGGAGCGCCCCTTCCCCGCCTGCCCGGCGCGCGCCCCGCAGGCGAGGCTCCCGCTTCGCCGCGCGCCCCCGCGACGGGCCTCCCGCGGGGCGGG
>NW_025336401.1:2136193-2160781 GCF_004798865.1 Varanus komodoensis
GGGCCGGGGCCGGGGGCGGCGCGGGGAGGCGGGCCGGGCCGGGCCTGCCGCGGGGCGGGCGGGCGGAGGGGCTGCCGCGGGGCTGGCGGAGCTGCAGGGATGCCCTGGGGCCGCGGGTGATGGCTGCTCGGTCCCTCAGTCTAGGACGGGGAGCACGGCTGGGCCAAGGCCCGGGCTTGTGCGAGGGGCGCGCGGAGGGGGGCGCGGGCGCGCGCGCGGGCCGCGGGAAGAGCCGGAGCAAGGTGACGCGGAAGGGCTGAGTGCGGCGCTTCCTCCTCCCCGCCCCCCCCCCCGTGCAGGCCCTGTTGCAGCTGAAGCCGGAGCGGCGCGCCAGCTTCCTCCTCCAGCGGCGTCGGCTTCCTCGCATCGGGGCCCCCGGGGCCAGAGCGCGCAGGCAGGACGCAGGACGGAGGCCGCCATGGCCCACTCGCCGGTGGCCGTGCAGGTGCCCGGGATGCAGGTAAGGCTCCTTCCCTGCCCTGGCGGGGCTTCCACATGCGTGGGCGCGCACGGCCCCTGGCCGCTGCCCGGCCCCGACCTGCTTCCAGTGGCCTGGGCCTGAATGCGCTTTTAGGTGCGGCGCCAGGGCTGGTTCCTCAAGCGGAGGGCTGGCGGCACTGGAAAGCAAGTCCGGGAAGGGTGACATTGCAAAAAGGGCTTGCTCTCTGCCGTGATCGAGGCCATGCGGGGGTAGGTTCAAATGGGGTCAGTCTGCCGTTCTGGAAGCCCTTCGGGGCGGGGGGGGGCAGTGTGTCTTTAGCACTTCCAGTTGTGCACCTGAGTAACCGGAGTGGCCAAAGGTAATTGTTGAAGCTGGGTGTGCATAGGGCATGGTCACTTTTTTGTAATAGGCTGCCTCTTTGTAGGAAGTCTAGTTTGTGTCTGAAAAGCTCCCTTTGGTTGTGGAATGTTTGTGCCAGAGCGGTGAAGCTGATGCTGTTAAGTCCCACCCGAAGGAGTCCTGGTCAGGCTTAGAATAACGTGTTAATGCACTTATTCATTGCTTATCCTGCAGTGAATGACCCCACCTTGTCCTTTGAGTCAAACTCTCCCTCTGGTCTGGGAAAAAAAGCTGGGCTGGGCTTTCTCTCGCTTGGTTTTTTTAAAGGAAGTGCCATGCTTTGTTGGGAGCACTGAAATGGATTGTTTTCTTAAGAATGTAGCAGGATTTATTTGATCAGTTTACAATCTTGGAGCATGGAAAACTTCGTGTGATTACAATGCTTGATAATGTTGTTAAAGCATGTGTGTTCCTTGATAGGACTCCCTAGATGAAGGAGGGTAAGGAATTTGGGGCTGGGGCTAGCATGGAGTTTTAACTGCATGCACCAGAAGGGGAAATTTACATCTGGGCATCCCTTAGCTCCCTCAGTGGACACATTGATTTAAATAAAGGAAATGCTTTTTGTCATTCTGCTGTCACAGACTAACACAGCTAGTCTCCTGGAACTAATTTGTGTATGGATGGGGTGATATTTTCCCCTCTAGTGAGTTTTCTAATCTGCTTGACGTGTGTGTAATGGCGCTAAGCCCATCTGAAGGCATTGTGTTTAAAAAAAGACAGAAGAAGCCCTCTGGCAGGTTGAGTATGCTTTACTAGTTGGGGTCCCCATTTGATGGTCAGTTTTATCTCCTGGCCTGTTTACAGATCAAAAGGTTCTGATCCCCTTGGGCTTTTTAGTCTTCCAAATCTAACTACTCTGAAAAGGTCAACAAACCCACCAGTTACTTTCATTTTTCCCTAATTCCATCTCATGCATCAAAGAGCTGGTCACCAAAAGTTAGTCTAGAAGTATTCACATGAGCTCCTTGATAGATGGTTGTAATGCAGCACAGAAGCCTTGCTTTTTCTTTTTTAAATTTGGGATCTTTCCAAGGCAAGTGGGTTGCTCCTCTTTTGGACCATTGTTACCATTCAGACATACATTTCCCAAAACAACATTTCCCCAAAGCATTATTTCAGAACTTTAATATATTAACCATTTGCTATTTCTTTTCAACTTCATCATATTTTGTCAAGTCCAGCTCGCTGCGATGGTGCGATTTTAAAACATAATATGTGAAGCAGGGAGGGAATTTTTTTTGTTCCTACAAAAATAATGTGTGATGCCAGGAATAAACTGCACAGCTACAACTACAACCATTTATGGCAATATGGAAAAAGAAACAAGGGGGTTTTTGTACTGTGCAATGGGTATATTACAAAGTTTAGGTAGCATCTCAGTTGTGATTTGGGACTTTAGATTGCACTGCTATCCTGTACCCACTTTCCTGAAAGTACTATTGAACTCAATGGATTTTGCTTGTCAGTAGGCACGCCTAGAGGGTGCACTGTAAGTCATCAATCAGGATGGTAAGCAGGACGGAATATTTGGGAGTATGCAAGTTAAAATGTGTTGGCTTCAGGGAGCGTTTTTAACAACTGGAGTGTATTGCATTAATAGTCTCCTGTTAAATGTTTACCCTAGTCTCCTCTGTTGCAGTTTTCCTTGCTTTCTTCCTTTGTCAAGGATTCTTATGTCATAGTAAACAGTGGCTTGATGTTCAGGCCTCAGGCTTTAATATTCTTTCTTTTCCAGTTTCTCACCTCCAGATCACTTCCTTATGCAATCATTTGCCATTAATCCCAATCAACAAAGCTTTGCCCTCTAAATCAGAGTTGGAAGCCATGGTTTGAATAGCGAATGTGAAACTTTTTGAGTGTAAAACTTTTTGATGGTTTGGATGCTAGTGAAACAGGAAGTGAGTGACTGAATGAATGACACCATCCGAAAAGAGGAAGTGCCAAAGTTTGGTTTGTTGTTCATGTAAGTTGGTTGACTGCTCCATAGTAACTTTAGGCCTGCATGCAAACTGTTTGGCTGGGTTAATGACTTGTCCAGGCAGTGAGTTTCATGCTGGACAAAGTTTTGTGCTTGAATTTCCCCCCATCCAAATTCAAGGCTGCTTGTTGTTGGACTTTTAAAAAATTCTTCAAAGAAAGAACAAAATGGATATCCAAAAAAACAAGATTCCTGTCTTGCTACTGAGTGCGGTTCACAGTTTCCTGCTTCCCATTATCCACCTCTTACTTTTATTTAATAAATAACACCCAGCCTGTCTCCCTGAAAGCAAATTTAATAGTTCCATACATGTTTCTAGGTACTGTTTGCTAAATCACCGGCTTTCATTGCAGTACTTCTGTAGAAGTAGCAACGCCGTTTATTGGAATGTGAATGCAATAAGAGCCAAATGCACAGAAAATGCCTGTTGATTTTCTTTGCTTAGAATGAGCATTGTAGAAGCTGTCATTTGCAAGATATCCAGAGCAAGATGTCCTTAATTTCTGTGAATGTCTAGTAGTTAATGTTGCAGGAATGCATGGGGGGCTTTAAGCCAGGAATTCGGTGGCACATACAGGACAAAAATGTGCTTTCCTGGAAGCTATAGAGGAATTAGTCAGCCTTGGAAACAGACACATTTTCATTTTGTTGCTGTCTCATTGTATTTATTGTTTATTTCTTTGATCTGCAACAAATATAGCGATCAGGGCTGCCTTCCACTCAAAGGTTTTCATTACAGGGGTCAAAGAGATACTTCACAAATCACGTCTAGTTGGTTATTGTATTGATTTACATGTTTTTACTTTTAGGCTGACTTGTTCTTGTTGGGAAAGTTGGTCTCTGATGTTCTTCCACATATATCATTAAGGTTAATCCTGGATGCAGATGTTGATTTTTTAGCTCATCGTCTTTCCAACCCACAAGATCTAGAAAGATGGGAGATATAGACTGTTACGTCAAGCTTTGAATAGGATCAAAAGTGCTTCAAGAAATGCTGGTGGTCAAGGATTGGAACTAGTTGATTTTTTTATTTTTTTACTATGAATGCCTTAGCCATTCTTTGCTCTTTGATACTGCAGTTTTCCAAGGTAAAGTTTACAGTTGGTGGGTTTACAAATTAAATTATATATTGTATTGCATAAAATGCATATGCTTAACCCATCTTCCCATTGCTAATAACTCTTGCAAAGACAATTCATTATTATTTTTTAAACTTGCATTCTAGACTTAAAGCCAGTTCAAGAAAACAGTTTATATAAATTCCATTTAAGATGCAACTCAAACTGTCAAGGTAGAATTAAAACCAGTCAAGACAAAAACTAAAATCAGCGGTAATGATTCTTTATGCTAAGCATTATACATAGCATTTCTTTACCACCTCCCCCCAGTTCCGTGAAACTTACAAGTTTAGAGGAATTTTGTGAGTGGAATTTCTCAGTAATAGCAAAATATGTTCTTAACGCTGATGCAGTCTCACTTAAATGTTTCCCCAGCAAATGCATTCTTACACATTGTTATCCAAAAAAAAAGGTTTGCAGTAATTTGCATCATTCATTAGTCAGGCTTGTTTGTCATAAATACCTTTTGGTAAATAATGTCCATAGATGTTAATAGCCTGTTACAAGTTTGATTAGCCCAGGACGTTTGTGTCAGGACAGCCTGAGGGCAGCGCAGGTGGGAGTACCCTTTTTCAATTTATAGAAGCCTCCTTACCTGCTTAACTGGAAGCTGTCCTCTTTACCAGGTGAACACACAAATAGCTACAGGCAAGTTGAAAGCCAGTTTTCCATCTTCCAATCTTAAAATGTTTGTTCTCCATGTTTCATAGACTTTCTCCTTTTAAGTTCTGATCGTTCTGAGCTGTTCTGAGTTCTAGGAAGAACCTTGTGGAGTTCCTTAGAGCACTTTGCTCTACTGTTAAGACAATAAACTTTACATAATACCATATTTCCTGTCACTTTACTGTTGTTGCTAGCTTAACCTAGATCCCTTAATTTATACGTGTATAATATCTTAATATCTTTCTCTGCTTCACTTTTATATAGCTGAAGATAATAAAATATTTCCTTTGAATTATTTTTCTACATGTAGGCAGATAGGATAAAAGCAAGCATTCCTTCGATTGTTGGATGCAGAATAAAAAGTATTCCTCAGACCACCTTTTTTCTTCAAGCTCCTGTTAAAGAAAGGGGCATTTATGTGATTAAAAGATATACATGGATTTGTCCACTTCTAATTATTACCAATATTGAAGCCAGCTTAGTTATTTTAAGAGCATTACTTCATTGAAATAATGGAGTCGAAGGGCTTGTGGCTCAATTTCAGCAAGTATACGTGGTTCTGAGGATGACAATGCACAGATAGTTACGTTGAAGTTAGCACTGTGGGAGAGCTTTGCTTGTGTGAACCTGTGACTGGTGCCACGTAATGTTGGACTTGCCTCAGGTGGAATTGATGAGGCAGCAGCTTAATGTTTTGTGAACGCTGTGAGTTCTTTTAAACAGTCTAGTCTTCGTCTTACGCATCGCCCAGGTAATTCCTAAGCACGAGAAGCCATGGAGGCCCAAGTGCAGATGCCGCGTCATGAATGAGCACGCATGTTAGAGTGTGTGCTTTAGTCCCCCTCCCTGGCTGCACTGTCAGGAGGAGTGGCTAAACATGCCAGGGCTCCTCCATCCATAGTTTGTTAGTGTGACATCAGGACCAGGAACCCTGGTCTGTTGTCTCCAAACAAGCCAGAGTCGTAGGCTAGGAACAGACCTTGGCTTATATTGTTGGCTTGTTAGGGTTAAGATAAGTGTGAGTCGCCCATTTAAAGTTCACACAAAGCAACCTGCAGAGGAAAATTCTCTTGCTCGTTTAGCCGCACCTGCTAGGGAGAGTATAGGGGGGTACTTACTTCACCCAGGATTACTGACAGGGCTTACTGGTTTATTAGCCCAGGATTGTTGGCCTTTCTGTCTGCACCTTGGAGATGCCAGGATCAGCTCTGGAGCACGCAGAGCACTTGCTGAACTGCAGCCCCTCCAGGTGGAGAAGGGGCCTGGCACATGCTCCCTGCAGCACACCTGCTTCTTCCCAGCAAGCCAGAATTGAAATAATAGCCCTGGCCCCCTTCCGTGTGGCCGGTGTTTCTTTTATGCTTTCCTGGAATATAAAGAGAGGCTTGCTAGTTCAGTCCAAGGGCACCTCATCCAGAATCCCATTTGCAGCAAGGCCGAGGGAGGCTGCAGCAGTCGCCTCTCCTAATGCAAGGAATATCACCCCTTTCCTTCCCTTTCACACAGAGGAGGTCAGTCCATTATCGAATTCTAGGAGCTGGGCTCCAGCTTACCAATGGTTCAGTCTTTTGTACCAGTGTGTACACATCTGCGAAATCAGAACATCTGTTTTGCTTATATTTCTGGAAATTGAAATGAAGTGCTAGATAAGGTTAAGCCAGGCCCATGTGAGACCCGCCATGGGCTGTGTGGGACCCTGAGCCGTTTCTGTGTGTGGAAGAACCATCTTTCTCCCTGTTTCCCTTTAGTTTTTTTATCTCCATGGGGATCCACGAGAGTGTTGTCTGTGCAGCTCCTTGGCGATGGCAGATATTGCTGGTGCCGCTGCAGCGGGGGCTTCATCCACACACTTCCTGCAGTTAGCAGCTGGGATGGCAAATTGCTGAGAGGAACTTCTTCCTGCCCAGCCAGATTGTTGGGTGGCATTTGTGCTCCAGGCCCTTACAAATGCAGCAACATGCTTGCAAACCCTTCATTATTAAATTCAGGGAGTTCCACTCACGTGCCGCAGCGCAAAACCGCCTGTCCAGTCTCGAGGCCTGCCTGCCAGCCTCCTCCCCTTCTCAGTGCTTAGTGTTTCATCCTTGCTTCCCTTGCCAGGGAATCCCAAGGCTGCACCGTGCAATATGGCTAGAAGAGCACCGGCGTGCTGAGCGCCTCTGCTCTGCTTTCTCAGCCCTGCCTCAGCACATCCGATTGCAAAGGGAATTTCCAACACGTGGGAACACAATCTCAAGCTTTTTAAAGGTAAAAAATTGGGGTCGTGTGCTCTTGCACCTAAATGCAAGTTTGCCTCCCTGATACTTAGCCAAGCACACCTTACTTCCTTCAGGGCTTCCCTTGCTGACTAGTGAACTTTTTTTTTTCTTTTTTGGAAAGCCGCATCATCATTTTGGAAAGCTGTGAAATGAGCCCAGCCACCCCAGAGCGCTTTCCCCTGCAGCTGCCCCTGCTGCCACTCTCTGCTCCCCCCGCCCCCCGCCGGTCACTGCCGTTTGCTGCTGGCTGTCGGACATGTGTGTGGGTTACAGAGCAGTACAGAGTGGTTGAGATCTCCACAGTGGAGCAGTACACCTGGGTGGAAATAGTGCAGAAACGGTGGTGCAAATGGCTCAAATGTACCAGGGCCAGTCAGTCGCTCTTGCACACCTGCGCGAGAGCAGTTCTGAACATTTCTGGGACATTTCCTTATTGCTAGGAGCAGAGGGAGGAGGGAAGGCCATGGCTCTAACAAGCTCATCAGGAGCAGCAGGAATTTTTGCCGCTCTTGCTGGCCCGCTCGGTAGCCATTCCTGACAACCCAGAATGAAGTTGCCCTGCCAGCCTAACAAGCCATCTTGGAACAATCCTAAGGAAAGCCATGGGTTCTTGGGGTATCTTGTCTGTGAAAAGGAAGTAAACTTACAGGAACTGCACCCAATCTGTACTGCAGGACAGCCGTCAGGGCTGATCAGTCACAGTGCATCGTAGTATGTTGTGCAAACTGGAGGCAGCCACAAGAGGGAGGTGGAAAAGTTGTTATCTGTATTACAACCATTTTAGAACAGCGTGTGGCGGTGGTGGTTTTCCATCTGGCCTTTTAAACATCATGAGGAAGTTTGCTGGATAAATTACCAGGTTAAGGGAACCCCCTTGCCTGGCCAGTAAAGTTGAGAAGGTCCCATCCAGTGGGCTTGCCAGCCACACGCCCAGCGGTGCTCTCATCAAAGGCCCGGCTGAGTAGGCGGGATGCTATGCGAGGCTTCCCGGAAGAAGGCGTTGTCTTTTTGGAGAATTAGAATTTCCACTTGACCTGTAGCTACCTGTTTAAAGACTCAGCAAGGCCTACTCCGGCTATGACATGCACCATGGAAATTCAGAGCTTTAGGAGTCCAGGGGCCGTAGTCGTAACTGTGAGGGGGAATGCTTGCCTTGCTTGGAATGGTTTGATTGAAGCAGATTTAACAAATTAGCATTTCTAGGATCGTGTACTGATAGATCAATGAATAACACTCTGTGTACAGGTGCAGCTACATCTTAAGGAATCTAAATTTACATTGGCAAATAGAACCTAGCATTGCATAAAGATTTCCTGTCTAGTATATTCCACATAACTTCTTAGTAGGAGAGAGAGCTGTCCCTCAGTGATTATCTGCACCAGGGTTTTCAGCTCTGTGGCTGTTGATGTTCCACCAGATAACTTCAGAGACACCCCATGCAGTCTTCCTCTTATGCAACTGCTTTGGGTTAGGAGATTGCAGTGTTGCCAGTGTGCTCCTGGAGGGGGACAGAAATTTCCAAAAAGAGGAGGGGCCTCACAATGCACTAGCTCACATTGCTGCACTTCTGAACAGAACTAATAATGTTTAGTCATCATTAAATCCTTAGTCGAAACCTTCCATTTCAAACGCTGTTTCTGGCATGTCTACACAAGGCAGAACCAGACTGGCAGCCCGTTCCTTGCAAGAGGTGGGATAGAATTCAGAGGTTGCCATTGGCCTGTGTTGGTTCTTCGGGTCTGGCTGGAGTTTAAGATAGCCAAAAAATACGGTTTTTTTCCCAGCAGGAAATTAGAGGTGGATCTTGACCCTGGGGAATTGGTCAGTGGAGTACTATTTTTAAAGTCATTTTCCGAATGGGTTGTAATAATGAAAAAAGTGCATATTTTCCAAAGCAGGAGTAGGCTTCCTGATGCCTTCCAGATGCTTTAGATTGCAAGTCCCATATCCCCTGTCAATTGGTGATGTGGGTTGGGGCTTATTGGAGGTATAGCCTGGTGACCCGGTGGGCTCTGGGTTATTTGTTTGTATTCTAAAGCCTTGGTAACAATAATGGATGTTTAATCCATATGTAACGTTTAACAAATGCACGTGTACCGGCATCACTATGGTTTTCTGTATTTGTGGAAGTGGTAATATCAAACTTCTTAAATGAAATGTACAGTTGTTGCTCACTTATGACTGCAGAATCTTTTGAAGTCTTAAGGAAATAGAAAATGAGTAACAAGATTCTGAATGTGTACCTGTCGAGAGGGTAATTGTAGCTTGAGTCACAGAAATAACTAGCATGTAAAAAGGTACAACAAAGAGGGGCTTGTTTTAGATTTTTTGTCCCCCTGCCGGCCGATTGAGAGCGCCAGCACTGTAATCCTGAGAATGGGTTTTCTTTGACATAATATATTTAGTGCTGGAGTATCAGTCCCATTAGAAAACTTCTTTAACTAGGGGAGAAATCCTTATTCAGTTGAATGCGCAGACTACGTGCCTTGGTTTAATGAAGGATAATGATTTGCTGTGTGTTTTATGAAAGTAGGGTGTTTCGTGTTAACAGTAATGTGCTTCTTGATATTCCTGCTCTGTTGCAGCACGAGCAAGCTTTGAACACTGCTTTGTCAGGGGAAAAAGAGCACTTCTTTCCTTCTGAGTTCCAGTTTATTTGCATTCATGGTGGGGAGGATCAAACAGTGTTGACTGAAGTGGGTGTGCACAAAAGATACAGACTGGTAGGAACGTAAAAGAATTGTTCTTAATTTGCCGCCTCAGACAGTCAAGTTCCAGTGTAACCCCTGAAGCAGCCAGGCAGATGTTAAACTTTGATTGGTGCTTCTGTGATGTTGGGGCCTGTTTGCTTGTTAGACTTGAGAGCACAAATTAATTTTGTGTAGGCTGCTCACTGCCGGCCAGAGACGGCAAAGAGGGCCCCTGTTTTGTAGCTGACGGAATAGTTTGTGCACATGCTGAACTTCTGCTACTCACAGGTGCAGCAGTGTTGGGTGTGAAGCGCCAAAGTCAGTGACTTACCCAGGTAGTTCAGCTGCTGTATTTAGAAGTGCAGAAGTGCAGGCAAGTGACATGATTTCTGGAACTCGTAAAGGTTCAGTATCTCAGGGACCACTCATGGGTATCAGAGCACGTCACGAACATCTGCATGCCATGTGCATGTAATGTGAAGCGAGGAGGTGCCAAGGTTGAAGCAAGCTGAGGGTCTCCCTGCTCCTAGCAGAGGTGCTTCTACCAGGTTTCCTCCATCTTGTTGGCAAGCCGGAGAACAACCCCAGCTGATGTGCCAGGCCTGGCATCGGCTGCTGCTTTGCCGCGTACCATGGCCTGGCTTTTCTGGCAGCGTGGAGTTGTCCACTCTTGCTTTGTTGCTTCCAGTTTTCCCTCTGCCATCCTGTGTCTTTCACGTGGCTTCACAGGGTTCACAGGTCTATATTTTCAGCAATATAGAATGCTAGTCTCCTGCCAGAGTAGCTCTTTGTTATTTGTGGCTTCTCAACACCAGCCAAAATAAAAACACATTATGTTGTATTTGGGAAACTGTGAGCTCTCCAGAAGATGCCCCTAAATATTACTAAATGGTTTACTCTCCATAAACATTTTTTTGAAGCCCCATAGGTGAGGGTGCCGGAGGATAGGCTGGCCATGCACATGGTGGGCACATCATGAGCGGAGCCGGCTGGAGCAGGGGGTCAGACTAGAAGGCCCAGGACACCGCTTCTCACTCGCTCTGTTTCTGCATTTCTCTCTTCGCAGAGGATTTAAATGAGTGGAAGAAGTAAATTAGCGGAAGGTGATACATGAAGAATAGAGAGAGGCTTCCTGGTGGCAAGCGCAAGCTCCCCACACTTTGCTTCCTCACCCGCGTAGAGGCAGTTCATCCACCTCAGCAACTCGGTGTTTGAAGCAAGGGCTTGCCTTGTGCAACTTGGGTTTCATTTTTGGGTTTTCATTCTGGTCTCTCTCCTGTAGGTATTTGAGTAAGAGAAGCAGCGATTGAACAAAAGGGTGCTTGTACCAGCTTCTTTGAGTGCCAGAGAGCCTGTACCAGGGTACTTCACCAAAATGAGTTGGCAAATTAAGCTTTCTGCAGCTCATTAGGGTAGTATGTGGGAGTGCCACAAAGGCAGACAATAGAATATCAGTTCATGCAAGAGGTATGAATTCCCCAGCTAGAATCACAGGGTTATTGGGCAGTGGCTCATCTCAAAAGAATTGCAGCAAAGGTATCGACATGGCAACTGCTCTTGAACCCTTGGCAAATATTTATTAATTGAACACAATGGAAGCAATCCCTTCTCTGGCGTACAAAATAGGCGCTGCCTTTTTCATCAAAACGGAAGCACCAAATAGACCAGGGGTGCAGAGTCTTGTTCAGCCTGGTGGCTGGATTCCATTTTGGAGAAGCTGCGGGGACTGCATTCCAGCGGTTGCTGGCGCTGAAAGCAAAAGGGGTGGGGCTGAAGTGTTAAAAATACCAACCTTTTTTGGCTTAAAGCCCTTCTGCTAGTAGCCGAGATTTAGAAGGGGCATTTCAGCATTTTAAAATGTGGGCGGGGGGATGACGGAAGAAAACACTCAACGGATTGGTGGATGTGTGCAATTGGAGGCTCCTCGGGTGGGGGGGGGGGCTGGATTTCTCTAGGAAATACTGTGTTGCTCAAAAGGCAGCTGTCACATCCCTTCCAGGTCTGTTGTCTAGTAACAACTCTCCGCCTTTGACACACATTCATAGCCATGAGCCTGGTGTTGTGTTGTCCATTCTTGCATTTTCTTTTTAAAAAGTCTTGATGTGGTTTTATTGGCCTTTTAGGTTTTTAGAAACATTTTGAGTTTATCTAGCACTTTCAAGTGTTCAAGTGTTACACAGACTTTCTTGTAATCTTTCTATAAGATAGGTCAGTATTATCCTCATTTTGCAGAATAAAACCTGAGGCTGAAAGAATGCGGCTTGGTCAGGGCTATTCTGAGGAGCCCAGGTGTTGGCATGAGATCTGTGTTAAACAAGCTTCCCAGCCCCATCCGGAGCTCCCTTCCTGCTGCCCTGTTTGGGTGCACTGTTGATATAAACATCATTTTAATCTCCTAAAGGAAGAACCTTTCCGGCCTCTTGTGACCTCAGAATAAATAGCACAGAATTATTCATTCTGCAAGTAGAAGCCTAACAGCTGTCCTGCATGCCACCGGAGTGTTTCAGAGCAGATACTTGGAATTCAACTGTTGGCTTAAATTAAAATGTGCGTTCAAGAGAGAAGTGGGGTGGAAGTGTAAAGTCCCCTCTAACTCTTGGGGCAGGACTTACCTCTGCTGTGTACTGGAGGCTTGGCTTCTTTAGTGTAGTTCCTTTCGAGAACAAACTCTTCTCTGTGTGAATTTGTAAAATAGGCCCAGTCACAAAGATGCCAGTAACAGTCTTAACTACCAACATGGAGGAGCCCGGAGACTTCTTGAAAGGAGTGTGAAAACGGGTGTGGTATTTTTGGAGGGATGCTGCTGAATCGGGGAAGCTCAGAATCCCCAACAAACAGAGGTGCTCTTTTCATGGGCTCCCAAAGGGCAGGAACAGGGTGCGACACTGGAAAACTCCTGCTAAGGGGAGGAGAGGGTCCCTGTCCCGGCATCTCCGCGGCCTCCATTCTCTCTTGAAATCTCGGCCCATGAAAAGCTCGATCTTGGCCATGAAGATCTCGGTCCACGGCTATTTTGGAGCTTAAGGAGAATTCCTGTCTTGCCTGCTACATGTCTTGTTTGTAAATATAACCATATCAGCTGGATCTCCATGTTGTTTTTTTTAAAATGGCCCTCCCCCAGGTCTGTGCGCAAGTGAGGGAAGGGTGGACCACAAAGCAGAGGCAGGGGACCTCTGGGCCAGGGCAAGGGGGTGCCTGCAGACTCGCCCCACCTGCCTTCCCGAGCAGCAGCACCTTGGCACCTGGAGGCCCAGGAGAGCATGTGCCGCCGTGACGGGGGACCTTTGTGGGGTCGCAGCCAAGGAGGGGAGGGCAAGCCCAGCCTCACCCCTCAGTGCCTCAACCCCTTCTCTGGGCTTTCAGAGGCTGTCCACGGTGCGGAGGGCAGGGAACGCCAGAATGAGCAAGCGGGCAGGGGAGCAGTGCCCCCGAGCGTTGCTTCTGCCCACTTCCTGCACATCCCCGCCTGCCTGTGGCCCTTGAGCCCGAGACGCTTCCGCACCCCCTCCCAGAACACGTGGCGCACTCAGGGTTCTGCCACCCAGAACATGGGAATGGATTCCAGCGTCAGTGAGTGGCTGCAGAGAGTTGCTGGCCTACATTCACACATGAGTGTTGGGGCTCGTCTGAGCTCCCCTTGCGCTCGTTTTGCTAGAAAGGCTGAAGCGGTTCCTGCCCGTGTGAGCCACCCGCCACAGCGCATCTCCGTGTCGTCCTCCAGGGTAACCTTGGAGGGCACATCCTGGCGTTAGCATACACTGGCCTGCCCAGGAGCATGCATTTTGCTTCCTAACCATCTTCCAGATGCAAAAGTCAGACCAGGCCTCCAACAACCCCCCCCCCCCCCATGCTTTTTGCATTATCCATTCTCTTCACTCCCGGTCTTTATCCCGCAAAGTGCATTAGATAGAGGAGAACATCCAGGGATCTTTTTGTAATAACACCCTTTGGCTGGTTCATGCTATGTTAAAGAGTAAATTACTGAATTTGGTTATGTTTCCATTTTTCTTTCAGCCGAGGTGATGTTTGCATACTGGCTGCTGCCAGTCTTTAAATTAGTTTCTGAAACAGGATAAAAATAAGTTCTGGAAAAAGCTGCCTGATTCCCCAGTGTTTGGAGCACTGACGGACGCATGCTTATTTATAAGTGTAACAAGAAAGGAATCACAGATAGCCCGCTGGTTTCTTATCTGTGAGGTGAGTTACAGGCATGGCAGAATTTCTCTTGCTGCAGAGCCCTCGCCTTTGGCCTGTCCGGGCGCATCCAGCCCTTGGGCCGGGGGGACGGCGCAGAGAGGGACATTCAGAAGTGGAAAATTCCATGAAGGATGTTGAACTTTTTTAGAATCAGAGGAAACCGTCTGTGTAATTATCAGCTGGTTTCTAAAGAGGAAAAATTAGGCAAGCTGGGAATGTTGCACAACTGCCGCTGCCCTTCTTCAAAAAGGACAAATTGGGCAGCCAAGGCCTTGCATCTACGAGGCAGTGTGCTAGAGTGGTTAGAGTATTAGACCAAGATTGGGGGCGGGGGCTTCGGGTCAAGCAGGTATTCAGAGTGAAGCTTATTTGGGTGATGATAAGCTGGCCATTCCCTCTCAGCCTAGCGCATCCATGGGGTATAATAACTATCATGACTGTTTTGTTCATGGCCCCAATGCACTGCCCTTTAGCCAAAAGGCTCCCGGAGTGATGTACAGAAAGGAGCGTGGCTGTCCCTGCCCATGGGCCAAAGGCATAATCGATATTATAGTGCTCTGATCACCCTGAAGGAAGGGTGAGGTAAAGGTGTAAATTGCTGCCTCTCCTTTTCAGAGGAACCCTTTCCCGGGCAGGAGGTGTTTTCTGCCTCCTGGGATCTTTTTCCTTCAGCGTTGGGAGAGTCAGTCGGATCATGCAGGAATACCTTTGCAGAGCATCGTTCAGCCTTGAGGGCAGAGATCCTGGGGAGATCCTGAATCCAAGAGCTGCATGGAAGATGCACACCCAGGGCACCTTACTTTGCTGTGGGTTTTCAGTGCATTCCTACACCCACGTGACCGGCAGTTGCCCACAGGTCGTGCCGTGCACGTGCCCCGTGGCCTCCTAGTTGCACTGGTGGCACTTTCTCCCAAGAAATTTCTTCTGCGTCTTCCAGCGCAGTGATAAGTGAGACCCATATGGCTTCTTGCTGCAGCCTCATCAAGAACATAGGAAATAGAATTCTGGAAAGGGTATTAATTTTTCTAGCTTTTCCTTGTGCATATTTAGACATTGCCAAAGACATGAAGGAGGATTCTCCCGTCAGTATCTTATGCCGGGCTGGCTGTGCACTTTGCAGTAATCTTTCCAAAGCCCTCAGGTCGTACTTTAATAAGTGTCTGCTTTGTAGACAGTGGACACATCCTGCAGGGCATCGGTGCATCATTGCTGCTGTGCCCGCCTGAAGGTTTTCTTTGCACTGTTTCACTTCTGCTCTGGATTGCTGCTGAGCCTATGAAGGTCCTCACCCCCAGGTTATACTGGTTCAGCTCGTACCTGGACAACTGTTTCCAGAAGGCAGTGCTGGGGGATTTTTGATTGGCCCTTTGGCATGTATTCTTGAGGGCCCCACAAGCTTCGATCTTTTCTGCCATGCTCCATGAGGAAGGTCATTTAGAGTTTGGTATTGTCAGTTCCTCTTTTTCTTTGGATGCAGGTGAAGCAGTGGAAAAATTCCTTGGTTTCTAGCCATGATAACGGTCTGGATGAGGCCCGGTACACTGAGGCTGCAGGCAGATAAGATTGGGGACCAGTTCTGTTTGGCACAGGTGTGTCCAGCCCATTCTGGCTGGGGTGGTGCTGTAGGGCAGTCTTTTACCTGAGGCACATGGTCTTCAGGAAAGCGTGTTTCGTGACCAGTTCAGGCAGGTGTGTCCCTTGTCTAGCAATTTCCAGCCTAAATCACAGTAATGCCTTTAAAGACCATCTGGGAGCTTAGAATTATGGAAGAGTTGGAAGGGGCCATGAAGGCCATCAAGTCCACCCCCCTGCTCTTGCAGGACACCACGTCACCATCCCACTCAGAGGGCTGCCCAGCTTCTTTTTGAATGTCTCTGTGTGGGAGAGCCCACCACCTCTCTGGGCAGCTGGTTCTACTGTCCCATTGCTCTGACAGTGAGGAAGCTTTTCCTGATGCCCAGCCTGAACCTGGGTAGTCACAGCTTGACTTGATTATTCCGTGTCCTACACTCTGGCATCAGCAAGAAAGATATTGGCCTTCCTCTTTGTGACAGCCTTTGAGGGTCTTATGGAGGGACATCATGTCCCCCTCAGTCTTCTCTTCTCCAGGCTGAACATGCCTGGGTCTCCCAGTCTGTCCTCACAGGGCAGAGTTTCCAAACCCTGGGTCATTTCTGTCACCCTCCACTGGACCCTTACCTGCATCTTTCTTCAATCTCGATGCCCAGAACTAGACACGGTATTCCAGGTGAGGTCTGCCTAGTGAGGAGTAAAGGGGAACTGCTACTTCTTGTGATTTGGAAGTATTACTTCTGTCAATGCATCCCAAAATAGCATTTGTGGTGAGAGTGCTGACATGTGCACTCTGGTGATCATCATACATCTGTCTTCCACCATCTCGGCTGGCTTCTGGCGGTTTGAGGGTTCAGTGCGGAGTGCCCATCTTAATCTACAAGGCCCTTCGTGACCCGGGCCGTGCGAAGGCCCTGGCCCTCCTTCCAAAGTTCCTTCCTGTGCCTTGAGCTATCATGGATGGCTGTTAATGAGTGGGCATTTGCCCATTGAGGGATGCCCTCCCGAGAGAGGCCCCCTGGCCCCAATTTGGAGGACTTCCCTGCACCAAGCCAAGACTGTTCTGTTCTGGGATACAAACTGGTAACAAAAAGAAACAGAAAATGGTGGCTTTCCTGAAAGGTAAAATGGGAGGAGGTGTTTTTCGGTGTTAAGGACAAGTTAGAGGCACTTCCGCCAACGTCTTGAGATCCCACCTTCATGGTCCTGCTTTCAAGAATGTCTTAGGTGCAGAATATCAGGATGGAACCACTGCAGCCTATGCAGCCCTCTCACTTTATTGAAATCTTGAACCCGACCCAGGTCTTAGCTACGTGGCAAGGCAGACATCTAACTATCATATCATTGCCTCTCACCCTTCTGCTTTCTTCAGAACCACAGAGCAGATCCTGAGGAACTTTTCACAAAACTGGAGCGCATTGGGAAAGGTTCGTTTGGAGAGGTCTTCAAAGGGATCGATAATCGGACGCAGCATGTGGTTGCCATAAAAATCATAGACCTTGAGGAGGCTGAAGATGAAATAGAGGACATCCAGCAAGAGATAACTGTTCTAAGCCAGTGCGACAGCCCCTACGTAACGAAGTACTACGGTTCATACTTAAAGGTAATGTACACTTTTGCCCCACGTGTACTGGATGGCCTTTGGAGGCGCAAGTGGTGTCTTGAGGAGGGAGAGTCTGTGGGAGGGGGGGCTGCCAGGGTTTTTATCCGTTGAAGTGGCCACATTTTGGAGACCAAGGAGAGGGTTTGGGCCTGGCACGTTGTGATTGTCATACTCCTGTTTAAAGATTTTTTGAGTGATTTGGAATGCTAAAGGTATTTCGAGTTTTGCACCCTCTCAGTTGTTTGCTGGCTGAGTTTTCCTTCTTGTGGTGCAATTTTTACTGACTTTATGATGCATAAACTGATCTGCACGTAATGCTAAACTTGTGTGTGGGCACACTTGCCGCCTCCCTTCACCAGACCATTCGTTGCCCACAAAGGTGGCAGAAAGCATGCTTGGGGAAGAGACAAGCATGTAAAGACTTTTTAGGCTTTTGGAGACAGTCTGGAACCTTCCACTAGTTCAAGAGAAGGTAGTAAGATCGTTTCCAGGAATTGGTGGTCATGTACAAATTATTGCCAATTGCTGGGCAATTGCACTCACCTCCAGTCCGTTTCTGGGCCCATTTCAAATTGCCAGTGCTAACTTTCACAGATCTAAGCAACTTGGGGTAAGGTTAGCTGAAGGCCTATCACATATTCCTGCCTGGACATTGGCTCACCGCTATTTTTTGATCTTTAGGCACTACGTGCTGAGCCAATACATTCCCAAGTGGTTTAATACTGGTCATGTGTGAGTCTGCATTTGCCACTGACTGAAATAAGAAGCCTAGCTTGGGATGTTGACCAAGCAAATCTGCAAATGGGTCATTTTGTTACTTTGCTTCTCACTTAACGGGTTGTCAAACGGTGCGCTATCAAGCAGTACACAAGGTCTCAAGAGGACCTTTGCCTGCACAGGGGAGTGGCAATTATTTCTCTGCCTCTGCAGCGAGACCTCAGTCCTGTACTCTGGACCTGACGGTCTTCAACGTCCCCTGTCTTTCTACGCTTTCCGAAGACTCTCCCTACTCAGGAAAGGAGAAAACTCCCATTTATGGGAGCATGGATTTTAAACAGCTGTGAAAAGAAAGGTTTTCTTTTAAAGCCCTTTTACAGGCCTAAATGGGCTGGGGGGGTTGGACAGGGTGAGACGCAGACTCATAGCTGTAGATTTCCACAACGTGATAATATCCTGTGCACGGCAGAATTTACTTTCTTGGCCTGTGGTAGCCAGTAAGAAGTATCCTTGGATGCCTTGGCAAAAGCTGCACACGCCCAGTTACACTGTATAGGAGCGATTTCTTTGAGGCGTGATTGGAAAAACACAGTGCTTTTTTTCTTCTGTGTAAGCCTTTCCAAATACACTCTCGCCCTCCAAAGGTATCTGTGTGACCACAGCATCTGCTTGAAAACTGTGCTCATTGCAGGCTTTTCTTCCTGGCACAGCCGGGCCCGGGAAAGGCGCTAAAAGCAGCACATGCTTTCCTTCCCGGTTTCTGGCTGTTGGAACAGCTCTTGTGGTGTGAGTGCAGCCCACACCTTCATGACTGTCAACAAAGTACCTTCTGTTCAGTTCCTGGGCTTGGAACACAAATGTCCTGCACCTTGATTTGCTTGTTCAGGTTGTGCTCAAATTCTGGTCCGCATTTGGAAAGTGGTGATCAGTTAAAATTTAGCCTTAGGTGAGAACCCTGTCCTGAAAATCGCCAACAAACCTTTCTTTGGCATTCTGGAGTGTCTGGGGACAGCAGGGAGTCCCAGATGTGGAGTTTCCTGTCGGAGCACCTTCTTCGCTGTCAGAGCAAGCTCGCTTTCACAGGATGGAGACCTCTGTCTGCAAATGGAAGCTCACGGTCCACTTGCAGAGGCCGATGTCCCAAGGAATAAAACTTGTGATCAGAGCATTGCTGAAAGGCATTAAAGTGGCTTTTGCAGGGGGCGGTGTGGGTTCACAGCAAAGAATGCAAACTTCTGAGATGCACGGACATGTTTCTCAGGCCAGGTACTCAAGCAGCAGGGAAGGGAAATAAAAATGCAGCTCTTTTTATTTATCAGTGTTTTCTATAACAGCCTCAAGGGTAAAAGAGGTTACATGTAAAAACTTGCACGAGAACTGCCGAAGAAAATGCCTGCTAAGGAAAGGTGTCTCTGATTTCTGGCCAAAGAGACAAAAAGAAGAGCCTGGCAAATTTCATCTGTCCCAGCGTTCCAGTGTAGCGACACCAACGCAGGAAAGGCCCTGTGCTCCTTTGCCAGGTCTCTCGAGGTGATACCAAGAGCAGCTTTGATCCAAGGCAGTCCTGTGCAGGAAATTTTAACAACTAGGACCAGCACTTTGAATCTTGCGTAGCAGAAGGTAGGAAGCCTAAGTGGGAGTTACATGCTGTGCTCTGCAGCCCCAAGCAAAAGCCTGACCTCTGCTTTTTGAAGCAGTCGAAGTCTCTGGAAGCTTCAAGGGCGGCCCATGCAGGATGGCGTTGCAGCCATGCCCTGGGTGGCGGGTGCGGGCCTGCCGTCCCTGGGAGAGGCTGCAGCTGGCATGCAGGCTGCAAGGTGCTTGGAGCAGTGACCCCCACCCCCGCACGCAGGGTGTGCAGCCGACAGAGGAGACCTTCCAGAATCCCCCGAGAGAGCTCCGCAGCTCTCCTGCGGTCTGGTGTCTTTCTTGCGGGGCCTTGCTAGTACAGAGTTCCCGCCCCAGTCAGCGAGAGCTTTCTGTCCACGGTGGGATCCCCAGTTTGACCCTCATCTCACTGTTCCTGATCATCGTGGTAATAGCCGTAATGATACGACAGTTCTCAAGGGTTTGCAGGCAAGGGCTTCAGGGGCCTCCTCACTCACAAGCCTTTGCTGTGTAGCATGAAAGCCTCTGTGCCGCGTTAACAGTAGGTAATGTTCCAGTCACCTTACAGTTACTGGCGTTTTTGCACAACTCCTGCCTAAGCAAAATACAAAAAGCCATTTATGAAACTCTCCTGTTAACCGCATAGTTATTTCTTGTAGTTTCTCGCTGGACTGCAGGTCATGGTCTTTCCCCAGTTCTTAAAACTCTTTTTATAACCGCTTCAGAGGGTGGCTGTTTGCTTTTCCCAGGAATATGAGCAATAGCCTTCTGCATGTTCAGACGGAATAAAGGCCCACAATTCCCAGCTTGCCCCACTGAGCGTATCAGGCGTTGTCAGCTATTTTTCTGCCTAAACTTGCGCAGGATTTCACCTTTAGCTGCAATCCAGAGTTGCTGCCGGTAGCCTTTTGAACGTGCCGTGTCCTTTGCTCGCGGAATCATTTAGAAGGCCGAGTTCAGCAGCCTGAAAGTTTCCCCCTTCCTTGTGAGGACGAGGGACTCAGGAACAGCCTAGGTCTGGACTGCCCCCAGTCCGTCCCTGCCCCACACACCGCCGGCATAAAAGGAGCTGCACCAGTGCTGGGCAGAGAAAAGGGCCCATTGAGGGCACAGTCCCGTTGGGACCGTGGAAGGCTCTTCCCAGACGCCCCGGGAAGCCCGCCCTTTCCTGCGGCCGGCCAGAGAGCGCCTGCCAGCTGTGCAATTGTGCCCGTGGACACGTTAATGCTTGGCTCATTTTCAGCCTGAAAAATTAGAACCGGCCTGAGCAGTGCCTGCTGCCCTGACTAGGAGAGGTGTGCTTCATCTGGCCCACGTCTCACAGGACTTGGCTTTCGTAATCAGGGTGTGATGGGAATGTGGGTTGTCACGATGCCCTCCTTGCTGAGCTGGGTTTGGCCGCATGCCTGAGAAGGCACACAAAGACAGCCTTCACGTCGCGTGTGTGAGCGCAGAGCGGAGCCTAGGTTTGGGGAAACGGCTGCCAGGCCTTCAGTGAGGTGCCCGCCACATTATTGCTGAGGCGACAACAATTCACACCTCCAGGAGGAGGAAATACGATGACGTGCCCGTGTCCGTCATCGCCGTCGCCCGTGTTGGGATCTTGCCGCCTCAGGCCAGCGTTGCGAGCCAGGCTCCCGGCCTGGAGGCGCCCAGCGTGCTTCGTGGTGGCAGGTTCTCCCCTGCAAGGAATGCGGCCTGTTGAGGGCGAGCCCAGGACAGAGTTTCTCTCCCCTTCCGCCCCTCCCTTGCCTGTCTCCAAAAGCCGTGCTGGCCCAGCGCTGCCTCACCTTGCTTTCCACTCCCCGGGCCCTCTCTCGGGGGGCTCGCTCCGAAGCACGTGCTGCAGCGAGTGCTGGTGGAGCTCCTGTCTGCATCTCTCCCACAAATGGAGACCTACCCAGTGCGGGGAAAGGCTGGGGCTTTGGGGGCTGGCTGCTGAGACGGGCGCTGCCAGCGGTGCCTCCACTGCCTGTCCTCTTGGGAAGACCTCTTGACGAGCCTAATCCTCCATCTGCGTTCACTTTTAGGGCACAAAGTTATGGATAATAATGGAATACTTAGGAGGGGGATCCGCGCTGGATTTGGTAAGTATCCCGCCTGCTTGTGTGTGGCGTTTCACTTTCTAATATTGGCTCACCCACTTCACCATGAGGAGAGCAGCTTCATTTCTTAACCATTCGTAAGTTGCTGTTTATCTCAGTTGCTGCTTTATTTTTAGCTTTGCACATATCCCTGTTTGAGGAACAGATGTTGCTTCCAAGCATTATTTACACAAGAAGTCTACATCTGGGTTTAATTATCTGTTCAGAGTATAGCGAAAGTTGGACTCCGGTGGCAGGTGGCGGTCCTAGTGGGATTGCTGTAGGGTTTTTACAGCACACGAGCATTCGAGCACAGCCACCATTTTGAATGGCTTTAAAAGGGGATTGGACACATGACGGGGCAGGCATAGTCCCAATGGCTGCGTGCTGCCTCGTGTCAGAGACAGTATGCCTGGGCACACAATTTGATGGGGAACATGGGCCAGAGGGTTTTGTTTCCCACCTGTTCTGCTTGTCAGTGTCCTCTGGGCAGCCAGTTGGCTGCTGGGTGAACAAAATACTGGACGACATGGACCTTTGGTCGAGTCCAGCACAGTTCTTCCATGCTCCAAGCGTTGCAGAATTTTCTCTGGACTCTAGCTGGAGAGTTCAGCTGGCAAGTTCCACTGGGGTTGGGACATGCAATTTTGTTACTGCTTTGCAAAGAACCTTCAGGGACAAATGTTACGGACACGGTTCTCCCTTCTCTTTGCAAGAACTCCGTCTGTTCGACAACGGTGGTTTCCATTTGTAGATGGGCAGCAGGCTTAGCCGTTGTGGATCTGACTGAGACCCCCAAGGGGATCGGTCCAGAGCGCTTCCTGCTCGGCTGGCCCGCCCCTTCGCTCACAGCGCTTCGTCAGAACTGTACCTGCAGCACACCTGGCATCTCCTCGCAGACACGGGCTTGGTTGAAGGTTGATGGCCTTGCACCTTAGAAAGAGTCTATTTGAGCAGAGCGCACTCTCTGCTTTTTAGTGCTGCCATCAAAAAACAGTGCAGTTAAGAAAGTGAAAGGTGTGGTGTTTTGTTAGCTTTACATACACAAAAACGGTTCTCCTGGAAGCAGTTCCTGGGAGTGGAGCTAACAGTCTAATGTGCTAAAACTGACCTGACTTTTCCATTTTTGGCACTTTGAGTTGAGACCATGAAAGGGCCCATTGCTTATGACAAATGCGGCCTTCACGAAGGATGCCGCACAGGAGGGACTGAGGCAGCAGAAGGCGCTGGGTGGTGCTGTGTGGTTTCCCCTATCCTCCAGTCCAGCTCCACCACAGCCCTGTGTCAAAGACCCACCCTTTTCCTGTAAGAGAACACTCCTCAGTGTCTGCACTTAGAAGTTCCTGAAATATTAGCACTGAGCCTTCACGCTTTTGCTGGCTGCATGGCCAGCGGTGGCTTCATCCCGCCAGGCTCTGAGCACCTGCTTCTGCGTAGTCGTCTGCTCACAGGCCTTGCGCCCAACCGGCTGTGCTTCTGTTCCTCCCCGCTAGAATCTCGAACGCCCGGGGCAAGCCGCGCCCCACTGGTCTGAAGCCATGCGCAGTTCTGCGGCAGCCTCTGGTTGGGCCCGGGGGCAGATTGCAAAGGCGCTGCAGAGGAGTTGCTTTCCCGAAAGGCCGGCGCTGGTTAGGCATCGCTGCCAGAGTGCCCCTTTTGAGCAGCACACTGAAGTGGGGCTGGCACACATGCCCCGTGCAAGCAGCGCTGCGAACGTGCACACTTCAGCCCTCGTTGGGACAGAAGGGGCTTGCCGGCGCCCACCGCCTCTACTCCCCTCCCGGGTCCTCGCAGCCTGGTTGTCTGGAGCCGTGGCAGCCGCCGGTGCTGCTTCCAGTGGGGGGCCCTGCACTCGCACACACTTCTCGAAGGTGCCCTCGTCGGCCTCACCAAGGTTTGCTTCGGTGCAGAGGTGGGGAAACGGCAGCCTTCCAAACCCCGTTGGACTCCACCCTCCATCGCCCTAGGCTGTGCTGGTGGGGGCTGGAGTCCAAAGGCCCGTGGACGGCCACAAGCTCTGCACGATGGATGTCTTCCTGGTACTGAGGGACGAGGCCTTGTTGAGGAAAAGCGTCATCCTCGCTCACCGGAGCCGCCTTCTAATCAGACCGGCTCCGTCGACCAGTGTATGGCCACAGCTTTTTGCCCTGCAGCCTTCGTCTTCGTTCGAGCCGGTGTGGTTTGGGGGTGAAGAGCGTCGGACTGGGAGTCCAGCGAGCCGGGTTCTGGTCCCCGCCCAGCCCTGGGGTTCACTGGGTGACTTTGGCCAGCCACGGCCTCTCGGCCCCAGCAGCCTTCCAGGGCGGTTCTTGCAAGAAGTAAAAGGAAGGGAAGGAGAAGCTGTGAGCCACTGGTGCAAGCACAGTGCAGCCACAGCCGGGACGCCTCTCCTTTGCTGCACTGCGTTTGCAAGTTGTTTGTGTTATTCCTGTTGACAAACGGGGATTTGATAAGCAGTTGTGGAATGGACATGTTTAGTTTTCTCAAGGAAGCCTCATCTTTGGTAAAAGAAAAAAGGATGGCATTTTGGATTCATTGTAAATTTATGTCTTAGCAAACGGTAATGGCTAAAGTTTTCTTTTTTTTTTTAAGAACAACTTTTGAAATAATGCTTACTTTCCCTAAAGCTCCGTGCTGGCCCATTTGATGAGTTTCAGATTGCTACAATGCTAAAGGAAATCTTGAAAGGTCTTGACTATCTTCATTCAGAGAAGAAAATCCACAGAGACATAAAAGGTGTGTATAAATGTAAAGAAGCGTGAGGACAAATTCCCATTAAGTGCTCGCACCTTCTGTTTTTAAAAAGAGTTTTCCACTTTCTGCTCCTTTCAAGCTGCCAACGTGTTGTTGTCCGAGCAAGGAGACGTTAAGCTTGCAGATTTTGGCGTTGCGGGACAACTGACCGATACGCAGATTAAGAGGAACACCTTCGTAGGCACCCCGTTTTGGATGGCCCCTGAAGTCATTCAGCAGTCAGCCTATGACTCAAAAGTAAGATGCATGGAACCGGTTTGTGCTCAGGGTGATCCATTACTTGTGTGCACTTTGGAAATATCCATGTGCTGCAGAGTATAAACCGGGGCCCCAAATGCAGACCTTGATGGCTGTACAACAACTGGGGGTTTTGACGTATTAAGAGCAAGTTTCTAGCCCTGGTTGTTTCGGGGGGGGGGGGGGTGCAGAACCGTGGGGGGTGGGAAGACCAGGGGGGGCGGCGGGGGGTTCTCCCTATCGGGGGGCCCCAGCCCTGGTCCTT
>NW_025336401.1:2160881-2307347 GCF_004798865.1 Varanus komodoensis
GGCGTCCTCAGGCCGGCCGCCTGCATTTTGCTCACGCTGAGATGCAAGGAGCCTCTGCCGGGGATCAGCGGCCTGGCTGGTGTGTGTGTGGGCGGGGGGGGGGGAGTTCCTCAGGGATCCTGGGTCCAAGCCATGAAGGAATTTAAAGGTAATGACTGCACTAAGCTGTGCGTGGAAACAAATTGACGCTTTGTGATTCTTGCAGCGTCCGACAGCAAAAGAGCTCCTGAAGCACAAATTTATTCTGAAAAATGCCAAGAAGACTTCTTACCTGACGGAGCTGATTGACAGATTTAAGCGATGGAAGGCGGAAGGGCACAGCAGTGACGAGACAGACTCCGACGGTTCCGATTCGTAAGTCCCGGCTTGGCGCCGCTCGCTGGGGGCGAAGCCCTAGGGCTCGGCTTCGCTTCCCTGCTTGTCGTGGCGTGGAGGGGCGAGGCAGCCAGCGCAGCCTGTGTCTGGAGCGTGCGCGGGGGGCCCTTTTCCAGGGCTTTGCAAGGACTGGCTGCCGTGTGCTCCCCACGCTGGAAGGGGCAGCCCCGATTCCTCACCCCAGCAGCCTGAGGGAGGCAAGTGCTTCTGCCCCACGGGCAGCCCCCGCCTTTTTTTGGTGGAGAAAGAAGCAGCACGTCTGTGGCCAGTGCCCCGGAGAGGAAGGGGAAGGCGGCATGCAGGCCTCGGGGGCACTCGGGCCAGCCAGGAATTTCCTCCTTCCTTTCCCAGAGCAGGGCGGGGGGGCTGGTTTGGCCCTGCGTGGCCCGGCCGAGGCCCTCCGGGCAGCTCACCCAAGCCGCTCTGGGCGCCCTGGGACAATCCGTGCTGACCACTGCGGTGACGAAGGGGGGGAAGGCTCGCCCCGCATCATGCGAGACACGTTCAGCGAGCAGTGCGGGCAGCCATCCAAGGGAGAATCGGCGTCCCGCAAGAGCAGAGCTTGGGCCCGCTGGCCCTCTGGCCCCTTCCAACTCCACTGTTGTGATTCGACGCACCCCGGAGCGCAGGGCCGCTTATGCCTCGCACTGCAGGGTGAGCCGCAGTCCTGAGGGCCACTCCACTCAGAATTTGGGCCAGGAGGTCCCTTGGCAGCCACTTGTGTGTGGCTGTTTAAAGTCCAGAAGGTGGAACTTTACGTTCCAACGCGGTCTTGAGCGGAGGAGCGTTAATTGTAGCTCCCGTGGACTGTGCACCGTTTGGAGTGCAGAGAATGCAGCCTGCCGGTATTTAAATCGATGTGCCTTCACAGAGCATCTCCGGGCCCCTCGAAATCCTGGCTCTGGCAGCCGTTTTAGCATGCAGGCGTTCATTCCCATTGGATGGTGGGTGGGATGTCATGGGGAGCAATTTGGTGAAAGGTCATCTTCTGAACTCCCGGAGAGCCCCCATGTCCCTCGCTTCCCCTGTACCCCCCCCGCACTTGAGCCCGATTCGTCCCTGCCCAGGGCCTGGACCCAGAGCACTCCCAGGTTCCCACAGGGTCATGCGCGTCTTCCCCGTATTGGAGGCAGAGGCATCATGGCAGGGGGGTCGTGTGCCTCGAAGAAAAGCAGCCGCTGCCTTGCCGACAGGTTTCAGTGGCCAGGGCAGAGCAAACTGTGCGGGAAGTGTGTGTGGTTCAGCCACTGGGCGGCCAGAGGTCCTGCGTTTGCCGCCACAAAGGCAAGAGGCCCAGGCAGAGCCGCAAAGTGGCGAATGCTTTCATGCCCTTGGTCAGAAGGAACCGGTGACGGGCGAGTGGCATTTGCTTGTGCCTCGAATGGGGTGGGGGTGAGGTCTGAGGGCAGAATGTGTTCCTTGCCCGTCTCTCTGAGTGCCTCTTTTGGCAAGACGCACACTGTGGAGGGCACGCGGTGTGTGCCAGGGTCCCCAGCGCCACAGCCGTCCGGTCACTCAATGCCTGCCTCCTTCCAGGAAAAAACAAGGTACAGGCAGTTGTCTGAATGGTGCCTAGCCATTCAGCGGGCGGGAGAGAGAGGGCCAGGCAGAGGGGAGAGGAATTGCAAGGGTGGGGAGGCAGCCAGCTAGCAGGGTGTGCGGGGGGGGGGAGCACAAGGCCCGGGCCCGAGGGGGGAGAGAAGGAGAGCAGCAAGGGGCGAGGAAGGGGGTGGAAGGGAAACGGTGAGGTAGGCCGGGCATGGAGACGGAGAGCAGGCGGAAGGACAACTGGGAAAGGGCTCTGGGAACCGAAGCGGCTTGGGCAGGAAGCACCGGCCCCCTCTGCCCTCACCCTGCCATCCGCTGGCCAGCCAGCCAGGCCCCACAGCAGCCGCTTGGAGACCAGCCGCATCTTCTTCAGGAGCCATTTTGCGGTGGTGCCCACAGAAGTTTCTGACATCCCCACAGGTGCCCCCAGCCTCAGCACATACAGTTTTTAAGTCTTTTAAGTGGGGCAGGTCCATGAAGGCATTCTCTCAAACTTTGGTCATTCCTTCCTGCTTTTCCATTAGTGAGTCCAGCAACAAGGAGAACAATTCTCACCCAGAGTGGAGTTTTACTACAGTTCGGAAGAAACCCGACGCCAAGAAACTGCAGAACGGAACAGTAAGTCCAACCAGAATCTCTTTATATCCTCATCGCTTTGGAAGCTCTTTCTGGCAGACCGCTAACCCTTGGACACCTGGGAGCAGTGACTACGGAATGGGGGGAACGTGCTGTTTTAAGAAACGTTCACCATCCCATATTCATAATTATCTGAGGGTTAAGATTTAGCACAACCCCACCACTGTCCTTACAGACTCGCAGGGTTCCAATTTGTGGGGCGCAGCCAAGAATTATTTATTGTTTTGATGTCTGTGCCACAGCAGTAGCCTGCACGTGGCTCTCTGAGCGAATTGCCAGAGTCATGCTGACAAACCCTGCTCTGAACGTGCCGACCACCGACTGTCGATCACTTCCGTTACCGAGGTTAGGTCACCATGACAGAACCCACAAGCTGGGCTCTGCACTGGCATGGCTACTCCTGACGTGAAGCGGAACATCTTGAAATTTTACATTCCAGGCTTGTTTTATCGACTTCATGCTGTTAGCTGCTTTGGAAATTATTTTAATAAGGAGAACGCATCGTTAAGGTCAGCAATCCAGAGGGGTCTGGCTGCAAGCAGAACTGCTCCATGGCATTCCGCCCCCCTTCTCTGGATTTATTTATTTATTTAATTAATTTATTAAGATATTTGTATGCCGTCCTTTGCGAGAGCCTCAGGATGGCTTCCACAAATAAGATTCCAATACATAACAGTATAACATAAGTTAGCGACCCACTCTGGCTGCAGTTAAAATATGGTAATAAAATTCAATATTAAAACTTGTTAAAATATTGATTAAAAAGGCCTTAACCTGGCACCGAAAAACATACAATGATGGCACCAGGCGGACCTCTCTGGGGAGCACATTCCACAGTCGGGGCGCCACCGCAGAGAAGGCCCTCCTCCGGGTGCTTTGCCTCCTGACGTCTCTCACGGAGGGCTCCCGGAGGAGGGCCTCTGCTGCCGATCTCAGGGGGCGGGAGGACAAATAGGGAAGAAGGCGTTCCTTTAGGTATCCTAAAGGATTCAAACTCGTCTCCTGGTGTGCCGGAAGCACTGGCTGCTTTTGCCACTAGGTTGCTCTGAACTTCTGAGCGGTCGCTGCAAGCAACCCAGGGGAGGCAAGGGGGCTTATGGAATCTCTCGCCTGCTTGTTTCTGCGGATGCTTTTTCTCGTCATTGCTGAATTCATTGAGGGGAAAACAGCACAGCAAGGTTGTCTTGGTTATTTTGTCCAAGTTTTCCTGATTTTGTGGGCCCCTTGAGCTGTTTTCAGCAAGGCACCGATCTCATTGGTCTTTCCTCTTCTTTTCTTTGGGGTGTGGATTGTCCGTGGCTTGTTACCTTGATTAGCCTACACTTCCCTGCCTGCCTGCCTGGTTCCATCCCAGATATGTTGGGTGCTGCAGATTAAAACTCTAGGAGGGAACTGGCTGGGGAGAAGTCTGCTGTATAAGATTCACTCAAGCTGGTCAAGAGGCTATCTTAGGTATATTTGGGTATGTGGTATTTCTGAAAGGGCCGTAGCCACAGCCCTGGTCGAAACTGCACCACCCAGAAAAGTCTTGCTGCTGCTGCTTGCATGGGAGCATGTCCACACGCAGGCACGGCTGAGAGGCAGGCGGTGATGGGGGCTCCTCAGTGCAGGAGAGGCAGCGATCCACAGGGCCTGTTCACTGTAATTCTCAGCACATGTTTGCATGTGGTATTTTTGAACTTCCAGGACCAAGATCTTATGAAAACCCTGAGCTGTTTAACAGTGATCATCGCACCTGTATTTGCTGAGGTGAGCATTGTTTGATCCCTGTTCGGGGCACGATCATTCAGGCTGCAAATCCCTGACCTTAGCTTGTTTGGCTCTCTGTCAGCTTAAGCAGCAGGATACAAACAACGCTAGCAGGAAGAAAGCAATCGAAGAGCTTGAAAAAAGCATCACTATGGCCGAAGCAGCCTGTCCAGGCATCACGGATAAAATGGTGAAGAAACTGATGGAGAAATTTCAGAAGTAAGCGCACGGGGTTTGTGCTTAATTGGTTGTGTCGTTGATCACTTCACTTCCTCTTTGCTGTGCAAGTCTGGAGGAAGTGGGGATGGGGGCATTCCAGATGTGGGCGGCAGGTGTGTGCGGACTGAGCAGAGCTGGGGGGCCACACCCAGAGGAGGGAAGGGGTGGCCAGACTGATTCTAAGAGGAGATTGGCGAGAATCTAGAAGGCAATCGAACACTTTCTCCCTGCTTCTTTCCTCTAGGTTCTCCGTTAACGACGCCTCCTAAGAAATGATTGGTGATGCAGTCCCACACGGACCCGGCAGAGCCCGCCAGAACCTACTATAACCTTGGCAGCGCTTTGTTCATGAGCTCCTTGTGCCTTTTTGGATCATTGCAACATATTTGACGATCGGGGATTGGCAAGGACTGAACTCCACTATGTTGTGATGGGTGTACACGCTTTTTTTGTATTTTCAGGACATTCTTTTTTGTAAAGAGCAACTTTTAATATTGTAGTTTTCACCTATAATCCAGTTAAGAGAAAAACAAAAACAGTGAGGTACAGTTTTGCTTCTAAACATAACGAGGGGCTTCCCAGTTGCCAAGTTCCACGTGCAGGCTCTGGGGTGTCCACACCCCTCTACTTGAGGTCACGGAAAGTACGTGTGTTTCAACATGTTGTGACTCTCCGAAGAAGTCTGGTTGCCGTCTTCTTTCCCCTCCTCCCTCCCTCCCTCCCTACCGTTCTTTCTCCTTAGGTCTGCATCAGTTGCAACTCCTCTAAGGCAGAAAGGCCAGGCTTCAAAACGCTTTTCCACCAGAACAGGTGTGCAGGCACTTGCAGATGCCACATCACCCCCGTCTTCACTGAGCCCTGTGATCAACACTGCCCGCTGTTTGGGGGATTGGTACAGTATTCTGGGTAGCTCTGGCTCGCCTCCACTTGAGAGCAACGCGTCAGCTTAGGGTACCGTTTGTTGCATCACCTTCTCGAGCAGGATTCCACGTAGCCATTCATCACAGTAGGACATTTTGAAGCAATACTGTTTGAAGGGCAGGGGGCCTTTGGCAATAATGGACACGATCCGGCTTAATTTAAACGTTTGTTCCTCATTTCTTCCTTTCTTGTTATTTTAAGGAAACGGAGGGAAGGTAACTCATTTTGTCTTTGGGGTGGGGACCTGGGAGGATACCATGGCATGCGATAAATACAGCGCAAGCAGGTGTAGCTGTGTGACACCAGCGTTTTGTGTGCTGGTGTTTTTCCTGTAAGGTATTTATACACTTATGTTCTTAAAGTACATCACATACAGTGCATCACCATATGTTTTAACTTCCTCTACCCCAAAGTGTATTTTAAATATGTATTTACCAGTTAATATGCAAATAACTGAGTTATAGATATTCTTTCACAAAAAGATAGTACTGTGCAGTACGGAGTGATTTTTTTTCATAAAAGGTAGATAAAATTATAAACTTGCTTTCAACTATATATTTATGGTACTGTTTAGATGGGGATAATATCTTTTTTTCCTTTTCAACCCGGTATGTATATTATGCTGAAGTTTGAAGTGGGGTAGTATTTTAGTCCTTAGCTGTGGAATTGTTGGTGTAAATTTATTTTTGATAAAACTCTGGATGTGTTTAATTTTATAGTTTGGATCTGCACATTTTGTTTTTGCACAAAAGTCATTTTAAAGGATTTGAAATATATCTGCCAAATACTGAAAAGAGTTAATGGAGTGCAAGCAAATATTGATTTTTTTTTTTTAGTTAAAAGTTGCCATTACATCCTTTTTTAAAAAGAAAAAAGTTATAAAGACACTGGCGAGAGACGGTGGTTAGAAATGCCAAGGGCAATTATTTTCAATGGTGCCTACACTGTAAAAAAATTACTTTTAACTCCTTTGTTTTAATTTTAAAGAAAAGTTTGTTAAAAACTTTCATCGCTATATAACTGAAACGCAATTAGAATTTATATCTGAGGAAAAAAGTCTGGACATAGTTTTTGAAAACAATAATGTTATGGATTAAATAAAATATTTTTATAAATGTAAAAGCAGCAAAAGTTGTAAATACTGTTGACCCGAAGCTTTACAAAATAACTGCACCACCGACACAGAGCTGTGGTGCTCGTCGCTGTAGCTGTTCTTTCTGTGAATCCGCTTTTAGGTGACGCTTCTCTTGGTGTGCTTTGGGGAGGGGGGCAGGCAGGGGGCAGCCGAGCTGGATGGTTCAAAAAATAAATATTTAAGTTCTGTACGCTCTTGGAGTCATTATTTGTATGAGACGGGGGCTAAAAATGGATCCCGGGGGAAGGCCAAGCGTTCTGCTTGTAGGATGGTTTCATCTGTACTAAAGGTGGGAACCCCTTAGATCCCAGGGCCCAAATGCCAAAAAGACCAGCAGATTTTAGCTTGCTGTCAGTAACAGCATCACGAGGGCATTTCAGCTTTGCAGAATGATAGGAAAAAACACACAGAAATGGAAGATGCCGATTGCCAACAGGGAGCAAAGGACACCAGGTCAGTCTGGTTTGCCCCCTACCCTAAGGTTCCCCACCATGAAGTATGCCTGTTCTCCACATACATTGCCCACAAATTCAAATAGTCTCGCAATGCAACTCTGCATGCAGATGGTTCACAACAGCAGGTAACGCGGGGCAGGGCAAGAAACTCCCTTACGAATCTTCCACAGCCCACGCTACAGGAGATGAGCGTTATTTACGGAGGGCTCATCTGGAGACGGTGACGCTGTCCGTGAACCATGTAGCCTCGCGATTCTTTCTCCCGCAAGTGGCCAAGGACAGGCGTCCTTTCCAGAGAAAGGACGCCAAGGCCGGCCGTTAATGGAAAAGGTGGACAGGAAATGTGCACTGCAAATTTATTCAGCCCCATGCAGGACGGACCCTGGCCTTGGGCGTTTCCTGGACAGAAGCGGGTGCCCCTTTCCTCCAGACTGCTGATGGTTAGGCCGGTAAGCAAGCTGTTGGCTGGCTCCGATAGGTTTCTTTTGCATGACTTCCAGAATGGTCGCTTGTCATGACACACCGGGCATTTGTAGCAGTGGTGTTCAGAGTTTGTACTTTGCTAGCTTAAGAAATTACATCTCCCATGCCATTCTGGGATCCTTGCAGGGAGAAAGGAAATGCTTCACTTCAAGGAATCCCAATTCACTGTAGCTCCTCCTCACTAATAAACTAACCCCCCCCCCCACCCCGAGCCCTGCGTTTGCTTCCCTAAAAGATGGTGAATGTGCCCATAAGCAACTGGGCCCTTCAACTATACTTGGAAAGATCGAACATCCGCAGAAGACTGTTCCACGCCAGCCAGTGGCCAGAGGGGAACTCAGTCGTGTTATTTCTCAAAATAATGTGTTGGGGAAGGCAGAGATTCCCTCCTGCTGACTTTCTAAGACCCTGAAGCATCATAACACCAGAGCCTTTTCTACAGGTCATGGAGTCTCTGGCAAACTCCTTCACGCCACAGTTCGGAACGTTACTCGGGCCTGGGAAAACAGCAGCAGGCTGGGTCCTGTGGGTTAGGAGGGGTCTTCCTGCCCAGGAGCACTTGGCTGGACTTGGTCCTGAGTAGTGAAATAAAGGTTTCACGCCTTAAGTGAAATAATGGGACCCTCTCTGTGACGTTCGCTCATCCATGTTGGCGGTAGCCAAGCAAACCTCGTCATCCTCTCCCTCCAGTTGGAGGCTCCCGGAAGACAGCCGGACTCTTGCCCGGGGTGCCTTGACAGCTCTCCCATAGAGAGAGTAGTAGTCCGGCAAGAGGTCCGAATCCGAGTCGCTGGACTCTGTCCCACTGCCGCCAAAGCGTTCGGCAGCTCGCCGGGCTCTGGGAGGCTCCGGAAAGCCCTGCTGGGTCAGCACGAATTGCAGAATGTCCGCCTTCCTGCTGCTCAGGACAGGGCACGGTCCGAGCGGCCGGAACTCTGAGCCACAGGGGAACCGGATGGCCTTCATGTCCGACTGGCTCCAGGACCTCTTGGGCACCTGCTCCTGGGCACCGCAGGTGAAGGCCCCGCTGCCGTCCTCCTGCTCCATGCTGGCGCTGCTGAGATAGTTCGTCCTCGGCAGGGGCTCCGGCTCGGCCGCTCTCACTCTCGGCACACCCGGGCTTCTCCGCTGAGGCTTCGCGGGGGCCATGCCCAGGCTCCTGCCTCCAGCGGCTTCCTCCTCCAGGCCTGCGGTGCCATACTTTGGAAACTGCGGGGGCTTGTCTACGTAGAAGAAGACCTGGGGAGAGACAGTGTCCAAGGGGTAGGCAGTGGCTCTGCAGGGCACCTCTGTGTAAGCCAGCGGCCGCAGCGGCAGTGCCTCTGGCACGCTGCCAACAGACGTGCTTTTGCTGCTCCCGGCGAGCTTGTAGCTGGGCTGGAAGGAGGTAAGAGGGACCCTCTGCCCGTAGACGTCCGCGGGCTCCCAGTCTCGCTCCATCTCTGCGTAGACCAGCGGGAAGACGGAGCTGCTTTGGGAATGGGGCAGCAGGGTGGGATCGGCTTCCGGCTTGGAGCGCTCCAGCTCATCGGCGAAGATCACTTCCACCGCGGAGTTCCTCCGCCGGCTGTCCAGCGAGGGCTCAGAGGTGTGGATTCCGTTGGCACCGTGGTAGCCCCCCATCGTGCCATACACCAGGCGCAGGTCTTCCATCTGGAGGAGGAGGAGAATTCTCAGGCGGCTGGGCTCGAAGTGACAGCCTTTGCTTGATTGCAAAGGAACATTCAGCTCGCGCAGCTAATCTGCAAATGCTTCCGTGCAGGCAGCCTCTTTGGAGCACCCCCTCGGGGGGATGCACACCCCTTTATGCCATGGGGTTCTGCCTCCCCAGTTTGCCCATGCTCCCTAAGCCAGGTGGGGAATGCTTCAGCCACAGTGGTTCCCTGGGGGAGGTGGGCACACTCAAGTAGTGGGAGAGGCCCGCCTCCACTGCCAGCATACGGTTCACCTTGTGCTTCCCCAGAGAAAGTCCTCCGGGGCCGGAAGGACAGTTGGTCGGCAGCCCCTTCCCTGCCTGAAGGAGATGTCTCCCAGCCCTCGCCTGCGAAGAACTCCCTTCATCCTCGTACTTCCACCCTTTTGCAGTGCCCGTGTTCAGGTCCTCAGCTAGGACGGGAGTGGTGTGTTGCCCTGAGGAGCGGGACCAGCTGCCATGTCTGCTCTTCCCACTGGAAGAGGCCCAGGATGCAGCCCGACCCACCAGCATCCCTGACGGAGCGGTCCATGCCACTGCTGTTTCTCCAGGTATTTAGGAGGAATGTGCTTCCCCATAACTTCTATCCATTTGTTCACACCACACCTGCTCAAGAACAGAGCATGGCTCCCCCTTCCACCCTGCGGGTCTCCAAACACTGGAAGGCCATCTTCTGATCCCCTGCAGCCACTGGGAAGGTCACCGAGCTGCAGGGCAGCGCATCTGCAGGGGACCAGACCGGGAATGGCTGAGCTTAGGCCATAGGCTGCGTGTCACCTCGGCCATCACCGTTTCTGGCACCAGCTGAATCTGATGGTGGTGACCCGTGGTGGCTGGGTCCGAGCGGTTGGTCAACCAGCCAAGAAGCCGTCCTTGCTGGGTTCAGATGACATGAGAACCCGTGCCCGGCCAAGGTGGTTGCAAATCGATCAGCGCATGGCCAGGGTAGGTTTGGAGGCCCACCAACGGCCAGCCTCGTGGGCGACCTTGCCGGCACATGACCGGTGCCTCAGTCTTGCAGGGCTGTCCCCACAGGTGTCCAGAGACAGAGCTGGGTGAGTGAGGCCTTCCGTCGGTTGGGCTAAGGCCACCCCAGAACACACATGGGCCACCCGCGCCCGTTTCTTTCATGCGGTTCCCGCTCCATCACGACCCTCGCCGAAGTTACGTACTTGCTTGGAAACATCAGTGAGAAGGTCGGGGGATGACCGGCACTGCCTGTCATGGTACCGCGAGGGGTAGCGTTTCCTAGAATCCAGCACACAACACACAGAAAGGTGCACACTGGTTGTCGTCTCCTTCCAATACAAATCACTTCCAAGCACAAAGAACCCACCTCAGCGAACTGGCAACGTGCGATGGGCTCGGAATTGCCCCGATTATTTTCTGCAGACTCTGCCGAGCCTTCACTGGCACAGGGCCCCCACTCAGCCAGACCACAAGGCAGGCAGGGCGGAAAGGGCTTTAATTAAAATTTCAAAGGGGCGGTCAGTAAAGCCCTTGCTTAAATCTCTCCCCTTGACAAGAGCGGAACTTCAAAGCTCTTAACTTTGGCTGGAGGGTGGCAGATTATGACGCTGCCACTAACGAACGAGCCGGACAAAGCCACAAATCAATTATCAGCTCATTAAAATGTGAGGCATTCTACGACCAGCTTTTTTCCTCTGTGCAGGAAGATAATTTAGTTTGGATACATCATGGGAGGGATTTCTCCTTTGCCCAGCACAACTTGCATGTGCCAGCGGCAGGTGTTCCGCTCCCAAAGACCAGGGCCGGGGAGTCCACTGCGGTTGCCCCGCAGTTCTCCGGAAGCCACACGCCTTTCCCATGACCTTACCTACTTTCTCCAAACCCCCAATTTTTGGTGGCTTCCCAGAAATACCCCCACCCCACTTTTAAAGGGGTGATGCGGCTCGCCTGAGGTGTCCCAGTAAGAACTTTAAGCTAAACTCTGCAGGTGGTTTGGGCCCCTGGAGCACGTGGTTAGCCCTGGATCAGGCACTGCACACGTCTCCGTCCAGCAGCTTTGCTGAGGACAGTTCCAGCTCGCTCGCTCCCTCCATCCGTCTTTCCCTCCCTTGAAGCGAAGGAGGCCGTGGCAGAGCGGGGGGGGGGGTGGAGTGGCTGCACGGGGGTTACCTCTCAAAGGGCAGGCTCTTCAGCTTCCCCTTCGCCCCGTGCTCCAGCAGCTGCCTCTGGGTTCTTCCGCTGCCATTTAAGGACCAGAAACAGGTGAGGGCAGCTTGGCCTCCCAGCCCCCCCCCCCCCCCCCGCCTGCGCCCACCGGCGGGGCGCGAGCACCCACGTGCGGCACGGGGAAGACGCCGCACGGCGGGGCAGGAAGGCCGCTCCCTGTCGCCGCCCGGACGTTTGCCTGGCCTCTACCTGTAGCGGAAGCTGGAGCCCTTGCTGCAGAGGAGGGCTTTGGGCTTCGACTTTGGCTCCTCGGACAGCCGGAAGAAGGCGTGGTATTCCACGCACGTCTTCCAGAAAGCCTTGCAGGCGTCTCGGCTTGCCATGGTGAACTCGAGTGTATCTTTGCACAAAGCCTGTGGAGAAAGCCCGCGTCAGATGCGGAGTGCGAACGGGCACGGTTGCAAACAGCCTTTTAAGGATGTAACACTTCGGCCTGCGCGTGCACCCGAGCAAATCGAGGCAGCTCACACGGATCTCGCCCACTCCTTGGCTCCCCACACCGTTTACCCCACCCCAGCAGGTCTTGGGGGCACCGGGTGGCAGGACATCAGGACAAGGTATTGGGCTGCTTTGGGGCAAAACATCACGAAAGAAGCCACAAGGTGCTTACAGAAACGTTGGCATGAAGTTTGATCAGGAAATGCTTCCGTTTGAAACTCAGCTTGCGGATTTTGGACCAGTTGAAGGTGTTAATCTTGGTATTCCCCTGCAAATCAGAAAGTAAACCATGAATTGGGCATCGTGTGTAAGTTACAGGCAATGTGGCAGTAAATTTCTGTCCACTGTTGGTGTCATGCGCAACTCATTCCTCTAAGTTCAACAGTGAAAAATTAGGCCATGTCATTTACCAGTAAGCAAGAGAAATTGTGGTAGTGAATATTCCCACTGGGAAAACTACTTCGGTGGGAGTTGTTTCCTATTACTCCCGAGAACATTTAAAATAGGAATCTATGAATATGCACAGGATTTGCTCCGGACCTGATAATACTCAGAGTAGAGCCGTTGAATTAGTGGGACATAAGTTAGCCATGTATATGTTACTACATTCATATACCACCCGCAGCTGGAGCTCTCTCAGCACTTCACCACATTTCAAGCCACCCCTCCAGATTTCAACCAGGCCCAGCGCTGCTCAGCTTCCAAGATTGGGCAGATCAGGCCCCCTGTGCTATACAGAAGTTGTATAGGGACTTGTGTACATGAGGGAAGAACAAATCCATTGGCTTTCTGGTCCAAAAGAAAAGTGAGCTTTATTCAGGCTCCAGTTTCGGGTCAGAGCCACGTCTTGGACTACAGCTTTCAAAAATGATGCCACTGGCCCAGCTGGCTTGGGATGATGGGAGTTGGAGCCACGGATACCTGGACGGCCGCAGGTAGGAAGGAAATTGCAAATACTTGTTTGCATTCAATGCTGGGGAGACTGCTGTAAATTCTGTCTGACTCCTGCTTCCTCCCGGCCCTTAGGAATGGCAGCACCCACATCACACTGCAAGCACCAAGCCAAGCTATGCTGCGCAACTGCACTACCATGTAATTGCCCTCCAATTAGGCGGCTATTTTTGGCAGAAGATTACATGGTCAAGAGATGTCTTGCTGCTGGGTAACACCGAGTTCTGACAGTTCAGCAGGGTGGTTCACCAGGCGCAAACAGACAGGGACGCCCACATCAGAGGGCACGCGAGAGGCTCTGGCGGCAGGAGGGCTGCAGCGCAACACCAGCGAGCAGGGGAACTCAGAGGTGCTGCGAGAAGCAGGAATGCCTTCCGAGGCCTCGCCCTCGACCAGCGGACCTGACGGTTCGCTATGCTAGCTGCCCCAGTGCGCTTCGCCTGGAAGGCCCCCGGACGGGGGAGGCCTGCCTGAAGTCCGGCGAGAGGACAGGCTTGGTGAGACGCGGCCAGCTTGGAGCTGAGCGCCGCCCAGGGCCTGGGCGGAAAGCTGCACCTCCACACCGCAGATGCTCCCAAGGCTTGCGACTCCGCAGCCACTCCCCACACGTGACGCCTCCCTGCTTACCCGCAGAACCAGGACGCCCATGTGCGTGACGGCCAAGGTGATCTGGGTCCCTTCCCCGTCGCTGGCAGGGTGGGGCCTGATCCCATACATGTCCAGCTTTCTGGCTATGTCCAGGAGGTGTGCGTCGGATTCAGCGGGAGTTTTGCCTCTGGAAAGAAAAGGAGAGGAATACTGCCGGCTGACCCCCTTTGGAGCCCCCCGTGTCCTCCTCTCCGCAATTCCGATTCCATCGCTGGAGAAGCGGGGCATTTTTCGGCTCTCAAGTGGTGTCCCTCTTCTACCCCGGGGAACCAGTGGGGGCCAGTGCATCCTCCAGTCATGCTGGACAAGAACCTCCAGCACGCCCCAGCCAGCCAGCATCCAAACAAACTCTGGTCCAGGGGTGCCCAACCTTTTGGCTCCTCTGGGCAACACTGAAAGAGGAAGCACTGCCTTGGGCTGCACATTAAATACGGAAACACTGACACAAGCTGATGAGCGAAAAAAGGGTCTGTGCATAATTTTCGTGATACCCGCCACCACAGATAAGCAAAAGAGTTCTCACATCATCATCCTAAGAGAGCATACGTATGTTTATTTTATGTGACATCGTGCCATGACTTGGTCTACAAAGTTCACACCTGAGAACCACACAATCAAGTAACCGAAAAAAATCTCCAAATAAAATCTCATAATGTTTTAAGTAAGTTTATGATTTTGTGTTGGGCCGCATACATAGCCATCCTGGGCCGCATGTGGCTCGCAGGCTGCGGGTTGGACACCCCTGCTAGTCTCGTCCTTATGACTGCAGATGCGTAGTAGAAGGCACATAAAGTCTGTCAGGATTTCAGAAGCCAGAGGTGGATCGATCCAAGCCTAGGGTGGGGCAATGGAGTGGAAATGCAGCCCCCAGGAGGGCTTCGTTTCCAGAATAGTAAGGAAGGAATAAATTTTGGACACTTGCACCACTGGCCTAGTTTATACAATTTGCAGGATTCAGACTATCTCTGGATAGAACTTGGACTAATTTCAAACACAGGACAGAAGCACCCACAATATGGCTTCCCACTAAAACTTACACATGTTTCTTGTGGTAATGCATGATCTTGTTGGCCAAATTATCTTGGTTCTGCAGGTATTTGTGCATTTCCAGGTGCTTCCGATCTGTTTCTTCGTGGAAATCCCCCAGTGCAGCTGCAGCGGGAAAACAAAAAGAAAGAGAAAACTCCTTTGGAAGGCCATCAGTCTGCAAAGCACAGGGAGCAGGAGGGCATGGATATTTCTAGCTTATGGGATTCTTAAGACGTACATGCCCAACCAGACCTACGAGCAAAACAGTGGCTCTGAGGAGGAGTCCGTTAAGGAGGGCCAGCAGGAGTGGAATGGCAGGCCGCGGAAAGGCCGAGCATCTCACCTGTGCTACGGAAATCGGACACCTTGTCTCAAAGCTGGCCAGGAATGCGGTGGGGAGACCCGCTCCAAGGCACCAGCCAGATTTGCAGGCACAGCGGATTGGTGCCACAGCAGAGTTTGTTTAGATTCACAGTTTTAAAGAACGGCACTGTGGATCAGCCCCTTTTACAGCAGAGGAACACTGAGGCTCAGAAATGTATACTCTGCAGGCATTTGGCAAATAAGCGGGGCGGGGGGGGCTGGAGCCCCTCGGTGGGGAAAGACTCTGGAGGAGAACAAGGTGCCCTGTAGACTCCCAGGTTGGCAATCAGAAAACCAGACTCGCCTACTGCCAGTCGCTGCCGGCTGTGCCCACTGATCCTCTGGAAAGAGCTGAAAGACACTCATTTGCCTGGTGCAGCTCCTCTCGCTACCACCGGAGTTCCGTTACTTTTACTGCCTGGCATGCCTCCTTCTGCAAGGAATGCACGCCAGCTTAAGAGAGTCTTCTGCTCTCTGTTTTGACATCACAATGACACTGCGGGGTGGGTCAGGCTGAAAGCGGCCCAAAGCCCCCCAGGTGGCGTCCCGGCTGAGCGGGGTCAAAAACTCAGACCTCCCAGTTCACAGCCGACTCCACCCTCGTGCCCATTCCACCAGCGAACAAGTGCCCACGCAAAAAATGCCAGATAGTCTGTGAAGCAGAGACACGGCGGAGTAAACAAAACCCACTCGTCTAAAGAGCCCAAAGCCGCTGAAGGCTTTTTCTCTGTGAATGTTCCTAATTCCCCCGTGAAGCCATTGCTGGTGGCATCCCCAGAATGAATCCCGTAGTTCAATGATGCATCGTACCCTGCAAAAGGTGTGACACTATCAGAGTAGAGCTGTTGTCGCTGCAAGGAAGTCTTCCGCACGCCAGGTCCTTCTTGATTTGGAGTGTGAACAGGTACCTACAAAGTACGGCAGAGATGTTGCTGACGCCAGGTTCTGACATTCCCCCACTACACCCCGTACGAGAGAGAGGGAACGTGGCAGATCCTCGTGGTGCCCTCATCCCTTCTTCCACTGGGAATCTGTTTGCCGCAGCACACGTGTGTCTGTGCACACCGCAGCCCGTGTTTGCCACCTGCTTTCAGGGGGATTACGCTCCCATGACTGGCTCCAGACATCATGAGATTCCATGCAATGTTAATTACCTGCAGCAAAATCTGGAGTCTTGAGGATGCTAGTTTATGGCTCTCACTGATGCGTGGATTGACTTAAAAGAAGTATCTTTGTGCTCAGATCACCAGTAGAATATACACTTAACAGAGAAATTTAGCAAAGCACTGCACAGGACATAAACAGTTACCATAATGCAATATAAAATAGTAAAATGCAGGCTTTATTCTTGTGCAAAAGGAGGAGCAGGTTTTACAAATCATGGATGAGTTTCAAAGTGCCTCCAGAGGGCTGGAAACTGCCTGACCCCCTCCCCTCCTGGGTCTCCAATTTCATCCGCCATGGTCCAAACATTTTGAAGTCTATTCTTGAACGTAAGGATTTGTGTTTTACACACACACACACGGAATTCATGTGACACAGCTGTAAAAGGAAGATGCATATACCTATCTGGCCCTTCCTCCTACACACTGAAGAATACAAACACACCTTACGCCTCATTCTGGGTGTTCGGTTTGCTGGGCTGGATTCTCCCGGGGGACACTGCCTTCTGGGAGCAAAGCCCATCTGAAAACCACTTTTAAGTAAAACTGCAACATGAGGCACGGCCTGCCGAAAGCTTCTCTGAGGGAGCAATCCCCTGGAAGGGGCAGGAAAGAAATATCAATCCTAAGCAGGAAGACACTGTCTGACCGGCCCTAGGAAAACTCATGGCACCGTCTCTGGCCTCGAAGCATGCTCCCAGGTCGGAGGGACTCTGCACTGGGAGCACCCCGCTCCCGGGGCTGGCTGTGGCTCTGCAGCCGCACAGCCGACCTCGGAGCCAGTGCTGGGAAGGGGAGGCGGGGGGCTCCACCGGGAGGCGGCATTCTGGCAGCGCCTCCGTTCCCCGCTAGGAGCCGTCTGAAGGCACCAGCCCCACAGTTTGGGAGAAACAAGGGCCTTGCTCCCAGCAGATCCCAGTCAGCACTGCTGGTTGCTGAGACAGAGCCAGCGTTGGACCCTAAGGCTGCTGCAGGGCAGGGGAAGGGCGGGGCTGACCCTCACCCTCTACGTTCAGAGGGATCTGGGCAGCCACCATGAATGGCGCTGCCCATCTCTAGGGGCTAAAATCCTCATTCACACGTCCAAAGAAATCTGTGTCACCAAGCCAGCAAGGAAACAATTTCTGAATGAAGCAGCCATGCCAAAAAAACAGCCAGCGCAAAGAACAGTACCTCGTCAGCTCTTCTCTCAGATGACCCGGATCCACTGGGAAAAATTTCACCATAAATTTGAAAAGAATCTCCTTAGGATCTTAAAACATAACATCTTCATAAGTTTGGTTTCAAAAGTCTGTCGGGAACATTTACATATTTCTGCAGTTATACAGCTTGTGGAATCAGTGTGGGAACTGCGACCCCTTCTCTGCACCCAGCACCAATCCTGCCCGGGTCTAGTTGCTGCTCTGGCCAGCAACGTATTAGCAATTGTAGGCTGCATTTAAATGATTTCCCGCCTGTTGTCCATTTGCAAGGAACCCAAGGCAAAGGAGGAGGCCAGGCTGAGTGCCAGTGACAGGGCCAAGGTCACCCGGGGTCATGCTGGCCATGTGGGAACTAGCACATGGGACCAACCACTACACAGCACTGCCCCTCTTAACTTTTCCATGTCCACCACCATTGCCATTTCCAGCAATAAGTGCAAAAACGTTTGGTCTTCACTACTGAGGTGACTTGCACTGGGGAAGCCAATCTGTTCTTGGGGTGGGAAACCACCAGAGGTGATGTGGAAGGGCAGCAATGTGTAGTGGTCAGAGTGCCAGGCTCAGGATCTCACTGACTCTCAGCCTGACCTACCTCACAGGGGTGTAGTGGGGATAAATAAGGTGGCGAGCAGAAGGGCCGTGCAGCTTGCCTTGGACTCTTTGCCAGTTGAACAAATGGACGGGCAGACAATCCGAGGTCAGGGATTCCCCATAATTTTAAAAACTCTGGCCAACTGGATTCAGAATGAGAGGGAATGAGGGAGGGACTGGTTGTCCCGCTCGTGACAGATGCGGCTGGGCAAAAAAGATGGACAAATGGCCCACTGAGGCAGGACACCGCTGAGGGTGGCCACTTCCTGCATTCCAAAAAAGGGGAGAGAACTGTCCCCCCTTTGCCCGTGTGCATTTTCACACTTCGGCTTAGTGCTGGGCATAACAACTGCAATTCATACAGAAATAAAACATGCTTCACGCTAGAGCAACCTTCCGGTGGTTCTTTACCAGTTAGCCAGACTCTCCACCTAGTCTCACACTTCTTTAGAAAAAACGTGGCTTTTTCCTCCAGCAAATGGGAGGAATATGTAAATATTTAGGAGCAATAACAGCAGGGTTATACTGATGTGGAGACCATCTAGCCCTGTACTGTTGACACGGCCTGGCAGCCGCAGATCTCCCGGGTTTTGCATAGGGTTCTCTCTACGCTGCCTGGAGATGCTGCCAAGATGAAGTCTGGGTCTTTCTGCATGGAATGCAGGGGATTGTTAGAGTCAGTGCAGCGCAGGGCCACAAGGTTGGTGGCCGGTTTGCAGAGGATGCCGTATGAGGCGAGACTGAGGGAACTGGGCCTCTTCAGCCGGGAGAAGAGGAGACTCAGAGGGGATATGTTGGCGACATGCAGGTATGTGAGGGGGTGCCACATGGAGGTGGGTCGAGACCTGTTCTCCCCTGCAGAGGAAGGCGGGACGCACTCCAACGGAACCAAGCCCAGGGAGCCAAGGTTTCGTTTGGATGCCAGGAAGCACTTCCTGGCAGTCGGGACCCCGAGGGTGTGGAATGGGCTTCCACGGGAGGTTGTTGTGGCCCCATCGGTGTGGGTGTTCAAGGATAGCCTGGACATGCACATGGTGGGCATGTCATGAGTGGAGCTGGCCGGAGCCGGGGGTCAGACTAGATGGCCCAGGAAGCCCTTTCTGACTCGTTCTGTTTCTATCTATCTATCGCAGAGCTGAGCTTGCTCCCCTTACAGAAAAATTAAGATCCTAGCCCTCATAAATAAAGCTCTGATTTAAACCAGAACCGAATCAGAATCAGCCCAGTATTGCCAACACTGACTGGCAGGCGCAGCTCTCCGGCACATCAGGCAGGAGTTTTCCCTGCCCTACCTGGAGATGCTGGGATTGCATGCAAGACAGACGCTCAGTCACCGAGCAAGGATTCCGCTCCCTTTTGACTTACTTTTTATCTGCTTTGTGATGGGCTTGAGAAGTTCCAGCCAGGCCTGCAAGGACACAAACATTAGCTGATGAAGCACATCAAACAACCAGGTTGCTTCTGGCCCAGTCTACGCACTCTGGGGAATTGGGGGCCGTAGCACAGGCGCAGGCTCCCTGCGATGGCGCTTCCCCCGTGCGGACGTCACCCCCAGTCTCTCTGCAAGTGGAAAGGCAGCATGTCCAGGGAAGGCTCCGCCAGGCCCCCTCCCTGCCACGCCACTTGTTCCTTTGCAGGGGCGTTTCTTTTTCAACGCAGGGGAACATGCAAAAGAAGGCAGGCTCCCCCTGTGCACCCTGAGATGGTATAGTCCAGCCTTCTGCTCCCACCCTGGCAGACAGACGATGCGGCCGAGTGTGTCTGCGGACCGATGCAGACCGCAGTGCAAGGTGCTCCTGGAATGGTTTCCCGAGGGGGAAAAGACCCCCTGGGCGGATGGCCAGCGAGGCGCACGTGAAGGCTCTCCTCTTGCTCCGCCGCACTCCAGCGGGGGAACGAAGCAGGGGGCAGTAGCGGCCCCCGCAGCTGCCTCGATGGGGAGCGCCTGGCCACCGCTGCCCGCCCGGGGGCGTCCCCACCTGGGCGTCTGCGTGGCCGTGGCAAGGCACCCCCAGGCCGAAGGCAGCTCATGCTAGCCCTCAAAGGGGGCTTGCGGCTTTTCTCCCTCAGTGTATTCTTATTTTCCTGGTAAGAAAGGGAAAATGGAAGAGGCTGTGCGGAAAGGCCAGCAGGCGATCAGTGGGAGAAGATGCCTGGACACCCCTCACCCCCACCCCCCGCATGGCATGAATGGGGCAGAGCAACAGTGCCATTAAAGCCTTGTCTGGAATAAGCTGGTTTTTAGCCGAGAGGAGGAAACGGAGACCAAAGGACCACAGGTCTGAGCGCACGCATGCGCACGCGGGGCGGGCAGAGGAACGACTTACAATACATGAGAAAGGGGAAGCACTGGGGAGGCCGCGGAAAAGGCATCTGCGATTGTGTCGAGCATGTGCTTTTCTTGCCAAACGCAAGCCACCAACAAACAACAAACACGTCAACAATCACACAAAAGCATCACTCTGGAAAAAAGAAAACCAATTCAAGATGTCTTAAACCTCCAAGCCCAAGCAGGGAGCCAGCGCTAAACCGCCACCCAGCCAGCCTCTCCCAGAAGGCTCACCGTGCAGGGAAGTGCTGGGGCCGTGCCTGAAAAGGCCCTGCTCTTTGTGCTCACCCAGCGCGTCTGGGGGGCAGAGAGCCCGGCCCAGGCTCCTACTGTGCACTGGCTTGCTTGGGAGGACGGACGTGAGCGGAGGAGGCCCTCTCGAAGTCGCCCAGAGCACCCCTGGCCAGGGCAGCCTAGCTCCCCTGCCTGGTCCAGGTGGGCAGGTGGGCTATGCAAACGAGGCGAGCAGGACAAGAAATGAAGCCCTGCTGGCTTGCCGCTGTGGGATGAAGGGCCATGGGCTGCACACGGGCCGGGAAAGCAACCAAGGCCGTGCTGCTAGGCTCCTGTGCAGCACTGCGGTCCCAAACGCAGCTCGGGAGCCATGGGGAGGCTGAGCAGTGGCGGAGAGGCGGACCGAATTCAGCCGTGCTTGCAGAATTCTGCTTCTCTGTTTGTCGTAACGTTTATAGACTGGCCCATTCCCACGGGCCTTGAGCGGCTCCCGCGCCCCGAGTGGCGGCATGGCGGGGCTGCACACAGTTCGTACCAGTTCAGAATACCTGGAGGGGCTCTCCACATTTTCTACTTATCTAAACATTCCAAGAATCCATGAAGTTAGCACGCTAGCATGTCAGGGGAGGGCACTAACCTAGCCTTCTCCCCGATATGCTAGATTTCTATGTGCAGGGATTTTAAAATTCTTTTTTGGAGATACTCTCTGCCTTCCGCAGTGCTGCTAACACCCCCATTAGCAGTCCGAAGTGCCTTCCGTGATGTTTCAAGGGAGCGATCTGAAATGGTCTCGGGGGGGGGGGGGGGGGCAGAATGTCTCCACTTACAGTATGCCCTGCAGAGCTCCAAAACTCCAATCCAAAATATTCCTTTTCTGTGAGGTTCAAGTGGCTGCAGCTCAGGTTGAACAAAGTTCTACCAGATGATTTTTGCTATTAGAGAAAAGCAGGGGAGAAGGGAGGGAGGGAGGGAAGAGGGCAGGTGGAAAAGACCCAGGGGATAGGGTGAGACACATCATTTTATATCAGAGTAAGTAGATCTTAACAGCTTCCCATTCTTTAAAAAAGCCCATTTTTGAAAGGCAAACTTTGCACACATGCAGCGCCAGACGCGCCCTGGGCCAGGCATGTGCCTCCGCTCACGACGCCTGGCTTGCTCTTCTCGTCTCGCCACCCTCGCGGTCCGGGCGCGAGTGGGTGGGGGGCTGAGCAGGCTGCATGATGAAGAGGAGGAGCTGCTGCGCCGCTGCGCCCCTGCTGGGCCAGCCGCCACCCCAAATCACTTTCCAGTTCCTACAGCGGCAACCACAAGGGTCCAGATCCGGGTGCTACCTGCAGACTGCCGAGCAAACCGAATCATTGGGAACGCCGGGCGGAGAGCAACAGAGTGAAGCGCAGCAGGGATAAGTGCCAAGCCCTCCACTCAGGAATGAGAAACGGAACAAGACGGGGGACGCTTGGCTCGACAAGCTGCAGAGGAGGAGGATCCCGGGGTTGCTGCAGATCACGAGCTGAACATGAGCCAGCCATGTGAGGCAGCCGCGAAAAGGGCAAGTGCTGTTTTGGGCTGCATTAACAAAACACAAAACACGGGAAGTACCGGTGCCCCTGTGCTCAGCACTAGTCCGACCTCACCTGCAGTCCCGGGTCCAGTTCTGGGCACCTGAGTTTTAAAAAGATGCAGAAAAGCTGGAAAGGGTGCAGAGGAAGATGCAGGCACTGGAGGCCAAGCCCTGTGGGGAAAGACTGGGAGAACCGGGCATGTTCATCTCAGGAAGAGAAGACCTGAGGCTGAACCTGAAGAGATGGGACAGCCCTCTGCAGGTAGCTCAAGGGCTGCCACAGAGGGGAAGGAGCAGACCTCTTCCCGACTATTCCAGAGTGCAGGACACGGAACAATGGACTTAGGTTAGAAGAAACCAGATTTAGACTAGATGCCAGGAAAAAGCTCCTCACCTGAGGAGTACAACAATGACATCTATTACCTGGAGAGGCGGTGGGCTCTCCCTCGCTGGAGACATCCAGAAAGCGTCTGGACAGCCACCTGAGTGGGAGGGTGTGGCGTGGTGTCCTGCAGCAGCAGCAGAGGCTGCACCGGATGGCCTGCCCGGCCCCTTCCAGCCCTGCTCTTCTGGGGCCCTGCGAAAGCAGCTCTTCCAAAGGGCATCTGCTTGGCTCCATTTCTTCCCAATGGCCCCTTGCCCACTCTCTGGCCCGGCTCTGGACCTCTGCCTGACAGCCCCCGCAGCAGGCCTCACGGCACTGGGGGCACAGAAGAGGACACCCCCACCTTCCTCAGAGGGGCCCAGGCACCCGGGGGCCTCGCCACGGAGGGACAGGGCTAGCAGCCAGCAACGTGGCAGAAGCCGTGGCAGCGCCCGAGTTGCCTCTTGGGGCAGGAGGCTGATACAGGGATACAGTCTGGAAGGGACACCACAACTGCCGGTTGTGCCTTTCGAAATGCAAGCTATTCAGACAATGAAGCTGCACTTCCGGCTGCAACCAACAACAAAGAGCGAGAGCAGGTTAGAGGTCCAGCTATTCCTTCCTTGCATCGGCTTGGCTCCAGAGGTCTTCATAAAAGAGCTCACATCCAGGTCTGTTAAGGCTCCTTGGAGGCATTTTCAGGCAAGGGCTGGGGTTGATGTCTTACAAGCCCATACTTTTTTGTTAACTGATAAGAAAATGCCTCCAGCCCTGTGAAACACGAAAGCCTTACTCACGGGAAAGATTTGGGCACGTGCCAGCTGATGCCACCAAGCTACCCATGGCCTGGGCCCAGTTTCATTAAGTGCCGCAATTCATGCTGTGCAGAAGCAATTAAGCATCATTCAGTGTGGAGAACATGGCCGGGCGTTAAAAAGCTGGGGATTCTGAGCACTTTTACGACAACAATGGGAAAAGCTGCTTGACCTTCCCATCTTTAAGGTGTAAACAGACAGGCCTTGAGTGTTAAACCTTGAGTGCTTCTAGAAAGAGGAAAAAAGGAGAAAGGAGAAAAATGTAGCTTGTGCCAAGACCGGGAGGAAAACTCGCACATGCTGCACAAAACGAAGCTAGGCGCAATTTCACATAAGCTCTCAATTCCTTAAGCTCCAATGACACCTTCCCGTACCTCTTGCATCTTTTTCTGCCCCTGACAATGTCTACCATGGGGGTTTTGGGGTGAGTGCATTGGGGCAGCTGTGGATAAGCCCTGTTTTGCATCAAGGGCCGGAACCGTTGCTGGGGAAGAGGGGCCAGGCAGTGATGGGGCACGAGCAAGGAAGCTTCCTCAGTGCCCCATAGCAGGCTGGCCCTTTGTCAGGGAAGCTGCCACGGCTGTTCCTCAGATGCTCTTGTCATTCTGGTGGCTGCTCCCGAGGAAATTGCAGGGTTGCTTACGCTCTGTGCATTGTGCTCAACGTGAAGCGTACATGCTAACATTTTGCAGATAATCCCTCGTTGCGTCCAACGAGCTTCAAATTACTACCCCTGCACACGAAGCCAGCTGCGAAAGTGACAGGGTAATAACAGCATTCTCTCAGGGCTGTCCCGATTCCCTGCCAGTGGCTGGGTCGCAGGGGCGGTTAAGTCAAGCAGGGCTGTTCACTCCTCCTGCGCGGGAATAGCGGGGTACCGCGTTGAAGAGCAGAGCGGAGCGGAGCGGAGCGAGGCCGGCACAAGCGTGCCCCAGGTTCTGGTTCCAACAGGGACGCGCCAGGCTTCCAGGCGTGAGTTTCACATGGGCAGCAGCTCATTTCTCATAGAGAACAGGAACATCTGGCGTGTGCAGATGCCAAGTTCGTCCCAGGCATCAGGCCAGCCAGTCAACTGCCTGGGACCAAGCAAGCTTCCTTAGCTGTCCCCGCAGGAGTTGGCCCGCCGCTTCGGGACACAGCTGTGTTGCACTGCAGGTTACCTGGAGAGGTGCGCAGCATCCCCACGTCCTCCTCCCTTGCTTTTCCTTGGTGGGGTGGACAATGCAGACCCCCCATCCTAGCCTTCAGATCCACCCCAAATTGCCACCGTGCTGCAAGGAGTGGGCCCCTTTGGAGAAAGCGCTGGCTTCTGATGTGCTTGCCACGAGAGCAAGCTGCGGCACAGGCCGGGAGCTCTGCTTCGAAGTAAAACGGCCGCCTTCTCTCGCTGCAGAAATTCAGCAGCAATTCCGTGGCAGGGAGGACTTCTGGGGGGGCAAATGGGCACTGGGCCTTGTGAAGCAGTGTGGTCCTAGGCTAGGGAGCGCCCTGCTGCAGGCCTTCACCGGGGGCCCTTCCGGGGCTCCACTGCTCTAGGCACGCCCAGCTGGCGGCTGCATGGGCAAGCAACGCTAGAAGTGAAATTCACGTTGGACAAGCCTACACACCTCCCAGAGGGAACTACTTCCAGGGCCAGTCCACCCACGGGATGCTGACCGTGTGGCAAAACATCAGTCAGTCAAGGAGCGGAAGGCACCAGGAAGCGCCACCAAATCCACACGTGCCCTTCCCAGGTTACACGCGGACAGGGAGACCGTCGGTTGCACTTCCTCCCCCTCTGACTTTGTGCAGTGCCCAGCCCTCCAACTGGTGCGTCGCTACCCCAGGAAGGGAAGCTGCGCCCGAGTGGGCAGCCCTCCGCGGGATCCGGACCTGGGCTTCCCTTGCCAGACACCCAGGCACACACGCACTCGCTGCCTCCATGCAGACGACAGGACGCAGCCGGCTTTTGCCAGCACTGGCGCAGGCGTAGCTCAAGCAGCCTGCTGGGCCCAGAAGCTGCAGCGTCCTTTAAGGATGCATGCCACCCACATTTCCACCTGAATCCCACTTCCCGGCCCTGAAGTTCCCTCCCCTCCACCCAGGCACCCAATAATACCCTCCCAAGCTCCGCCAGCTCCCCTGCCTCTGCCGCAATCCCAGTTGCATGGCGGATCTGCTGGAAATGTGTCCAGAGGCAGCCTGCTCATTGCAGGCTTGCTAATTCAGGTCCTCATTTATTGTGACCATTCAGCATCAAATGCATCGTATGCCTAGGAGGGGTTTTGGTGGTTTGAAAAGGAAAGGTTCAAGCCAGGGCCTTAATGGAACCTGTTTGTTACAGTCCGGAGCTAAAGTGCTCCAGATATCAGGGGCTAATAGGGATAGGAAAATGGAAACCCAGAGATGCCATCACTCCATGGATAATTGGCTGAAATGCTGCACATTTTCTATGGATAACAACAAGATGGGATTGTCGCACTGTGATCTGGTTTAAGTTTCTGCTTCCCGGCACTTCTTAATAATAAAAGAGACCTTTTAAAGCTCTGCAGCAACCTACTTCTACCAAGATGCTTACTAAAGCCATCATTAAGAAGCAAATATTTTGCAGTACCAACACCACACTCTGGTAAACTTCCAGTAGTAAAGCCAGACCAGTTCCTTTCCCATTGTTCCTAATTTAAAGCTTTTTAACTTCTTAAAAACAGAACATCATACATGCTTCTGAAAGTGCAATTCTTCATAGAAAAATAAAACAGGTACGGAATGTTTCCAAGATGTTGAAAAAGCACCCGCACACCTCATTGTTAGTAGAATAAGGAAATCACCCTGCAGAGGTAACTGGGTTTGAAATGAATACATTTTAACCTGCCTGCTTTCTAAAACACCCCTTTTCAAATAAGCTCTCATGTAACCGGATCCTTAAAATGTTTAAGAAGAGGTCTGAAATTGTTGACAGAGGAAAGAAGGACAATTAAACACTTCACAAGCTTTAACTGGAGTACAAATAACCGATCTAGTTGGAAATTCCACTTCAGACTTACTATGTTAATATGCATTGTGCCAATTTAGTCATAAATATTATAAAGGAAGTGAGGCTTCTCCCAAGAAAAAAAAACAAAAAATTTGCTTTCAAAAGAAAACAATTTAGGGCTGGCACAAAGTCAACCTCTGTAATAAGGTAAAAACCACCGCCTTGGAAAAACCAGTCAGCTGCATTGTTAAGGAGATACTTTGTCATATACCAAGCCCCAAGTGCTCAGGAAATACCTTTCGATGCCCAGAGCTCACCATCCATCCCCGATTCCTGTTTTTTCAACTAAGTCAAATGTAGAAATGGCCACAGAGCTAAGAAAAGTCAAGACCCAGGGGTGATGAGAACAGCCAGTTAAGAAAGAGAGGATTGACTTACATCGACGACAAAGATCTTCTGGGAGTCATCCAGAAATTGGACTTTAAGATGCAGCATCCTTGGGCAAGGGGCTGAGCAACCGGCAAGCTCTCGATGCTCCGAGATGCTCGTGGGCAGAGCCTGCCTTCTAATCCACGCAGAATTTCCACCTCCGCAGGAAGATCGGGACTGGAGTCAGAGAATCTGGAGCAGACTTTTGCAATGCAGTGGTGCCCTTTGTTTGCAGCTGGATGAATAAACCCGTGTGTGGCACAGCGCATTTCAGCGGGGCCACTCTGGATTCCAGCTAAGGGCTGCTCTTCATGCTTGCACTGAGGAGGCAGCTAGGATTGCTGAATCAGTTAAGATCGCAGGCGACCACATCTTCCTTCTTCAATGCTAGGCTTGTTCTGGCTCAAGAATGAGATTTCAAAACTTGCTGCCTGAACCTACCTAAGCTACTGTTCCTGTTGCTTTTTCCCCAAAACATGAGGACTACAGACTTAAGGAAGACATCTGATTTGAGCTGTGGGCCAGGGTTTGGCAAAGGGGTTGACTTTCCTCCTCCTTTTTGAGGATACCTGGCGGGGCCGTGTGGGTGCCGCTTTGGAACTCAGTGGTTGTGTTGGGTCCCCAATGTTCCCCAGGCTACGCTTTCCCCTGGTGAGCTCGCCAGGATAATGTGCTGGTGCTGGCCTCCCTCGCCTATGGCAGCCCTCATGCCTCCCCACCAGAGACAGGGGACCCAGCCTCTCCTCCTTCCCCGAAGGAGAGGCTGGACGGGGGTAGACAGGAGGGCCAGAAGCCAGAAGGGACTCCGGTGAAGCTGCACTTCCTTGGCAACCTAAGTGTTCCCTGATGGTTCTGGGGCATTTAAAAGTATCCCAGTTTCTGCTTGGTGCAAATGTTCTGGTTAGCAGATGTTTGCCCTAAGTACCTCATGTGGAGTGTGCTTCAAGGGGTGTCAGAATCCCAGAATCTCAATTTGAGAATAAAACTCGGGTTCGTGGGAAAGACCAAGCGTCCAGACCATCTGAGGCTTTATTGTTTTACCCCAAGGTTCCCGCGGTACTCACGAGAACGCATGCTGCATTACCGGGCAGGCAGAGGTGAACTCCGCTGCAAAGCTTCAACACCATTACAGGGCATTTATAGGTACACAGGCACAGGGCAATCGATGACAGAATGCAGGGATTGCAATAAGGTTCTGAGGTCATCACATACAGAACAGATAAAGGAATGTCAGTCAATCACACTGTAACAATGAGATTACAGTATTTCTAATTGTCTGCATTGACACTAGTTCAGCAGCTTGAACCCATCCCCAGGTCTGCTCGGACAAGCAAATTCAAGCTACTAGAAACTATTCATGATTAGCTCTGACCCGCCCCCCCCCATCTCGACTCTAGACATTCTGCATGATCAGGGCACATGCAGCCCTCTGGGCTATCAAAAGATTATTGTAAACTGAATTCCAAGAATGACTATTGACAATGTATATTCAGGCTAAAATAGCCTACAGCTAAAGGTGAGAGAAAGGAGGGAGGGGGAGCCATTTTAAACAGTGGCAGCTTGGTTTTGAGAAGGAAGACAAGACTTGATCCCAAAGGCACACAGGAGTAATGCTTTTCAGACAGGATTTATCCAAATTTTCCCAACAACGGAGGCCGCTGGGCAGGGCTCCCCGCGTGCATTGGATAAAAGGGGTGGGTCTTCCCGCTCCAGCGCCTGTTCGCGTGGCCCCCACAAGACGGTGCAGGCACGCGCGTGGCTGCGCCCCCCGGCCGGCCGGCTAGAGCAGGCGCCTCCGGCCACGCCAAGGCCCTCGGGGGCGGGGGGCGGGGGGGGGCCCTGCCCGAGGATGGGCAGGACGCAGAAGGGGCTGGTTTGCTCAGACCAAGCTCACCCAGCCTGCCTTCTGCTCGCACAGCGGCCGCCCAGCAGGGCACGGTGCAGCAACGTCCCCGCCCATGTTCCCCGGCCTCTGGTGCACACGGCGCGCCGCCTCTGCGGCTGGAGGTGGCGTGCAGTCATAAGGACTGCAGCCTTGGGCAGCCCCGAAAGCCGCCGCCTCCTCCACGGCTGGGACCGGGGAAGGCGGAGGGAGCGGTGCTCGGGCCCGGCTCCTCGCGGGCTCCGTCCGCTTCCTCGCGAGGCCGGGCGGCGGCGGCCGCTTCAGGACGGCGCCCCCTCCTGGTTGCCGCGAGCACCGCCGTTCGCGCCGCCTCCGGCCGCCCCTTCGTCGCGGCGCGAAGGGCCCGCGCTTCCACAGGGCGGGAGAGCCGCCCAGCCCCCCACGCAGCTGGAGAGCCGCTCGGGCAGCCGCTGCGCACGCGCTGAGCAACGTGGAGGAGGAGAGGTGCCTGCCCCGAGGGGCTCCCAGTGGAGAGCGCAGCTCCATGCGCGGTATCGATCCCTTGTCCAGGCAGGCACCAACCGGTTGTTGATGAACTGTACTGATGGCCCGTTTTTTCCTGCACAGAACCCAGGTGGCTTTCGCATAAACTCCCTCTGTTTTAGTATATTTCTGCACCGCTTTTCTTCTGATGGAAGTGGCACACTTGCTCTGCCTGTCCCCGTTATGTTCACAACAACCCTGTGAGGTAGGCTGAGTTGCAAGATAAAGCATGGGCCGCTGAGGGAACCACAGAGCAAGGGCTTTTACTTGGGTCTGCCTTGTCCAAATAAATACCAGCCTACCAATTAGTGATGTTAATTAGTCAGACAGAACAAACTAAGCTTGTCTGGCACTCTGGCTGCATCTTTTCAAGAGGACAGAAAGAGTGGCAAAAGCTGGAAAAGGGCAGGAAGGACTTGCCAAGGGACCTGGATTATTCTCTCCAGTTTTTATGTTTTCTGGCTAAAATATTGCTCCATTTTGAAATAAAGTTTTTTAAAACTGCAAAAATAACATATATATTAATATAGCAAGATCGCCCGGGAAGTTTTTGTTGTTATTAGTTCTACCTCCCTTCCTCTTGCAAGGAACCTAAAGCCGCACACAAAATTCCCCTCCCCTTTCTATCTTCACAACAGCCCTGTGAGGTAGGTGAGTGTAAGAGTCAGTGGCTGGTACAAAGTCACCCAGTGAGCTGAGTGGGGCGTGCACTCAGCCATTTCCCAGGTCCCCATCCCAGCACCCAAAGCACCTCACCACACTGCCCCCCCGCGATCGGATTGTGATAATTTGCACATGACTGGCATGCTTCCGGAACAGCTGGGGAGCAACGCAGCCTGAGAAGCTCACCAGTGGGAAGTGACGTGAAACCCTAGCGCGGCACCTGTGGGAGGAAGGTGCGCAGGCTTCGTCCGAAGGAAAGCCAGGCGTCTGGACTTGGCTGGAATTCGCTCGGGGGTGGAAATCACGGCACCCTTGGGTCTCCCCTGAAGTGAAAAGCCAGCGGAACACACAGAGCCTCCCAGAAGTTATCCTCCACCAGGGCTCGGGTGTTTTGTCCTGGGTTCTTTGGAGACTCCACTTCTTTGCTTGCTATATGTAACTTGGCCGCTGTGTGCAATTCCAGGTGTGCGTTTCTGGTCCGTGGGCTCCATGGCACCACAACCACTTTGGCACCGCAGACGGGGCATCGGACATGCAGTGACAGGGCCCGAGCTCGAGCCAGCACTGCCAGCCTGGAGCTGCCTCCCTCGCTGGGACCGGAGCCTCCCTCTCGCCCTCCTCTCCTGGCTGCACCTTGCACAGCATTTCCTCCAAGGGGATTCCGGCAGGCCTGTGCAGGTGCTTCTGGGAAAGAGTTGGAAAAATCAGGAGCGGCTGTGCACTTGCACAGCCTGGGTGCTTGAAGGCACTGGATCCGTGAGTTTTGCTTTAGACAACCCGGCAAGCCATGAGGGTGACCTGGCTGGGCAGAAGGCTGAGGAGGATCCAATGAAAAGGCTGACAGAATCCTCCCCATTTTAAAGAGTGAAAATGTCAACACTTAAATGAGCCTCCATCTCCTCCAGAAATGGGGGAGCATTCCCCTGCTCCCGTTTGCAGTGCCTTTCCGGATCCTTAATGCCAGAGGAGCTTTGTGCCCCTGCTAATGGGAGGTGGGAAACCAGCATCTCCCCTTTCTGGACGAGCTGGAGATTTGGGGGATGGCTGAAACGTGCAGCTGCACTCTTGTCACGCCAGTTGCCAAGCATGTCACCTGCTCCCCTTTGTTCCTCCCTTCGACAACTGAGACATCCAAGAAAATCGACAAGGGACGATCACCCGTATCTGAAGGCCATGCTAGGGCACCGATGCACTCAAGACGGATCAAGAAAAATAATGTAAAAATACACATATTATGGCACTCTTTTCGGAGGCCAGCAAACCAACCCCCAAATACAGGAAGGATAACAAACTGCGGATGTGAGATGGGAGGTGCTGTTCGGGAAGGCCTCAGCAGCTGCAGGCAGCCTATGAATATGTGAATGGACGCATGTTTTCTGCCACAAGGGGCCCTGAGGTGGGGCTGAAGGGCCGGGGGGGGGGGGGGACAGCCGCACAGCAGGGTCATCGGCTGGGTGCATCACGGTTGCTCCGTGAGTGAGCTAGACGGCATCGCTCGCGTGGAAGGGGGCGACACAGCCGCTGCACTGCACCCGGCCACCCCAGCGCCTGCCTGGCCCTCGAAGCCCGGCACGAATCCCGTAAGATGGGCCGCCGTGGCCGTCCTTCTCTGCTTCCCTGCCCCGGCTCCCACTGCTGCTTTTCCAGCCGGGGCTCCCCAGCACCCTGCAAAGGGTGGGGAAAAGCTGCCGGCCTGTGATGGGGGTTCTGCACAGCAAGGTGGAAAGCCACCCCAGTGCCGGGGGTGCCAGGACAGCAAAGGGGCTGCCTGAGCCTGCTGGGGCAGGGCCCTGTTCAGCCAGTGGAGCGCCCCCCCCCACCCCGCCCCGCTGGTGCCCGTGTGATCACAACAGTAGAGGAAATGCCCTGCTGACCTGCTTGATACTTTTCAAAGCCAGCCTCTTCCCAGTGGAGGAAACCGCTCTGGCTCTTGCACGGCTCGTCAAAGAATCCGGCCTGTGATACCAAGCTTTTTGCAAAAACCATGAGGACTAGCAGCTCTTCTCTCCTCGCCTTTCTTGCCTGGATAGGACATGCAGGAGGGGGTCCAGGCCTGCTCCCACTGCAGTGACCCACCCCTGCAGAGGTTGCTCAGTCATCCTGCGTGGAAGATAGCAGGGGGACGCAAACGACCAAGCGAGAGCCTGAGCCGGGGGGGGGGGGCAAATGACCCCAAGACCACCCGCCTGCCCCCTCCCAGCTGTTCTTTTGCCCCTTGCCTAGCTACCTGCAGCTGCTCTGGAGCAGGACGACTTCATTATCCAGCGTTACTCACACGCTGCTCTGGACACCTTTGCTCCTGAATCAGGCATGCAATAAATGCAATACAGCAAATGCTGAGGATCCTGCACTGCAGCCTAACGCAGTTCCGTATTCGGAGCCACGGACCTCTCTGAAGACTCCGCACAGCAGCTGGTCCAGCATTAGATTATAGCCCGTGCTGCTGCTTCTAGGAAGGCGCCCAAGAGCTCACAGTCCTCCTCCTCGCCATGGCATGCCAACCACCACCCTGCAAGGCAGGCTGGGCAAGGCGACAGTGATAGGCAACTGACAGGTATCACAGGCGAGTAGGAACGAGCGCCCGGGTCGCCCTGTCTCGAGCCACCGCCCCACGCAGCTCACTCCTGTCGCAACTTCCATACGAACCGCTTGCTCTCGCACCTGCTTCATTTCTGCCACACATTCTGGGGCTTCCTTGCGAAGACTGAACTCCTGCACCTGCCCAGCTGCGATCGCACGCTTGGCGCTGGGATTACCCGCAGTTGCATTAGCTGCAAATGGCCCCCCCGAGACAGGAAGCTGCCACGCTTTCCCAAACCATCCCTCCCATGTGGAAGGGGGACCGTTCAGGCGCGCTCCCCTCACCTACGCAAACAAACCAGTCGTATTTTTGAAGTGACTTCCCAGTGCTAGACCTGGCTTTTTTTTCTTCTTAAAGGAGAAGAAAGGGGGTTAATTTCAGCCACATTTACTAGCTGCTCCCCTTTATCCTGCTGCGTAAGGAGGACAAGCCCCCTGGCTTGTCTGTTCTTGCTCTCTTTTGCGACCTTGAAGTCTTTGCAGACTTAAGGAACAATCCTAGGCGTGCTTAGACACAAAGAAAGAGCGATGGCCATCGGCGTTCCCGTCTGACGCGTGCAATTCTGTGGGCATGCTGGGCACTGTAGGCCTTTCTTCCCGTCCAAGCAGGCGTCGCATCACACCCTTTCTGCGTTAAATGGAGTATGGCAGAGTCCAAAGTGGGCAGATCTTCGTGGCACAGGGCTCGTTCATGCAAGAGAACCGACAGCTCCCAGGCACTGGGAGACATTGTGCTTCCCACGTGAAAAGTGCACGGGTGCATCTCCTGTGCTCAGAATCACTGCCTGCAGAATGACCGTAACCTACACCAAACGCACACGTGGAATCGATCCGCATGCGTGTGTGACGTATGCAGTACGTCTCTGTGGGGACCAGAGTTCCTGGAGCACAGCTCTGCCCACAAAAAGAACAGCAACACAGCTTTGGTAATACAGGTATCTATTTTATTAAAAAAGTTACAAACAGGTGAACTGCAGGGTAGTCTTACAAAATTAAGAATGAATGAAATCGGGCAGAGGGGGGAGAGGTGGTTTTTAAGTTTACAAAGCATTAGATCATCCTAGCTTTCCATTTGCTAACTGTCCAGATTTTGCTTTTCCCCAGTAAAAGGTACAGTACATTATACATTTAGGTTTAATTTTAGGTACTTCTCAGGCCTGCCAGGGCTGTTAGCTGCGTCCACACGGATTACATTTGCACCCTAGACAGTTTCCCACCTGATCAACAGCTGCATTCACGGACCCTGCGCAATTGCTCCCCTGGGCGGGGGTGGAAGGACAAGGCCTGGCCTCCCTTTTGCCCCAGGAGAAAGGGATATCCGATTCTGAGAGAGAGGATACCTCTGGAACCACGCTCTTCTCCCCCTCCACCCTGATTCGACAAGGGAGTAACAACCTGGTATGAACAGGGAGGAACCAGACTTTGAAGAGCCCTTGCTGCAGGGATTTCAAACGGGAGGACACCCAGCCAGTCAGCCACTTTCCCCCCAGTCCAGCCCTACAGACAAGGTGGAATCCACACAGCTCAACTCATGCCGAGCCACGTGCCTAGGAGAGCACCTGCGCAAGGCCAGGGCTGCCTCTGCTCCTACCTACTCCTCGCAGCCTCTGCTGAGCTTTGGTCCTTTATTCCAAGCTGCACTGAAGACACCCGAATTGGATACCAGTTCTTGCCTTTCCTGTGAGCATGCCAGTGGCTGACAGCAATTAAAACATGAAACTTAGTGAAAAGGTCAATGAACAGAAGCATCAAATGGCAAGACAGCTCTTCTGCCTGCTTCACCTCGGAACGAGAAGCGGTGCCATTTGGATCGCACGTTCCCTTGGCACATCCCCATGTAAATATATTTTGCAAACAGTCTTTAGTTTGAAGTCTATTAAAGTGCAAACCTAACTTAATTTCAGGGAACCCCCTTTAAAGTAAGTTCCATTCTTCTTGGTAGGATGCAAGCCAGAGGAACACGGCAGCAGACTGGTGCGGTTCTACAGTCGCTTCACCTCAGATCAGTACTTAATTTGCAAGCAAACGGTGAATAAATCCTCGGCTGCCACCGGGCAAACCAGTATCAGTTCGCAATATGTTCAAAGGACTTAACACTGGGCTCTTAAAACCAACAACTTTGGGGCAGCTGAAGAAGCTGCAGTTACTCAAGCCGAGGGAGAGCGAAAGGGGATTTCTCAACCCACTGCCAGGAATTCTCCTGCAGCCGCCCACTGTAAGCACCCGTTGTGTTAATAAACTCAGAACCGTTAACTGCTTATATACTCTTCATTCTGCTCAATACCTGCGTTGCCCAAAGACTTCAAGTATCCAGACAAAACAGTTCACACCAGGTAAACACTGCAGAAGGCAGTGCAAGGCATTCACACAGGGAGCCGGTGCTTGCGCTACCCACCCCCCGGTCATGCCAACTAATGCTCAGTTCTCGGCAAACCGAAGAGAGCAAGCAAGAAAGCAGCACGTCGGGATACCGAAGAAAGCGAACAGATATTGCTTCAAAATACTGAGAGAGAAATAATATTTAAGAGCTAGAAAATGTAAAGTTGCTTTTATTTGCATTTGATTTACATGTGCAGAGGTCCACCAGATGGTCATTGTGAATCCTGCCGGGCAAAACCAGGTGAGCTTTTGCTTCAAAACATAACACCCTGTAAGGGATTACAGGACCCCCTTCCAAGAAAAAGCAGATTGAGAACCAGAAGTTAAACAGAGTAAGGAGATGTACTGGTGATTTTCAACACAATCAGTTAACAAAACAAAACCCAAATTCCGAATGCCGTGGAGTAAGAGAGTACACACAGTTCCTGGGGCACCTCCAGTCCCTGTCCAACAGCTTCCCGTCACCGCATCAGGCCATTCGCATTCCACAACAGTGCTGTGAAAGGGGGCGCTCTATCCCGGCAACGCAAGATGGCTCTTAAGCATCTTTCTATGACACCATCACACATAAACAGAATGGCTCAACATTTCAACCAAAGACATTTTGCGGGAGAGGAACTTTTTTTGCAAATCAAGTGAGGATGTGAGGTAATATACAGAAGTAACCATTTGTTTAAGGCTCACTTTATTCTCCATTAAAATTTTCTCTTAAAAAGGCATTGAGTAGGTAATACTGAGTTTAAAGTTTAATAAATACAAGTTTTGGAAGTCAATTAAAAGAAATCAAAATATTAAAAAAACAAACTCTTGCATATTAGCCATTAATAGGAACTTAGAAAGCTATAAAAACCAGGAGAGGACCAAGAGATAAAGATTCCAAAACGTATGTATGGTAAACATGCTAAGCGTTTCTGTTGCAGGCCGATGGGTCTCCAGTCGCCGCGGACTTTGTCTTTTGCACTCGATGCCTAGAAAGTGCTCTAAAGACACACAGGACATAACAGGCTCAGGTCGGCAGCCTGGGCTGAAAAGGGTTCTCCAGAGCAGCATCTGTGCAAATTTCCTCTGAGTTTTATCTGCAGTTAAGACAAAGAATTAGTCAAAGGAACATTTTTATTCTCGTAGGATGCAAAAGACATCTGACCAGCAGTCAACCCTGTTATAAGCAGCAGAAAAAGCCAACTGCACTGCTTCACAAGCCCAAGTTTCTGCTTCCTACTCCGCTTAAAGAAACAAACCTTTTCATTTCTGCCATCCTTTCCAACACACACGACTCGCTTAGATTCTCTTTTCTCCTGCCCTGTTTGAGATCACAGAAGTTGTTCCAAGCCACACAGTGAGGAAGCTGGCAGGGGGCAGGATTACGTGACAGCGCAACTGGCATGTAGGAGTCAGGCAGAGGTGCTTCCAAGAGCAGGCGCAACCCAGCAGAACCTGGTCTGCCAGGAAGACTCAGCATAGCATTCTCCCTGCAAACTGCCTCAACGAATGGCAAAGGTCACTCCGGTGCTGGTCATCGCAAACTGCTATAGAAACAGAGTTGTTTTTCAGGGCTTCCCCCCCCCAAAAAAAGGCCAAAGGGAACTAATTCTTCCAAAGGATGACCATGAACAGAAAATGCCACATATATTTAATAGGGAGGAAGAGGAGGAAGGGAGGAGGAAGAGTCCCTAGTCTCTCACAAAATGGGATGCTTCCGAAAGGGCAAAACATCTCCCTGCCATAATGTCGCTCGACTGAGCTCACCCTGGCTCCATCTGAAGCAGCCGCTGTAGATGACAGCACCAATCCTGACATAGAAGCCCCCCAGACTTGCAAGGGCACAACATGGCCTCATAACCTCTCACCTTTTGGGGGCTGACAGACCTCCTCTCATAATGGAGGCTGCGGCTGGCTCTCCCGCAGGGCCTCTCCAGGACACCAGGGGGGATAGTTCCCAGCCCCCTGAGGGGCCCCATCCGGCCGAGCAATGGCTCCAGCCCAAGGTCAACTCTGCTTAATTCCAGACATTTCATACCGAGGCCAACAAGCCGTGTGGCACTTGGAGCTGGGCACCAGGAGACAGGCTGCCTGCGGGCTGGTTGTGAGACCCCCGCCCACCGGAATGAGCTGACCGGCAGCAAGATATCATGGCGCACCGCGGACCGTCCATTACGGTGTTTGGGTCAGAGTGCCTCTCTCTCTCTCCCTCTCTCTGAAGGGAAGTGTGACACAGGAAGGGTTCAACCTGGAAACCCCTTGCCACGGACAGCTTGTCCTCCTGCCTCTTGTGTCTTCCCTAGCAGAAGGTGAGCTTGCACCTTTCTGTCGAGCTCATCCACAGCGCGAAGAAGCAAGGAGTCTGGTAGTGGCCCGTGTGCCTTGCTAGTCCAGTGGCTAGGAACTGGGGCACGTGATGCCAGAAGTCCGCAGCTGTTCCAGGCTTGTTTTGCCTTTCACCAAGCACTGCAGAACCTTCACTGCACTTTGGGCAGGGAATGTTACTTGCTGCACACGCGCTCTCCAAAGGGAAGCGCAACCTGTACGATTACAGCTATACAACACAGCGGTCACCTCTCTGGTTATTTCATGCAAACTTCATGGGCCAGACGTGGGCTTCCCATGAAAGCTTGTGGTACCTTTCAGGCTTAGTCAAGGGAGATGCTGCTGTACATCCAAGAGAACACAATCCAATCAGGGGAGGTAAACACATCCTCCTGGGCCAGCCTCCACCCCTGCAGCAAAGGACTATACCACTCGTCCTCCCCCAGGGTGTGCTAGGTTCTACCCTGGGCACCTGCACATGGAAGACGGACAACCTGGGAAAGGCCCTTCTCCGGCCAAGTCCGCAAAGGAGACTGGCCTGGCTCTGGTTCAGGGTGAGGCAGCTTTGTGCACACGCCTTCCTGGCCTCAAGGCAGCTCATGAAGGACCAAGCCACCTGTCAGGACAGACTGCGCTGGGGCAGAGGCGATGGCAAGGGCTCAGCTCGATACAAGGCAGGGCTCCGTGCAACACTGCCAAAGATGCCTCAGCACAGTTGTGAGCTGGCCAATGCTGTGAACTGCCTTCCTGTGCTCATCCAGCACCAGCCAGAGCAGCAGTGCCGGCCTCAGGAAGCCCAAGTCTTTGCTGGGGGATGCCCCTGGGCCATGTTAGCCACGCCACGCCACGACCTCCCCCACCCCTCCCAGAGGGCCGCCTTTCTTCCTCAGAGCCCTTGGCCATCAGGCTGTTGCAAGTGGACCACTGAAGGAAGGCTCGTTTCATCAGGACAGGCGCCACCGCCCCTGCTGACCCCAGCCACGCGTGTGCGCGTGGCGCCTGGGGAGCGAGAAACATCCCACCAACCTGCTCTGTATGGCCATGATTGAGGTTTCGCTTTCTGTCTCACTGGACAACACAAGTGGTACAACACTGGTCTTGCTTTTCCGGCAGGGATGCATAGTTCATTTGCCTCACGATCTCTGCAAACAGTTCGTCCACCATGGTCTTGCTCTTGGCTGAGGTCTCCATGAAGGGGCAGCCCCACTCCTGAGCCAGTGCCCGGCCTTCTGCTGACAACACCTCCCGCTCCGACTCCAGGTCAACTTTATTCCCCACGAGGATGAGAGGAACCTTTTCATACCTCTTCACACGGACAATTTGGTCCCTCATTGGCTTGATGTCCTAATGAAGAAACCAAAACTATTAAAGATGCTGCACTACAGCGACTGCCTAACCGCAAACCTGACAGGTTTCTGCAACAGCTAATTGAAGCAAATGTTTACGCTCTCACCCATGCGGGAGAAAGGAGAGCCAGCCACAGAGAACAGGCACTAAGCAACGGTTTTCAGGAATAGATTAGCACTTGCAGGGGGACAATTATTCTGTCTTCTGGGTTGTAGTTGCTCATTGCTTAAAACAGTCTACAATTTGGGAAACAAATCTAAAATTCCTGCAGAAAGGCTTCTAACATAGACAGTGGCAAGACACTAGAGAACATGAAGGGTGGACTGGGAGAAGAGATCAGCACGGTCTGCTATGAGCACGCCAGGCTTCCTGAACACACTCCTAGCCCACTGATGTGGGGCAGAAGTTTCCCAACAGAGACACTCTCCCAATGCTATCCTTCTTCACAAAAATGTTCCATGCCATAAATATCTACACTGTTGTACTGCAGTCATCTTAGATGGGATGAATATAAGATGCAGACTTCTGGAAGTTATTTTTCTCGGGCAAGCACAAGTAAATTGTAGTGCTTGGTCACCCAAAAGGGAGCTGCCAGCTAAAGGACAGTGATGCTTTCCTGAGGACAGAGCAGCTGACTCTTGGCTAGAACTGGACCAGAGTCAAGCATGGTGCTTTCACCTGCTGCTGCTAACATTCCAGAGTTACAAAACAAAATTGAAGTGGAAGCTGCAGTTACTGGGGGTTTTGTTTTTCATTTTCCTCACAGAAGTGCCTCAGTTTTCCTCTTGAGTTCAGAAGGTTTTGCATAGGATTTTTTTATCATCTAGCACTTGTGGTTATCCTGAGCTAAGTTATAATATGAACACATAAGAACAGTTTCCCATGCAAGAGTCTGGAAGGCTTTTGGGTCAAACAAAACAAAAAACAGAATAAACTAACAAATGAATGTGCTGCTAAACTTGTTTCTATTTTGCAAAATCTCTTGCTTTTGGACAATCACAAGTACAAGTTGTAAATGCAAAATACGCTAAGCTGCCTGTGTGCACAGACTCACACCCATCCGCTGCTGAAATAGAATGTTCAGCTGGATGGTATGAATCGGATTTTTCTCAGCAATGGTACTGATAAGCAGTGAAATCATTACCTTAGCAAAAGCGAGTTAAACAGTTGCTACATCAGCTCAATTCATCAGTTACAGCTCTTTCTGGGTATGCATCCTAAAAATAACATGTTCTTCCAGGCAGGGTCATTTTTGTGAAATATAAACAATCATAAGGAAAGTATATGGTCTTATCTTTTACAATTATTCTAATAAAATAGTTTCCACAGAAAGCTTTGAATGTGTTTGAATGTAACATTTAGCTATGCTGTGTGACTAATCTAGTTTGCCCAAGTAAATACTGTATTTCAGTTCAAATATTTTACTGAAATCAGGAAAACTTTTGGTAAGTTTCTGCTGCTCAAAAATGGACAAGGATTACTCAGCTTACTGAATATGAAATATTTTGCACACTTGGGGGAGAAGGTGTGTTGAAGTAAAAACAAGCTAGAGATACTCCATCAGATAACATGAGCACACTGAAACATTTCCCAGTTCTACTTTTCCAGAAAGCCCACACTGTTGCCTCAACCTGGGAGTGCAAGAACAGGGGGGTTGCCGTTTGCCTGGCAGAGTGCAAGCCATGGGTGGCGGCTTTTTGAGTGATGTAGGACTGCAGCTCTAGAGCCTCCAAAAAAAAGAATGGCATGCTGTTTTGATGCCATGCATGTGCAACATCGGTAAAAATAGGCCACACTACAGCATCTTGCAGAGTTCTAAGACACAGAAGTAATTATGTTCTGAAACCTACAATTATTAATGCAATCACACTGGAAGACTTACGCCTACATCCTTTTGATCAGTAAAGCCAAAAGGGCACCCCCAAGCAACTGAAATGTGGGGGGTGCACCACTAGCCCACCTGGGGGAGAGCAGAGATGGTCAATACATGCCCAAGATTTCAAGGGATTCTTTGCTAAGTTGACTTTCTGTCCGCAGGGGATGAGATGCTGCCCGATGGGACAGAAAAGGCTTGCCAAGGAAAATGCATTAGACTTAGAAACATAGAAACAGAGTGAGTCGAAAGGTGTCTCCTGGACCATCTAGTCTGACCCCCAGCTCCACTCATGACTTGCCTACCATGTGCATGTACAGCCTAGCAGTCAACACTCTCACCGATGGAGCTTCAATCACCTCCCCATGAGATAGCGTTCTATTTAGTGATGCATCCTCACATACACTCAGCCTTTTGTCTCTCTGTGTGGGTTTAACAGGTCCTGCCAAGAACTTGGAAGTCTGTTCAAGATGTTAGCTGGTGTCAGGAGGAACCCTAGCACAGCCGTTAAGAGAAGGCCAGCTTCTGCTGTTTTCCCTGTTCTCCTTGTCGCTCCAGGCCCCCTCTCAGATGACAAGAGTTATTATTTATTGTTAAATAACCAGCACCCGGCAGCTCTACATGCTTGAGCTTCACACTAGAAGCATGTTTCAATAGCAAACACACCAGGCCTGATTTGCTCAGGAGGAGGAGGAGAACTGAAACTAAACTGAAATAGACTGGCAGGAAATGAGGTTTTACGTTTAAGGCATAGGTGTGCAAAATAAAACTAATACTTTTTCTTTAAAAAGATTCCCAGCATAAGTGATTCCAAGATAAAACCACAAGAAGCAACTCATGAGGGACTACCCAAATTCACATGGATTTATCTTTGTAGAGTGTGCATATTTGAAAACCTGCACTTTCTATTAGTCAGCTACAATATAAAACTTTTTCTTCCATGGCAGTGAGGGAGCTGGCAACTGCGTGCATCAGCAGCAGCTTTGAATAACCAAGATTATCAAACTTTCTTTCCAAAACTGTCACTACAATGCATTCCACAGCTTTAACATATATTTTCTGAGAAAAACAGAGGCCCTGGATAAAAATACCCACTAAAATGTAGTACTGCTGCAGTTACAAACACAAATACGTGGTCCTTAAGCTGCAGTTGCATTGCTAACACTTGAAATATTTTTCCATTGTCCAGGATCTTTTTGGCAGTTAAAATGCATCATCAGAAGAGTGTGAAAAAAAGAAAACAAAGACATGGCTGGCTTTATTACCTGGAAAGACTGTTGGTTTACCAAGCTGTAAACTAAGATGAAGCCTTGGCCATTTTTAATATAGAGATCTCGCATCGAAGCAAACTGTTCTGTCCCTGCGGTGTCCAAGATTTCAAGTACTGATGGGGAACAATCCACTTCGATCTCCTTGCGATAGAAATCTTCGATGGTAGGATCGTACTTCTCGATGAACGTCCCCGTGACAAACTGCACGGTCAAGGCTGACTTACCCACCCCCCCACTCCCTAAAACCACGACTTTGTACTCCCTCATGGGCGCTGGCTTCCCCTCCGCACAGCATAAAACAGGAATGCTGCAACCGGCGGGGGGCGGAACGGCTGGGCCGGGGCCGGCTCGGGCAGGGAGCGCAGACGCGGCCGCCCCCACGCCGCCCGGGCAGGAAGTTTGGCTTTGCGGCCGAGGGGCGGGCGCGGGAGACCGGCTGCCTCCGGCGGAGGGGGCCCTTTGGCAGGTGGGCCGCCGCCTCAAGGGAGGGCAAGCGCGCGCGCCTTCAGCCGCGGGGGCTCAGGGGCGTCGGCCAGAGGGGAAACTGAGGCACGCGCAGGGGGCGAGGCGCCGGGGGGGCGGGCCGCCCCTGCCCTGCTCCAGGCGGCGCCGAGGGGCCCTCCGCAGGGGCGGGTCGGGCGCTGGGGCCCGGCCTCTGCGGCGGGGGCGCCGAGCCCAGGGAGGAGGCGCCGGCCCCGCGCAAGGGCTGCTGGGGAGGCGCGGGAGGCCCGCTCCGGTCGGCGTCCGCGCTCGGCGGCTCCGTCCTGCCTGCAGGGGCGACAGAAAGAGCCCGTCAGGAGAGCGCGGCAGAGGGTCGCCTCGCCGCGCCCCCTCCCTCTGCGCCCCGCGCCCCGCCCGCTCACCTGCCCAGGCCCGGCCGCCACTGCCGCCTCACTTCATGGCCGGCCGCGGCGCTCCGCTCAGCGATGGGACACCGCCCGCCTACCCGGAAGACTTTCAGGGCAGCACCGCGCAGGCGATTTCCGGGAAGGAGCGGGGGCGTTAAACACCGTGACACCAGCACGCGCCCAGCAGCGCAGGCGCACTTCCCCCTGGGATGGGGCGGCATTGAACCGACGGCGAAAACGGGGAAGTTTCGAGCTTTGATTGGCACAACGGTCGTTTGACGACAGCAACGTGACAGCGAGCAGCGGAGCACGCGGGAATGAAGAACAGTTGTACGCAGGGCGGGACGCGACTGCTGTAATGCCCCCGAGGGCGTTTACAGAACAAGGGGCCGGAGAGACTCGGGTTCCGCTACGCTGCACAGACTGTGTCGTTCTATCCTCTGAGCCTCCATGTTGGCCGGAGCGTCTCGGTCATGACTAGAGCGAGAATCATAGAAGTAGGGAAAAGAAGAGCGGCCCTGTCGTTCATTTGACTTCCGGTCTGAAATGGGATCGGTTTCCCCTCTCGGTAGGCTAGTGTGAGGGGAGGGGCTCACCATAGAGATGGCGCGCGCACCACTAGAGAACGGCGAACCATAGAGCCCTTCTTTTACCGGAAGTGCAGTGTAGGGGGTACCATAGAGCCGCGCCCAACATTTAGCACCGGAAATGCCCTGAATAAGGAACCAGGCGGAAGCGGAAGCTGGGCGGGCGGTGTCCTCGCCGCACTCCCCCTCAACGGAAGGGGACCCTGAAAAGTGTGGCAGGAGGTTAACAGGGCGGGGCGCGCGATTCTAGTTTCTTTTAGTTGCCTGATCTTGGAAATTAGGTTTCCTTCAGCCAATATGAAATTTATTCAACTGCATTCCTTTAGAATCAGTTCTGGGCCCCCTTTGAGGCGAGGGGGACCTTATAGGACCTTTGCAGGCTTCCTGGCAGCAGGCGAAGAGGATTATTAATTAATTTCCCCAGCTGTTAAAATACATATATAATGCCCCTCTCTTTTCATTTTAGCATGATACTTTTTTATTCCTCAAAATATGTGCTGAAGATGAGTTTGAAAATTACCTTTCTCCCTGGGTGTATTACTACGTTTACTGCTTCTGAATTGCTGCTGATTTCCGTTTTGCGTATTATTTAGTTAAAGTGTTGTTTTTGGTTTTATTGTGCTTGTTATGTATGTTTTCTGAAAACTTTGGCTCAGGCCTCCAACAGGCTGCAGATGTGATGACGGACGTTTTTTGTTCAAGACACGAACAATGGCCATACAATAAGAAATCCCAAGCCCCAGTTAAATTGCTCATGGTTAAATTGAGTGCTATATCTGTGACGATGGGGGGGGGCGGGATGTGTTTCAGCGGTGGGGGTTGTTAACATTGAAGTTCATGAGAAATACAGACTATCATAATCCCATATGTAGTTCACAAAGTAGTGCTGACAGTACAAACACCCATGCGTAATAAAATGATCTGTCCCAAGGAACTTAGTTTGCAAAATATGAGTTCAGCCAATCAAGTTATGATGTTCCTTCAGGAAAACAGTGATTTTACTTCTTTGCTTATCTTGAGAGGCTTCTACATGCAAAAACCACTAGGTGTCGACACAGTTTATATGAAACATCTGAGATCTGAAGATCAGCAGTAATCATGACCTTGGATAATTCTGCCAGCTGAATGCACCTCCCTCTACCTTTGCTTATATTGATCTCTCTCTCTCTCTCTCTTGGATTATGAACAACTTGTACTTATGAACTCATGGACTGTCATAAACCTTATAATGACATCTCTAGAAAAGCAGTCAGTATCACTAGGGAGTTATGCAATATGTTTGGCGATGCATCATCAGTGGCCACATAGTTTCCTAGAGATATTCACAACTTTTAACTATGTGAAGCATTTGGCGACATGTCAACAATGGCAACCTGGTTCCCTAGAGATACAGTATTTAGGCCTTTTCATTCTGCGGCATCAGTTCAACCATACCCAAGCCAGTGGGTTTCAGGGCATGTGTAGGGGTTTGGTTTTTCTTTATCATTGCTCTGGTACCTAGGCGCCTCTCCATGCCAGCTCTTGTCCTGAGCCCTGGCAGCAACTTTCGCATTGGCACCCTGGTTTGCTCCCAAGCCTTGGACATCCAGCTTGGCTGCCTCAACTGGCTGATGGGTTTCCTAGGGGCCCTCTCCCTGAGTGCAGGAATGTGGTCCTGGACTATGCTGCCATCAGTTCCTGTTATTGTGAGCCAGTGTGGATTAGGGACCCTGGAGATGGGTGCTTTAGTCCCTGCTCGGCCATGAAACTTACTGGGTGCCTTTGCCAGCCTCTCACTCTCAGCCTACCATATCTCACAGGGTTGTTGTTGAGAGGACAACATGGGGCTTTGTAAGCCACCTTGGGTTCTTCAGAGAGGAAATCAAGTGGGATATAAATACAGTGAAATAATAATAATAATAGAGTTGGGATAAAATATCCCTCTCTGTGAATTTGCATGTAGTGAGACAGAACTAGCCCCATCTTAAGCATTTTGGGATGATGTTCCCGAAATGAAAGGGGCAGGGCATCACTGACCGCACTGGCCCCCCCTTCCAGAGGGCGGTACTGGCAGATCTGAGGCGCAGCGGGTGACGAACCCCCAGCCATTTCTGATTCCTGTTCCCCAGTGCTGCCTTCCCCCTTGGCAGAAAGGAACCCATGAATCATGCCAACTCGGCTCCGATCACCCTGACTCGCAGGGCGTATTGGCATTTCCTGCCAGCAGGGAAACCACAACGGTTCACCGGAGGAGGAAGCACTCGCTTCCACGCAGCACGTTGCTCTTCCTCTGCTGGGTGTGGCTGGAATCCAAGGCAGAGGCCAGCGGTGAGCAAGAGAGACACGTGGGCTTCCCTGCTCGCCAGTGGATGCAGGGAGCAGAAGCAGTGCTGTGTCTTGCCTGAGTCGCTCGTTCCGGTGGGGTCCCTCTGCAACATCCTTCCTCCCAGCTGCTGCTGGGGTGCCACAGGACCCTGGGGGCTAAGCCTTCCTTCCAGGATTGTGGCCTGCTGGACAGGAACCCAGGAGAGCAGGGCTCGGGTCCTCCCTCTCCCAGGACACTCATCAGTATCTTTGGGTCAGTCACTGACTCTCAGCTTGACATGCCTCACCGGGTTCTGGTGTGAGGATAAAACAGGGAGAAAGGGAACTTTGCGAGCCACCTGGAGTTCCTTTCAAGAGGAGAAAAAACTGTGGGACATAAATGGAATGGAGTGACAACAGGCAACTCACATGCTCCCCTTCAGCAGTACATCTGCATACTCCTTCCGTTGGCAGCCTGCAATCGTCACTCGGGGTTGCTTCTCAGGAAGATGCCCGCCAAGCGTGTGTAGACACCCAAGGAGCATTTCCCGCCAAGCCACCCACAGATGTGCCACACCCTCTGGCCACCCACCTGCTGCTTTCACTGGGCTCCTATTTGGGCTGTTACGGCAACATCTGGGCCCTGTCCCCAAAGGAAAACCGCTTTCCACCTCTCTGCAGTGTCAGGCGGCTCCCACCACATAGCCAGCCAAACTGCTACCCACAGCTAAAATACTGCATCCCGTAACTGGGGCTGCCCCTGACCTTGAGATGATCTCTGCAGCACGGCCTGCCTGGTTCCAGTACTGTCACCATTGCTAAAAACTTTCTTCTTCTTTCAGGCATCCAGCAGGGCAGCACGGGATGTTTAATGCTGTTTTTAGAGCTCTGTGTTTCTCTGTGTTGTATGTTGACATGCACATAACTATCTGCAAACTGCCCAGAGAGCTTCAGTTACTGGGTGGCCTGAAAATGCCATAAGGGAAATGAAATCCCGGGGACAAAGTTTGCTCCGCTGATGCTGAAATGCCAGGCAAAAAGGTTCTCGGCCGCTGCCGGCCTCTTTGCTCGCCTGGCTGTCTCTGGCTCAACAAGGCTCTGACCAAGCATGGAGCAACCAGACCGCCAGGGCCACTTTTGCTCGTCCACCCAAGCTCACAGCTTTGCCCGACTCCCTGCGGGGCCCATGGCGGACTCTGAGGACCAATACATTAGGCTGCCTCTCCTGACTTGCTGGCGTGGCCGCTTTCTGGCTTAATGGTGGGCATGTCATGAGTGGAGCTGGCTGGAGCTGGGGGTCAGACTAGATGGCCCAGAGGCCCCTCCTGACGCACAGTTTCTGTTTCTTGCAAATCCTGCAGCTCTGAAGTGGGTTGCCGGGCTGCTCTGTGCCCACTGATGCTTCAGCGCCAACCAGGCTTCCGCCCCTCCTGATTTTTCCCCGTAGGGTTCTTCTGTTTCCACAGCTGGCACGCTGCAAAGGCAAGTGCTTGGGTTCAAAACGGGGCTTGGCTCTTTCGAGCTGGTCTGGCCCTCGGACTCCGCCCTTATCGAGGGCTTGGGTTCCCCCCTCTTGGGAAAGGTCTTGTGGCTGGCCATGCCCACGTCGGGAACTGCTTTAGGCAATGACCCCTCTGCACGGAGAGCACAGCCCCACACGGGAGGAGGACTCCCTTCAGTAACAGCAGAGTATCTTCACGGGTCTCCACAAAGGAAGGCGGGTTCAGAAGTGCGTGCAAAGAAAGACACTATCTCTGGTCTCAAGGGATGCTTTTCTCACTGCAAGGCAAAGGCATCTGGAGCTGGGTTGTATCTCCTCTTTTGAACCTGAGGTTAGGGTACCCGAACGGCAAATATGTGTTAGGTGACAACCTTCCTTCCTATTGTAACTCTTCTCATTTAGCTTCACAGCTTTGCCTGGATGCAACAGATCCTCACCACAACAGCTTCTGACTGAGTTAAATGGCATCCACCCCAATACAGGCCATAACGGGATCATGCAATGCCAGTCCTATCACGAAAATGGTCTGCTTCATCTGCCATTTCTGTTGGGCACGGAGCACAAGTGGCTGGGGAGCATGGCCTGCTCCACAGTGGCTTCTCTCTGTCCACTAACCTGGGCCTGCCAATGGCTTGGATCAGATGCCTTCACGAGGAAATGCTTAGCCTTCTGTCAAGGACACCGGAAAATGATCTAGTTTAAGGGCGGCAAGCTCCTTGCTTTTATCTTACATACTTTGTTTCTTTCAATTAATTGACTTTGTTTTATCATGCAGTGTATCTACGAGTGGTTGTATTCAGGAAAAGTGGCATTAATTCAGGTGGGCAATTCTGTTTTTAACAGAACCGTTTGCTGAGATCGTCCTGGTACGTACAGGGTATCTGTAGCACACGGCATTCCAGTTCATGTTGTTTTAATTTACAGTCTATTAGAAAGGAGTCACTTGCAGCAGGAATCATGAAAAGTGGGTTGACACAACAGGTCGCTCTATTAACCAGATCAGAAGTGAGTTCAGAATAGGGGAAAGGAGGAGTGGGGAGGGGAGGTGTGAAAGGGCAAGAGAACGTCCCAGTGAGTGGCTCCATACCCAGCCCCATCTCTCCGGGGCTGCATTTATTTAAGAAGGACAAAGCAGGGCATTCCTCCCTTTGGCAGGCGTTCAATTCAGAGTGCCAATTAAGCATCAACTCTCCCTCTCATTATGCTTCTGACCCATAAGTAGATTGTACTGCCATCTGATTTTTTTCATTTTAAATCTGCTGTTACGGCGAGTACTTGTAAAGCAGCACGGGAAGCAACCTCCAGCTTGCAGAGGCAGGGACAATGTCCACGGGATTTCAGAGGGGAGATTTCGGCGTGGGGATCTGCTGTCAAGGACACGGAAGCAAGGGCACTGAAGCTGCGAGCCTTCCCCGATCTGCTCCGAAAGGTCAAGGGCTAGGAGGGCCTGGCTGATGCTTGCAAGCAAGACGGGAGGCATCACTGCTGCAAATGGCTGCCCTGCCCTCTCATCAGACCCTGCGCATTTCTCCGAGTATGAGCGAGTTCAGGCACGCGTCTCTGTAATAAGCGGTGACATGCGCCCGCCCCTTGTCCATTCACCTACCCTTTCATCGCGCCTTCTTTCACTCAATATTTGTGCCAAGTGGCTGTGCACAGTACTGACTGGCTGGGACCCCGTGTCAATCATCAAAGGCCCACCCAGCTTTTTGGAAGCGGTTTTCCAGATGTTAAGCAACAGTTCCAAACGGTGAAATCAAAGAATCACAGAGTTGTAGTGTTGGAAGGCCCCTGGGTCCACCCGCTGCCGCTGCAGGACGCCAAGTCACACCATCCTACTCAGAGGGCTGCCCAGGCGCTCTCTGAAGGTCTCCAGCAAGGGAGAGCCCCCACTTCCCCAGGTAGCAAGTTCCAAGCGGATGTTTCAGCACTTCAGCGACATCTCTTTAAGATTCAATGCACAAGAGAAAGAACTTACACAGCATCCACAAAATTGTGGCGGTGCTTTTTAATTTTATTTTCTAAAATATAATTTCATTTTATGTGTGAATAATTTCAACATGACAAATAGGCTCCATGAACTTAAATTCCAAAATACTGAAGATTGTCTTTCCCCACCTCCCCTGGAAAAATTGCATGCGTTCCGAATTCAGAACACTGATTCAACTTGCTATTTAATTATAAACCTTCTTCACACCAGAGAACAATGTCAAGGTTGTGACTAATCAACCAGAGACTTAAAAAGTAAACTCCTATTTATTAAATGTGTTGATATGGGTTCATAAAAAACATAAAGAGGTACTTTTATACACTTTATTAAAAGATCCAGAAAAATAATATTAAACAATAACAATATAGAAGTAACATAGTAAAATGAGTTGCATTATGCATGGTTCTAGAAAGCACAAACACGCATGACAGAAATAGAAATGTGGCAAAAAGGAAAAGAAGATCAAAGCATACACCCTGTTGATAGCAGCTGAGGGAAAGGTTTTTCCTGGCCTGGAACAAAGATACGGGAATACGGCAAATCTGCCCAACCGTGGAACCAGAATGTCACAACGATTCCCAGCAAGAAGGTGTCCGTCCTGCTGAGTGGGTGGATTGTTACGGCTCCTCCTTCAGGCAGAGTCTGCTGCCCTGAACCGTGAGCACGGGATAGCTCTCACGGGAATCCACACATGCACAACCCCAAAGCGGGCACTATTTAAAGTCTGTGCAACACGGTTCCCATTTCAAAGATGAAACCAGTCTCTTTAATGTTATCCCCACTTTGCACTTTTTGAGCCAATTGGGGAGGGAATTTGATTTACTTTGTTACGCCGACCCAAGCCCACAACACGAAAGATCTTCCATGCCAGTGTAAGAGAGTTGGGAACAGCATCTTTTGGATTTTAATTTTTCTTAACCAGAATTCAAACAAAGGAGAACTTGATCACAATGCACGCACTGTACATCCCGATTTCAGATCAAAAGACCGTATTTGTCCCAGGTTAAAGTTTGAATGCAGAACTGGAAATCTAGCCAGAGTCTCTGGGGGTTTTCTTGTAGATGCATTTCTGCTATTGGTGACCACTGTAGAAGAACTCAACTTTCAGTAGAAAACAATTGTCAGGGATTTAGTTCTTCAAAATCTCTTCTGGCAGAGGGGAAAAAGGCCTAATTTTCTATTTAAAAAACCCAGTTTAATCCTGCAGCTTTTTATTTGTGACTTTGATTGCTGAATGTCGATAGAATATTTCGCCATCTTTCCAGCTACCCACTAGATCACCTCTTGTGGTTTGTGACTTGGAAGAAAAACAACCCCCCCGCCCCCCATGACGGATGGCCGTGTCATTCCCTCAGCTGCTAAGATACAAAAGCCATGGCAACAAAATTATTTGGCTTCCACCACTATCAAATAGCATCTGTGTACAGTAATAAAGATCTGGAACCTTGTAATCCTGCGTCAGGTAATTTCCCTCTGTTGTGTGTTTGGAAAAGACCACGTGGTTTTTGTCGTTTCAATCGTTGCATTGTTGGTTGGTTGGTTTGCATGTTTTGCTGCCTTCTCCCAAGAGGCACGTGCCTTCCTGATGGTCAAGAATATGGCTGTGAAGGTCACTAGCACAGGTGTTCCCTAAGTGCTCGCCCAGACGGCCTCCGAGCGGCAGCCTCCCCTTGCGCACGGGCCCCGTTTGTCCTCGTGCGGAGGAGAGGCCCTGCCCCCGAGGCCCTCGAGCGGAGAGGGCCTTCCACACGGATTTTCCTGGACTTCATGGCACTTCTGGTGGAGGTGTTCACAGCCACGACACACTGCGCGTGTGAACGGGTGACAGCGCACACTTCCCCCACCCGGCCCTCCTTGGGCACAGGAGGCGCTCGTGCATCGTCAGCAGCACGCGATGTGCAAGTTCTTCCTTCTCGCAAGACGTGGTTGCCTTGTGCGCCCTTTCCACGCATTTGTAGCACGCGCAAAGCCATCTTGGGGGCCCGCATCCAGGTCGCTTCGGGATGGTCATGGAGGAGAAGAGCTCCATGCTGTTTCACTGCAGAAAGAGATGCCTTGCGGGTAAGCGGAAGCATCTTGGACCGAAGTTGCCATGAAAGGTACCCCAATCCTCCTGCACTTGCAAGCTCAGCCTACTGTCCTGTGCTCATCTGATGTTCCCCGAGCTCTGTCTGGGTCGAAGCAGGTCGGGGGAGGCTGCCCTGGGCCCCCTGAACACGTGGCCTCTGCTCCGCTCCTCCGTCTGGGAAGCACCTGGCCTGGCACACAACGCAACTGGGACACGCATCTCTCCTGACAAACAGCCACACTTCCTAGCTCGGTGGCAAATCCACCATGCTCCCATCCAGCATGGAGAACGCCGCCACCTCGCGTCCTCCAGACACTTGGCTTTGCGAGCAGCGTTGCCCCGATTCCTCTCCTTCCACCAGCTTTGGTGTTCCTCCACTTGTGTGGAAGCCTTGCCCTTCATTTTGCCCCTGACAGACTCGCTTTGGCTTAGGGGTAAATGCAGATAACCATCTGCCAAGTCAACCCAAGTGGCCAGGCCCGCCCAGCATCTGCCAACACAGAGAGGAGAGCGTTCCCTCACATCTGCTCTGGAATCTAGGCAAGCGAGAGGGAGGCCGAGTTCTCCTCCAGACACCCGGCTCTCCCCAAGGTTCAACATCTGCCTCGAGCAAGTGACTGCAGGGACATTCCTTGCCCGAATTTCCTCAAATCACACGATCAGAATGCATCCTGGGGGTCGACAGAGCAGCAACACCGCTGCTCCAAATTCCTGACAGAGTTTCCCCTATAGCAACACCCCTATTAACCCCTGGTTGGGAGGAGACCAGCCCTTGGACAGCTCCCTCAGCTTCATCGCTCTCTTCTTGAACTTGGGATCTCTGTAGCAGCAGAATCGAACAGTTCCACCTTCAGGGCTGAGGTGCATCAAAGAGAGCTTCCAGATCTATGGGATCCCGCCAGGCAGGCGCAGGTATTCTTCAGCTCAGAGGGGAGCTGTCACTGGGCTGGGCAAGCAGAACCATGTTTTTGCCAGAAGCGGTGGAGCTGGGAGACAGCCCTTCCACGCCACCCAGAAGCGATCTGCCACCACAACCAAGCACCAACAGTACAAGGCGGGTCGGCGAGCCTGCGACCAGCTCCTCCTCCGGTCGGACTGAGCAGGGCTCTTCTTTGGTTCTTATTTCCACTCGGGACTGGCAGCAAAACACTTAGGGAAAACCTTTGCTGGTGACCTTGCTTTTTCTCAATTAAGTGCTTGTTTCCCTTAGGTTTGTTTTTGTCATCTGAGTCGACCCAGAATCATTCTGCTGTATTGTAAGCTGTATGGCAAACTACAAAGCTTGGTGTAATTGCAAAGCAACATCATGCGTTCAGATAAGTTTTATAGCAAAAAATCTCTTCCTTTTCAAAGCCTTAGTAATCTCTTTTACAAACTTTTCCTTGTATTATTACAGACTTTTTAATATATTCAAAATAAGTTCCAAGGATTTCTTTCGTGGACTATGTACATAAGTGCAAAAAGATGTGTCTCACACATTCGTACACTGAATCAGTTTAACTGCAGCACATTTGTATCTTCAACACTGTTACAGGGTCACTCCACAATATTTTTTTCTTATGTACAGCTTTTCTTTCTTTATTTCCCAGTTGTGATTTGGACGTAATCACGTAAAAGCTTCTAATTACAGAAATGTGATGTTTGGCATTGGAAGCAACAAATACATTTGTTACGAACGTATTCGTGTTGAGAAGCAATGGTACTTTTTTCCAGAAAGTTCAAGATCTGATCAACGTCCTGAATTTGAATCTTTCCTGCAATGAAGACCCCACTAATTGCAAAACTCCGTTTCTGAGAGTCTGAGTCATGGGGTCCTGCTGTGAGAAAGTCTCTGGGTAACAAAACCAAGGGCCAGTGCAAAATCCGAAGCGAGCGCTGGTTGCAACACATCCTATAGCACAGGATGGGACTCAGCTGTAACCAGCGTTTGCTGAATTGTGCCCCAAATACTGCTTTGGAGGTTGTCAAATTCCAAACTGGGTTTTCCTACGTCTGTTTCCGCTTTATGGGAAAGAAGCCAAACAGCTTCCCGTCTCTGTATTGCCGAGGAGAAAAATAATGTGGAATGCCCAGACCCACACAACAATCCTACAAGCTATAAAACCTGACTCTAAATCCATGTGTTGTAAACTTTTTGACTGAAAAAGTGACATAAAGGACACAGATCCAGCGTTCACATGGGACTTTGGGATTTTAAAAATATTCAATCATCTCTTTCTCTGACAGTATCGAACTGTACCTTAAACGAACCCATACTGTTACACATTACTTTTTTAAATTTACATGTGAAAATTTCACAAATAATGTATACAAAGGTAGCCATGTTGTAGTTTTGTTGCCATAGCAACAACAACTTAATATAATTAGTTAACAATGAATCTATCATTGTAGGAGTTACAAAGTTAATTCTTTTTTTGTTTGTTTGTTCTTAAACTGCAAACTATACAAACTAGTTATGGACCTTATTTGTTATCTATATCTTGACATGCGCTTCAGTGTCGTTTTTGAAGGTAACTAAATGAGTCGAATACATGTATTTAAAAATCTTAAACATTCTCTAACTCTCCTTCAAAAATTAAATTCATTAGTTACTAAAGATATAATATATATATATGTGTGTGTATATATATATATATAAAAAACAAGAATGAAAAAAAATTAAACTAACAGTAAAAGAAATGGAAAATAATGCAACATGGATTAACCTGTTGTAGCCTAGTAACAATGTCTTTTTAAACTATATTTACAATTATTTCAGGCTACCAACGAATATTCTTTTTCTTTAAAAAAGTTATTACAGTCTTTAACATACAATATATTCTAAGGCCTTCATCAGGCACATGGTAAAAATCAGATCATTAGCATCATACATCCTTTCAGAAGAAGGGGAAGTTAAGATTTTCCTCAAAAAATTCACTTTTTCCCATTGCAGGTAGGTGAAATGCACCAGGGATTGCGCGGGTGGGAATCCAGTTTCTTGGCCTACTTCAGCTGCGATCTTATGAAAGCTTTGGCAGGACAAAAGCCTACAGTCCGAGCATGCACCAGCACGTGGCTGCTGATAGTTGTAGCACTTCTGTTCTGTCTAAACTTGCATAGGATGTGAGTATGGAAGAGTTTTCCTGTATTAAGTACTAGGCAGAGTCGAGAGTGCCCAGGAGATGGGCAAGTCGCTTGGTCTGATGCGGCCGAACAGCAGCCTGGAGTTGCAGCCCTGAAGCGCGTTTACCAAGATGGAAGCCCCATGCAACACGGGAAGACGCACTTCTGAGTGAACGCGCCCAGGGCTGGGCTACAAGGCGTCCGTTCTCGGGGGGGGGGGGGGGGTTGCCTCAGTATGAACGGGGGCTGGGCGGGAGCAGCACCGGGTGAGCGGCCCCCCGACCTGCCTCCCGCACGTTTTCTCACCTGGCGGCCCTGAGGCCTTCCCTAGGAGAGGCCCCACTGAAAACCTGGCAAGGATTTCGCTCTGCAGCAGCCGCCTGGGACAAGAGGGCCTCCCGGCCGATGTCCCGGGGAGCAGGGACCTGTGAGGAGCCCACGGCAGCCGGGGCCAAAAAGAGCACGCCTGGGCGCCGAGATCTCTCCAGCAATGGCCCGCCCCAGCGCCACGTGACAGGTGGGCCCAGAAACTGGGTTTTGGAAGAGCTGGAGCAGTGGCATGAGCAGCGGGCCTGGCATCCAGAGGAAGAAAATGCACACCCACAAAAATCCGACCACGGTACGCACGCAGACCAGCGTTTCAGATCCCGGCTTGTGTGTATTTCAGTCCTCAGACGAGGTGCGGGTCCACATGTGCCCGCCCCCCCCCCGAAAACGCCTCGCCATGCCCGAGGACTCCCGCCCAGCGGGGCAGGCCAGCCAGCCACGGAATTCCGCCCGCAAACGCTCCGAGTGCAGCACGTGGTACATGGCAGATCAGGAAGAAGTGTCTGGGAGGGTTCGCCAGCGGAGCGCGTGGGATGGCTGGGGAGGGGCGAGGAAACACCGCGGTTCATTTCAAATGCACCAACGATGCCACAAAACTGGAATGGAGCTATTTCACGCTAAGCCAGAGAGAGACACGCGGATGCCTATCACAGGTCTGGGACTACAGCCCCCATCCTCCCTGCTGATGGGCCACCCTGGCTGGGACTCACAGGTGTTTTGGTTCCAAACACCTGAGCAGTACCTGCTGCCCACCTCCGGTACCAAACAAAACGACGTTCTGTGGCTGATAATGAAGAAGTTGTGTTCCAATGCATTGGAGCACTACTTAAAAAAAAGGCAACCCTTTTAAGAATCCTTGCATTTTAAAATCCCTCTTTCACTGTCTGTGTACATTATGTTAACAGTTTAGTAGCAGGTTTGGGTTTTGTTTTTGTTCTTTTTTACATTTTTATTTCTTTCCATGGATTATTTTCACTAACCTTCTTTTCCCCCCTCAAAAGTCGTCTATCAGCGTTTCCTTTTCCCTCTGCAATGACCCGTTTTACTCAAGTTTCAGCATTTCTTGCATATTGTTTGCATAAGGCTGAGAGGAAATGGGCACACATACACCAATATATATATATAAAAAAAGAGTCCATGCGTGCGCACGCAAGAGAAAGAACTTTGGATAAATTAAAAAGAATCTTTAGGTTTGTCCAACTTGGGAAGCTTATAAAAAGTTGTTAAAATTATACTGATTTGAACAAACTTTACATACATCTCTGTAGTCAAATAAAAGTGGAATATCTGTGTTTGCAACATTTTGTTTAGAGTCACCAAACAGCTCAGCGACTTTGTAAATAGAACACACCTATGTAGGATTTTATAGTCTGTCGACTGCGTTTTTTTTCTTTCTTGAATAAAGAAGTCATTGCACAACAAGCTTTAATTAGTGCTACCCTCACAATGGCATTTTTTCATTCCCCCCCACCCCCAACCCCTTTGTGTTAATTTTGGTGTTGTCCCCAGTGCTTCAAGCTTTGCTTTTTCCTCAAAACATTTCTCTTACAAACAAATGTTAAATTTGCCAACTACTACTTAAAAAAATGGTGGCACCTAAATAGTCTACCCCGAACTCATATTCCTGGACCCCATCAAGAAAGAATGCATATGTTTGCGAGTGTGTGTGTGCGTGTGAGAGAGAGAGAGTGTGCAGCTATGTGTTTATGTGTGTGTGTGCCGGGGTGCAAACATTCCAGGCATGCACTAACGACTCCCACCTTCTGCTGGACAACTCACCCCCGATCTGCTGAGGCCGCCCTGCTTCCTAGTGCCACCATTTTTGCAAAAACAAGCAAAGTTGCACCTCTGAAATATTCTCTTTTCAGCGCTTGGAAACTGTGACACGAATGCTGTGGAGACGTTTTAGAGTTTACATTCTATACACATCCTTGCGAGATGTTGCTCTGGAGCATCATTCTGAGAAAACAGGAGATGGGTTCTGCCAAAGCGCCATGGTTGCACCGAAACCCCGCGACAGCACTGAAAACAACCGACCTCCCTTAAAACCATAAAGCTAACACAAGCATACATATGGACTTATATATACAGACATGTCCTTCCCAACTAGAACTCAGGTATGTTCTTTGTAGAGGCACTGCCACCGGCTGTGCAAAACCCACCCATCAGGATTATTTTTAAAATACGCACACATTTTCTCCTAGGAAGTACTCAGTCACTTGTTTTCCCAACTAGCAAAGTTACAAAGCCGAGAAACAGATGGTGAGCCAAAGGGGGAATGGTTATGCTTTTGCTTCCTCCACCCCACTTCAGAGAAGGCAGAACTCTTGCATTAAAATGACTGGGAAAATGCAAAGAAATATATTAAATGTTATTTGATGAGATAAATCACAACAACCTTCTATGGCTTCCTGCTAGGCCTAAAGGCCTTGAGCAACCCTGCAAAGTAGCACCAAGATAGGGTTTTTCTGGCTCAAAGATGGGCTTCCATATTTCTCACCAAATAGTGGGGCACGAATGTTCCAAAGAGAGACCGATTTCATGGGGTTCAAACTTCAGTGATCAATCTCGGATCATGACTGCTAATTTAAAAAGCCAGAACTTTGATCCTTTGAAATTTACTGCTAGGCGAAAAACTAGCATTTACAGCAAAATAATGAGAATTATACAAGCAAACTTTCGAGTTCCAATTCAGTGCATTTTTGTTAAATGTGTGTGTTATGAGCTGTGATTTAGCTTGGCATTTCTATTTATCTATCTCTGGAAAGGTTTCCCTTACCTTGAAGGCTTAAGATCGCTTAACGATGTCCCTCTAGGTTTTCTAACTGCCTGGAATTCCCTTGGTCAGAAAGGGCCCAGATGCCTCCCTCAGTGATTCCCGACTATGCAAGCATGCGCAACAAGCAAGTGTTATGCTTCTGCTCGTGCATATTTTTAAATCCACAGAGCAAAGCAAGCAGGAAGACTTAGATCAGAAACTAATCCAAAGGTAGGAATTCAGCTGGGTGTAGCAACACAGGTTAAGCAGGGGTTTTACTCTTAAACAGGTTTTACCCTTCTGCCACAATAAAATAACTCCTGAGACTTTCCTCTACCTTAAGACCACTTTTGGTGAAAAGCCTTTGTCAGGTGTGGTTTGGCTTTAAAGCCTTGTGAATCCACCACCAAATGTAACAGGAACTGGACACTTGCCACAGGAAATGCATGTGCTCTGTCTACCTTGGCTCCTCTCCTGATATTGGCTGGTTGGTTTTGTCTGACTACCACACAGCAGCAGCAATATGGATTTTGGGCACCACGGAGCCTGGGGAACTGCATCAGGAAGTCACTCTTATGGTGAGAGAGATGGAGCCGGAACGGCTCAACAGGAATGGGCCACTGCTCTCCGAGGCCACTAGCCTCACTTTTGGCCTGTTCCAACTGTAAAATGAGGCTGCGTGTTGTAACAGCACGAAACCTTCTTCCTGGGGGCAACTGTTTGCACTCTCCTCTCCACACTTGCCAGCGTTAATGGACCGAACAGCGGCCATTTCACATGGCCGATGTTACGTGTTGCGTCCTGGCTCCTTCCTTGGGGCTCACCGCCAGACCTGATCTCATGCCCTAACTGATCGTGCGGCTGGCCTCGTGAATCTTCTTCACCCCGCATCCGATGCGTGTCAGCCCCACCTCCCCAGATTTGTCTTCTTCACTGTTCCTACGCTGTGCCAAGGACAGGATATCAACCAGCCCATATTAAAACACACAAGACCTAAACAAAATGGGTTGGTTGATCCAAAATGACCAAATACTGCACCCACCAACACAAGGACTGGAATTTGAACTCCATTCTTTCATCTGTGCTGCAACACTATGGAGCTGAGGTTTTATGCACAGGCTGGGAACTCCCCAGGAGATTGTTTTAACTCTGCTTTTTTGTGTGTCAACTGTCCACGTTACAGAACCAAGCCTGTCGTTTGGTGCTACTTTCCTGGGTTAAAATACACATCACTTAAGTTTTAAAGAAAAATAGAAGTATTTCATGCCGTGTTGAAACACAACAGAGTGCTTTGATCTCCGTGGCAAAACCCCATTTTCAAGGAACTGTACGGCCCATCTTGCTGCAATGTCTTTAAAATAGGGTCGCTAAAATGTCAGGAATGGATTGTGCGCCATTTGCAGCTGAAAATGGCACTTGAACGAAGAAACATCACTCATTTCCTGCCTGCCCTCTGAATGAAAATCCACGTGGCCCTGGTGGGGCCGATCCGCTCTGGATCCATTTCACATTCCGGCCGCTTTTTGCATCAGTGGCTGTCCCTTCCCATGACTTGCAACTCACGCCTAGAGACTCAATTCGAAGATGGAATCCAGTTTTCAGATGGAAGCTTCTAAAAATCCTGAACATTCTTATGTCTCTTTTTTAAGCACATAATTCCTGTTTCCCACTATAACATTCTTAGCTTGTCATTAAAAAAAAGAAAAAAGAAAAGAAAAACCCAGAATAACCACAGTATATGAAAATATAAGACATTATGATAATGACAAAAAATGATGTTGAGTATACTTGATAACGATGTACAACTTTCTCTCTCTCTCTCTCTCTCTCTCTCTCCCCCCAAACAAATCAATATAGACTAGGATGTAAACAAAACAGTAAGATAACACTTTAAAAACAGACAAACATTTATCCATCGACAATAGAACAATAAACCAATTAAGTCCATTGTGCAGGAGCACTTTGTCTTGATGGTAGTCAGAAAAAATGCTTTTTTTAAAAGTGTGTTAAAGGAAGGTGTTATAAAAGTCTATTGTTACAGTTCTCTACTTCTATGACTTGTATACCAGAGCGCTGTTTTGTTAATTGTTTTTCTATAGTGCTTTTTAAAAAAATGTTTGACATTCCCATGAATCAGTTTTTGGTTAACATGTAGGCTGCGATCGGCTTACTGTAGATGTTGGAGAGGAGGAAAAGATGGACTTCTAGATTTGCAGTGTCTGGCTGCAGCTTCCCACCAAGAGAGAAAAGTCCAGATAACTCCATGACTTCGGGATCAGAATTTCAGCATGGTTTGCTGGAAGAAAGCAAAAAAGCAGGCGATGAGGCAGGGAACAGCTGCAGCCTCCCAGGTGCCTCTGTGTGCAGGTGCACTGAACCGCTGGGATACGGCGGGGCGAGGCAAGCAAATGAGAGGTGTCTTCCCGCCAGCCACGCTGTCTTCTGGGCTACCCTGTCCCTCCCCTTCTGTTCTGGGGCACGTTGCTCCTCCCCTTCCGTGTCCCAACCTAGTTTTATCTGGCCATGGGGCATGTGAGGCCCTCCTCGTTTCCAGAGAAGGATGGTTGCCCTCACTAACGTCGTGTTGCACAGGAAGCCACCGAGTTACAAACAAGTTCTGTTCCTGAGATCGTCTTTAAGCTGAATTTATATGTAAGTTGGATCATGTACATTAAGGACCATATTTAGCATGTGTAAGCAAAACATTTGTCTTAGTATACGTCTATATTTTACCTTTCCATACATATAAAACACTTAAGAGACACTTCTGTATACAGTTGGCCCTCCACATTCTTGGATTAGGGGCACATGACCCCCACCAAAATGGACAAGCTGGGAATATTTCTAGCCACCCGCCCCACAACTCACCACCACCTCCTCTTTGCAGCAAGAAAATGCCAGGTAAATTTCCTGCTCTGGATGGGAGGGCAGGAAAGCATGCTCTGCAGGCCTCCCTCTCTCCCTTTTCACTTCTTCTCTATGATGCTCTCTAGGCCTCCCTCTCTAGCCTTTTACTTCTTTCCTCTCTATGGTGATGCTCTGTAGGCCTCCCTCTCTCCTCTTTAACTTTTCTCTCTCTATGGTGATGCTCTGTTGGCCTCCCTCTCTACCCTTTCACTTTCTCTCTATGGTGATGGTGATTTTCCACAGTAGCAGGCCACAGAAACTTGTTTGCATTTGTTACCATGAACCATTCATCTTTATAAATATTTACTTTAATTAATAAGTTTTATGACAGTTTGTTCGGAGTTACGAATGTTCGTAACCTGGAGAATGCCTGCACGTCCGAAATTTTTTGTTCATCAGAAGTCCTATTTGGGGTCGGAGTAATCAGCACCCCCTGCCTGGAATTCCTACTAAATGGAGTGACTGAGCCTCCACATGGAGGTCTCACTGTGCCATCAGAGAAGCTTCCTCCCACCCCCCATGGCAAAAACGAATCAATTAGGCAACAACAACAACAAATGGGAAGAACTGGAGACATCTGCAGCATTATAAAAAATTAAGTGCTATCATGAATTTATATCAGCCCTTGAATTCAGTTCAAGGCAAGACCTTTGGCATAAGCTACCCTTTCAAAATGTCTGCATTTGTTACTTCATTCCCTTGTCACCTTTCCATTTCAAAAAGCAACTTCAAAGCAGCTAAGAAATCCTAACCATTTGCAGAGAAACGGGCACCTAGATGTTCCAGGGAGCTCTTCGGAGATGCGGGCCTGGATTAATTTTAAGGCATAAGCAAGCTGAACTGGTGTTCTGACTAAATGGGGGTCTTGATGGATTACTGTGATACTTGAAGTGTTTGTGAAAAATTCCACCTCCACCCTCCCCTACAGGGTGTGCCCTGGCAGAATGCAGAGAGTTAGACCTGGACTGCAAATAAAGCGAACCCAGGGCTTACTGAACCCCGGTTCAGTCGAGACTTGCTACCCCACCAGAGTTTGGCTGGCAGACGACTGCCCAACCCAGAATTCACCAATCCACACCACGGGTATCGAGCATGAACCCAGCCTTAAACGAGCACTCATTCCCTTCTCCCCAAAAAAGCGCATGGTGACAGTAAAGGAATCCGGCCCCAAGCATTTAACAATTCATAGTTGCAAAATTTGGCTGTGAGCATGGCTTTCTGCAAAACCCCCACATGCCCAAATTACACTGATGTGGGTCTCAGCCCCCCAGGAGGCCACATCACACGGTGCTTTGGAATGCGCACACCAGCTCTGCCTTTGCAGCCAGGAACCCGGTGCGTCCCAGCCGAGGGCGATCGTTCAGAGAAACTTACTGTTCTGTAGTTGCTTCTACATTTGTGAGACAAACATGCTGCTGTTCAGTTCATCTACTGATAACTGGGATATCTAGAATGGAATAAAGCGAGAAGAAAGATTTCCTATTAAACTGTCCCCGTGATGTTCATTCCATCTATTCACTTTCATGCCCCGCAATTTGCACAGAAGCTCCCTGGAAGTCAGTGCTCCCTGGACTAGTGCCTCGAATCACAACTCCTGATCCCCGCAAACGGCCAGGGCCAACTCAGAGGCCTGGTGGAGGGAGAACTTTCCGTTTTCCTCTACAACTGAAACCAGAACTGGCTTGTTGCCTGCACTAGCATTAAATGGGGAGAACCTGCTGCCGTGGGCAGACCGCTTATCCATTTCATCACACTGGGAGCAGAGCCATTTCTGCAGAACTCACCTCCCAGATGGACTAGGTGGGGTAGGCTTCATTTTAAAAGTTTTTAAACTGAGTTTTCAAAGATAAATCCAGAAAGCCTGACTGAAGTGTTACAGGACAGCCCTCTGAGTGGGATGGTGTGACTTGGCATCCTGCAACAGCAGGGGGTTGGACTTGATGGCCTTCAAGGCCCCTTCAGACTCTGCTATTCTACGATTCTATGAAGTGAAAAGCACCTTTTAGAAAGCATTGTGTGAAACTGTAACGGTGGCAGTCGTGAAAGTGGCAGCCTTGAGTGCTCTGACTTGAAATCTGCTCTCAAGTTTACTTCTGGGACAGAAAGGTAGCCTTGGTCTATGAGCCCACACTATTTCTTATCTGCCCTGAAAAAGCAAGCAGAAACTTCCTGTCAAGGTAAATACTGGGCTATAGTAAATGGCCCTTGGGGCAAGCTGCCACATTTCCCTATTAGCATTTAACCAATTAGCTAAAGAGCTGCTGTTGTTCATTTCTACTTTCTTTCCAGGGCAGAAGGACCTAAACCCTTCAAGGGAGAGATGTGTGGTGTGGTATTTTGGGGGCAGCTCAGAAAACAGAAGTGACACGAAGGTGTCTTTTAAGGCCTAGAAACAAATGCGAACCCGCAACACTGTGCTGCTGTGGCTTAGAGGATCCAGCAGGAAATACCCCACTGTTTCCCACTGACAGGCTTAGCCGTGTGACTGAAGGGCTCCTCCACACACACCTGTGTCCTTGTTCTACTCAGGGAAAAGGGATCGCTCCGCCATGGCTGCCAATACGTGCAAACTGGTTTTTCAAGGTTCCCCATCCCTCATGCAGCACAGTGGCTGCCGGTGGGGGGGGGGGGGGAGCGGGCCACACCTAAAAGCGGACACTGGGGGGGGGGGAGTGACTCTGGGGGGGGGGGGGGGGGCACCCCATGTCTACAAGAGGGATGCGTCTTCAATGGCTTAGGCCAATGGTCCTGTTACTTATCCCAGGAGCCCTGACATGTGCTTCTATTTACAAAATTACTAAGCCTATTATCAAAAAGAAACTGAGCAGCCACCTGGGAGGGAGGGTCCAATCTGGTGTCCTGCAACCGCAGGGCGTTGGACCCCATGACCTCCAGGGCCTTCCAACTTGTCTATCCTGATTCTACGATTCTATCCCCGTGTGGAAAGAAGGACAAAAATCAAGATGGAGCTTGAAAACCCCCATGAGGCCAGGAAAAGTGCAGCGGGTGGCTCAGGAAAACCTTACTGAGGTAAAGGCGCCTGCCGCAGCACGCTGGGTGGCCGCTTGGCCTCGGCAGGCCGGGATGCTCCGAGCTCCACCCAGGCGACCACCTGGCCCGGAAGGCGCCCTCGGCTCCCCAGGGTCGCTAGCTGCTCTCCCTCCCGCCGGCCGGCTTGGCGGAGAAGCTGCCCGCCCGCTCCGTCCGCCTCGCGCTCCCCCACGGGATGGCTGCGCTCGCCGGGGGTGTGCGAGCTCTGGCCACGCTGGGGCCCTCTGGCCGGCACAGGCAGCTCTGGGGGCAGCACCACGTCTGCACCGCCACACGGCCCGGGCCAGGACCCTCAGCCCCCTGCGGGATGCGGCTCCTCGGCGACCCCGCAGCCTCCAGAGACGCTGAAAGAGAAGCCATCGAAAGGGCCAAACCTGATTGGCTGTAGCAGTTGCAGCGAAAGGAACGCTGGTGGCCGGAGTTGTTGCTGCGGAGACAGTGGTGGGCGTAGCACCGTGCATCATGGGAACTTTTCGGAGGGAGCCATGGAAGCGACACAACGGCGGGGTGCAGCGTGTGGCAACGGGTGGCGGGGGCATGGCGGGAGCCGCGGCCACAAGCCATGGTGACGTCATGGGAAGGCACACCGGGGTGCGGCATGCAGCCACAGGGCAAAGCAGGCAGCGCCGGGGGGGGGGGGGGGGGGACAAAAGAGAAGAGGGGGTGGAAAAGCCCATTACAATTACGATCAAGGAAAAGTAACTGAAATACTCTCAAAACCTGGTTAACACTGATACGCAGAACAATGATGCATCAGACTCCAAGGGCCACGTTTCCAAAGTTGGGGTGCGGAAGGGGGGACACACGGCCAAAGGGACCCCTCCCTGAGGTGGCAGCGGCAGCTGCGAGCCAAAACGGGCCATGCCAAACGCGGGCTGCCCCCCCCCCCCCCCCCCCCCCCCAAACCCTGCTCCCCCCACATGGCCCCGAGGCCCGGGGGCAAGGCTGGGGCCCTCCCCCAACCCCCCCCCCCCCCCCCCCGAAGGTCTGTGGTCTGGCTGCTCGGAGTGCGATTTCAGCCCATGTGGCCTGCCGGGATTCTCTCACAGGGCATGTGCCGCTTTCTCCCCAAAGTCCGGGAGGGGTGAAGGAAGACAACATTTCTCACAGTACGTGGACACTGCCAGAACACACGTGAAGAAAGGGAAGGGGGAAAGGGACAGGGGGAGACGGGGGGTGGGGGAATAAACCAACAGCAACTGCACCAGTTGGGCTGCTTGGATGGCAATGAGCAACTCGGTGCTTTCCTGGGATACAGCCACTGAAAGCCGCAATAGGAACACTGCGTGCGTGTGTGTGTGGGGGGGGCTGCCTTTGGGGCAGAGCATGGCAGCCAAGTGCTTGGATTCCTGATTCAGTCCCTGTGGCGTTCACGGTGCTGAGGCCGGGAAGGCAAGAAACCAAGAGGCCTGCGGGTTTGTTCCCTCTTGCACAATGCTGAATGCTCCCAATGGCTGGACCCAGAAACACACGCCTTCTATGCTTGGACAGGGATCCTACGGGGTTAAATCACAGGGCAAGGATCGTGCCAGCTCTGTCCTAAAGCAAGGTGCCGATGTGGCGTTCGCCCTACTTCCCAATGAAATCCGATGGCAAAGCGAAGAACGCAGCCTCAAGGAAAGGGAAACATTGCAAACCCTTGGTGCTTATTTCTCTTAAACGTAACTGGTGGTGTTTCTACACTTCCCGAGAGCTGGAACTCTCTGGGGGTTGGCAGTGAATAAAATCCCAAAATGCAGCACAAGAGAGCGTGTCCTCACCCCCGCCCCCCAAGCGCTGAGACTCGGGCTGGGGCAGCACCAGGGTTTAGATCAGAGGCGCAGAGCCTCCGTCAGGCCAAGGAGGGGGTTTGCTTCCGGGGGCACTTGCAGGGGCTGCACCCCAAAAGAAATGGGGCAAAGTGCTGCCCCCGCCGCCCAATGTTAGCGTCAAGCTCTTAGGCCAGCAACTAAGTGGAGGCACTGCGACCTTTCAGAATGGGGAAAAAATCCAAGAAACTACCAGCTGAGCTGTGCTGCGGGTGGTGGGGGGAACAGGGCCAGGGAAGGTGTTGTCCCCCTTGGAGGGATCCTGCTGGGCCAGATCCGTCCCAGGAGCCGAGGTCCCACACCCCGGATTTCGACTCTCTGCACGTGTGCATGAGAGAGGGAAGCATGTGCTCCTTGGTCCGACACCTAATCCTTGTACCCAGAAATGCAGCAGGGCAGGGAGGAGGCTGGGGGGGGCGCGGCTTGGCTCGCCTCAGGGCATGCAGGGAGAACTGTGTGGGGAGAAGCCCCCATCGCGACAGTTCAGCCCCCACAGACAAGCTCAACCAGGGAGTGTGGAATTTGCTTAACCAGCCTGACCTCACCTGGCAACTGGTAGTACTCCGCGGGCCTTGGCTTACTGCACACTAAGCCCATCGGGGACGAACGGCAAGATGTAAATATACTGAAAGGCCGTCCATCCATAACGAGGGCAGGGAAGCAAGTAAACAAAGCCCAGAGACTTTTAGTAATGGGATGGCATAGAAAAACGTCTAATAAATAAAATAAAATAAAATAAAGTAAGACTGGGTCACTGGTGGTCCAAAGGAGAGGGGCCACGACCGAAGAGAACTCTTCTCCCCATTGCTAGCCCTGTCCTAGGTGGGTAGGAGAGAGGCCTAAGCCCTAGACGCACATTCCGCAATGCAGGATTAACGAGCCCTTCCTCTGAAAAAAAATTACTGGGCAGAGAGATGGTGCTCTTTGCCCCTGCCAGCCTCCTAGACACTTGGATGTGGCCGATTAGCGTAGGGGGCCAGGACAGGCCACGTGGCACAGAGGGCTTCCCTCCAGCCCCACCTGCCAAGGTATGCATCCTCCCGTAACGAACCATGACCAAGCCAACCTGGCGGTGGGGAGGAAATAGGCCCAGCGCTCCAAGGGATACCTCCCGAGCAGTGGGGAGAACACGGAGCCCTTTGGCCATGCCATGTTTACGGAATCAGCAAGGACCAGTTTCGCGCCCTCTTAGTTCCCAGCTGGAACCAAGCCTCCCTGTAACAGAAAGACATGGCAGAGGGGAGCGGGGGGACGGGACTCTGTCCCAGAACCAGCATGGATGCTAGGAACTCATCCCTTTCGGCTTGGCACAACAGCAGGGCTGGGCCTGTATTTTTCCATTATCATATGTTTAACCTGAAGACAAAGGACTTGTTTGGGTGGAAAGAGTTCCTTAAAGCTTCCCCTGCAAAATATTTGTCCCACCCTTTCTTTCCCTTCAAGGGTCTTTTCACTGCCATCTCCCTGGAACGGCTGCCCGTTTGGCACAGGTTCTCCCCCCGCCCACCATTCAAGCGATTGCTTCTTGCTTCTCAGTGGTCCCAGCCAATTAGGGACCACGCGGTAAATGGGGCACTCTCCCGTTACGTAGTCAATCGGATTTGGCGACATGGCAATGTTGGCGAGCACAGCACTTCCAAAGCGAGCCCAGCCAATCAGGGATCACCTGGCAAATGGGGAGGCATCATGCCGCTACGCAACCAAACTACTTTGGCTCTGTAACGAAGCAGCAGGGAGCAAACAAACTCAACCGAGAGAGGTACTAAGAGGGCAACGTAAACGAACAGGTGGACATTTTTTGCGGGCACTGCCAAACACCTGTCAAAAGAGGGGGTTGCTCTTTGACGTTCCTTTCGGCTCTGTGCTGACGGATTAAGTCATCAAATCTGCCACGCTGCACAGACATGAGAAGGGACGTGACCATCTCAGCCTTTCAAGACAACACTGGGTTGTGAGCCAGGCACATCGTGGGCACCACACCGCCCCCCCCCACCCCCAGTGACAAAATACCTTGCCCGGGTTAGGAAAAGTTGAAGTTTGCAGAGAAAAACCTACCAACGCTTGCCGTGGGAGTCATGCACAACACAGACCCTGCACACCATGCAGTGAAGCGTGGAAAGATGAACAGAAGGGACATTTCATTAGTGAAGCAGTTAACGTGTTAACAGATACAAAATCTCTTTTAATTAAAAGGAGAGGGAGTAGCTCTCTCGCTGCTGCGACAGCGTCTGCTGCAAGGCCACATGCAAAACGCGGATTCGGCCTCCTTGGATCGGCCTTGATAGTTCAGCTGATGATCAGGGCATCTTGGCATAAATCATGGATTCTTTGCAGCAAGCTTTGCCCGAAAGGGACTGGGACTCGCAGGCCCCTCTCCTAGCAAGTCAGCTCAAATGCATCATTTGGGTGGCTTCTACACACACCCCTGTTTCGCAAACTCCTGCTGTGGCCCCACACTCCACAGGGCTGTGTCTTGCACACAAAGCACCCTGCAGTGCTTCCAACTGGGCAGCCAGGTTCAAACCAGGCGAGCGTGGAGCATGAGTCAGCGGGATGCCTGAACCCACTCCCTGGGAAGGGTTTTCTCATGGCTGTGGAAACGTTTCCTGCCTCCCATGGGACGGTCATCCTGTGCACAGCCTTGGCAGTGCCACGGGGTTGTGCAAGAGTTTTCTTCAAGCTGATGGACTCAGCCCAGGGCCGCTGCTCCAAAGGACACCGCTGAGCTTTAGCAGTGGCATTTCACTTTTAGGAAGGGGTCATCTCCGTGCAAAAACTGAGAAACCACCAAATAATTAGTGGTCAGGGACCCCGGGGGGCCAGAAAGGGCACGCCGGGCACCCTGGGGTTCCTCATTCATTTTAAGGAGAGGCCATAGCAGCCCAGGCAAAATCTCCAGGTTGGGGTTGCGAAACACCTGCTGGAAATCCTGGAGTGACTTCATGGGCAGTCCGTATCAGCAAACTGGGCCAGAAACACCACAGACTGGCTTGATCTAAGGCAAGCTGCCTACCTTCCCGAAATCCTCAGCCCCACTCAAGGTGCCCTGTGTGCTCTGGATGTTTTCCACACAGAATAAAAAGGTTATGACCCATGTCTGGGCACAAGCCAGGCCTAAACATTAGACTAATGGCCTGTATCCACCAGACATAAAAGCATTTTAATTTTTATTTGGAAAAGGAGCCAGCTCCCAGGCCATGAGAATGGCCAGTATGGGCAAGTTTGGAGAAGCAGGTTGTTAAGAATTTGTAGGGGCTACAATCTTTTGTGAATGGCTCTGCATGTCCTTTCCACGGGCTTAGGAATACTCAAATCTGAGCTTGGCTTGTGGCCAAATTAAAAGCTTATGCGAGCACACCCCATTAGCTAGCAAAGAATCCAGGAATCGGTTTGTGATTAATTTAGCGGAACACCAAAGAGAGACAAAGAGGTGAGAACTGGAGAAAAGATGCAAGAGCGGGATTTCCATGTGCCTTTTCTTAATAGATCCTGCGCAGGAAATGTTGCAAGGCAAACACTTTGGCTTCTATCCAGCAAAGGGGCAAAATCAGCAAAGGAGGAAAAAGAAAAACCCAACCAGGAGAAAGCACCTTCTCAAGTTTAACCGAAGCATGTCCCCCCAAAGTCTACCAGCAGGGGCTTCCTAAAGGCAGCACACTCGGGCTTTAGGGTTACTTTGAGCGACGTACTCAAAAACAGCAGTAGGCCTTCCGTGAGCGTAGTCAAGCCAGTGAGCGCTCTGCACGCGCACCAGGGATGTATGGAACTGACAGAGCAGCAGTCTCGTCCTGGGAGTATCTCCAGCAGCATCTCACCGCATGATCTATAACCGTGAATGTAGCTGCTCATCCCCAGGAGCCTGCCTGGGGCCCCAACCTGTCTCTCTGGGATTTTCTGGAAGGTCCCTGGCCCTACCTGTTTCCCCCACTGACCACCAACGCCTGGACGCCTTCCTGTCTATTTCCCCGCATTCTGGAAAGTTCAAATGCCTCTCTTATGGATTAGTGACTTGCAGTTAAGGGCTTCAAGCTAAAGCATGCGGGTATTTTGGTCTCGCCCCCTGGCCCCGCCTTTGCTGTACCACTGGGATGCAGCGATTTGGAGCTTCTCCGAAAGAACTCAGCCCGTGGGCTGAAAGCGATGCAACCCCCGCACCCTAAATACAGCCCAGCGCTACTTCTGGATGCAACTGCAGTGCTGCTGCTCTGAGTCATACGCAAGAAAGCAAAGCCCACGGGTTGTGCACAGGCCACAGCGCTCCGAAGGAGGCCTACCCTGCCCAACCTCGAGCTGCGCAAGTCCCCCCAAAATTCCCAAGGGTCCTTGCAAGGTAACGGCAGGGAGGTGAGTTGCGCACCATCCCGTTCCTTGGGGAGTGCACCGTCCACCCCCCTCCTGGACGCAGTGCCTGGAGCCCCAGGGAAGGCCCCGATTCATGCACCTGTGCGAACCAGCCAACTGAGGGCGATGCCAGGGCAGCGAGTCATGCCAGCTCGGCCCACTCTGGAGAAGGCAGCTGGCCGCGCGGGAAATTCGCCAAGCCCAAGAGCAGACCGGGGGGAAGGAGGGGCTGGGAGGGGGGGCGTCTCATGCCAGCGACCATCCCTCTGACCACTGCGCGCGCTCCCCCATGGCGCGGAAGGGACAAGCCCAAGGCGACGTACCTGTTGGGATAAACGTAGGCTGCGGCAGCTGCATGTTTGCGAGGGCCTGTTGGTAGTGGAAAACACTTGGGTTAAAGACTGTTGTGGCAGGACTGTTTTTTTCAAGTGCGGGCCTCTTTGGTAAAGGTTGAAGGGCACCAGGCGGCAGAGACTGCAGAAGGAAGGAGTGGGAGCGGGGCGGGGCGGGGCGGGGGGAGCAGAAGGGGTGGAGAGGGGAGACAAGAGAACCAGCTTAGACACAGCTCTGCACAAGCGGACGGGCCGCACGGTCTGCAAATCACCTGCAACTGGGCCGACTCGGGGGTGAGCTGGGCGGGGGGCAGAACGGCGTTCCAGCGGGGGGATCCGCAGCTTCGCGGGAGACGCGGTTGTGCAGATGGAGGGGCAGCCTTGTGCCAATGGAAACAAGCGAGCGAATGTATGGAGGGGTCAATCAAAGAAGCAGGACATGTGCTCCCAAGGGCCCTGCCTCTGCTGCAAACTCAAACCAGATTTCGGGAGAAGCATGGGAAAGAAACCAGGCTCCTCCAGTGAAAGGGATTCTCAGCACCCTGTCCCCCCAAAGTTCTGTACCTGCCAGGGCTCTTGGAGAACTGCTCTGGCGGGCAACCCAGGTTCAAATGGGTTTACGTTTGTAGCGCAGGAGTGCCCAAGGGCGCAATATCTTAATTTGTCTGATTTTTAAAAGAAAATGGGGAGGGGAAAAAGACCCAGGAATAATTTTCATTTCATCAGGGGACACTGAGAAGGCAGTTGCAGGCAACACGCATTAAAAAATTAAAACAAACACAATAAGGTTACCAGCTAAGTAAGGATGGAAGGAAGGAAAGTGACTACTGAAATGAGAAGATCAACATAAGCAAAAAGTGTCCGCCAAAAGGTTAATGATGCCAGTGCAGGCTAAATCCACACGGGGGGTCGTTGGCCCACCTCCTATGCCAGTGACTTTGTTCTCGGGGCCGAGACTGTGGGGATGCCCCCGTATCTCACTCACACAAATGTGGCCAAGTTGCTGCACAGGCACACAACTGTGCTTCCCATATGTGCACATGGTTGAATAAACCGTAACTGTTCTAGCACTGACTGCTTTTACATTTTAAAGACTGATCTGGCTTGCCCATGATGGTAACCCGTGCTTCGTTTAACCCATGGCTACTTGAATTCTGGTGATCCCAGCTGGGCCAACAAACCAGCAATGAACGACCCAGAACGAGAGCTCATGGTTTGTTGTTGGGCTGTAGACTCTGGGTTGCTTCAAACCATGGGTTGTCCTTATGTGTGAACACAGAATTGAGGGCTGTTTCGCCCAGCTATGTACAGAAGAGTGGTGAAGACAAACATAACCCACCAACTCCTCCCAGCTGCTCTACATGTGAGTATTACTGCAGTACCACGAAGGTATTTGGGACAGAGAAAAGCAGCAGAGAAGAGAGAAAGGAAACAAACAAACCAGGGGTTGAGAAAACAAACTGTGATCATCTGCCAGACAAACCTTAGTAAGGAAACCAACCATAGATCAAATAAGTCATGGGTTACCATTACATGGGAACCAGGTGTGTATCTGTGGAAACACAGTACACAGAATCCGTGGGTCATTGTCAACAGTGATGGCAAGAGCCATGCTGTTCACATGGGGTACACGGTTTCAACAGGATAGGAAAGATACCCCAAGCCGGCCCTGATAGAGAGTCAGTCTCTCCTTCCTGCCACATCTGGTGCAGCCTCATAGGTACTCCAGAGCTGTGATTGATTTTGCGACTGTATTCATACAAGGAACAAAATGTCCTCGGTATGAGCATAAGAAGAGGGTTGCTGGCTTTGGGCTGGGATTATGGAAGCAGATGTGGGCACACAGTTCAGCTAGAAAGGGAAAGAAAAGATTTAGCAAAGTTTGTGATGTCAAACAAACTTTTGACATGCCTAAGCCAAGTGCATCATGAGCCTGTCCTGGAGACAGGCCAGGCCCAAATTTATTTATTTGATTTCTAGCCCAGATTTCTGCAAAGGGCAAGGGTAAGTCGAGGCAGTTAATTATCAGTAGACGAGCAAATATGGACAGAGAGTTCAAACTGTGGCTTAAGTTGCCCAGACTTACGACATACTTTAGCTTTGGAGAGAAGCGACCAAAGGTTCGTGCAGGAACAAAACAAGCCAGTCCACAGCAAGCAACACAGATAACTGTTAATTAGTCAAAATGAAGCATATGCTCTTCTTCAACTGGTTTTTCTCCCTTTTCTGCACTCACGTTTTCAATGCAAACGTTGTGCAATAGAAAGGGTCTAAGCCTTTTTGACTGAACTGGGTGGGAGTGGCTGGGTTCTGTGCCCCATGGCTAGTTTCGCCCCTTCCATCTCCTAGAACCGTGCGCATGTGTGCATGCGCATGCGTGTGCCCTCATAACGCTCTGACATTTCCCCAAAGAGTGCATTTGTTTCTTTGGCTTCCCACTGGCTGGGCCATCTGTGTTTGTTTGCTTTTTTGCGAGTGAATCTTCTCTTTTCGACCTGTCACATCACAACTTTTGAGTCAGTCAAACCTGTTTCGCCATCAGACTCCGAGGTGGGGGAACCCTTGCAGGCCAAGGTGCGGGAAGCCATCTTGCCTGCCCCTCCCCACTTGGAGAACATGTCTCGACAGCCGTGCTGTATCTTGAGGTCTCAAGGGACCGTCAGAGGTTTTCCAGATGTGTCGGGAACAGTATGTCCCCCCCACCCAAACTTTCAGTTCGACCTCAAAATCTCCAGGGCTCCAGACAGAGGAGCAGAGCAGGTTCCAGAGATTCAGAGGCAAGCAACCTGTGGTCTCTTGAGCATCGCGATGGAGCCGCTCTATCGCCAACTGGGCGATTTCGCCACCTCCCCGGGCTCTGTTCTCCTTCCCTCCAGCACAGCAAAGGAGGCTCGTGCAAAAAGCACTCTTTGGCAGATCAGGCAGGATGAAGCCACGGGCAAAGGAAACCAAAGGCCAAGATGTCGCCAGTGTGCAGGGGGAGCGGAAACCTCGGGCAGGTTCTGCAGAAACAGGTTTCACTGGCACTCCATGGGCCGTGGGAGACTGCCCATCAGAGAGAACGGATGCCTGCCCCACACTGCTCGGCACCATGCCAGCCCGCTCGGGTGGGGCTGGCGAGAACCAGCTGATCCAGCGGACTGGGTGAAGGTGCTCTCCGCACGCTCCATGGATTCAGGCGGATGCAGCATGGAGAAGCGTGGCGGCCTGGAGAAGCCATCAGGCCTGGCAGACCGGGCTTGGCAGCACCGGGGCTGCAGAACCCGCAAGTTCGTCAGCTGACCTCCCAAGGGCCAATCCGCTCTTGCTGGGCCCTCCCTGTGGGGCTCAGCGAGAGCAACTCGTCTCTGCTGGGAAGATGCCACCTAAGCCAGAGTGGAAGCCGCTGGTGCTCCAAACGGGGCTCCAACCTCCGTCTGCTTTGGCCAGCTGGGAGCAGCAGCCGCTTGCCTGTCCTGGAGGGCTGCTGGAGCCCACCCTCGGCAAGGCACGTACTCTTTCCTTGACTCTTGGTCCATGGCTGCTGTGGGCCAGCCAGCTCTTTCTGGACCATCTGGGGAGACACCCAGTGCTTCTCTGGGGGTCCCACAGACCTGACTTGCAATCTGCCTCCAACAGCAACGGCCTTTTCTTTCCTGCTTTGTAGCAGGCACAGCTCCGCACCCCAGGCGGGACCTAGTGTGGGAGCAGACAGGTTACAACCCAGAGCAGCCTTTGCACCCTACTCTAGGCTGAAAAGTGGGGGGAAAGATACTGCTGCTAGATACAGATTTAAAGTAAAGCTTATCCTAGAGACAGGCCGGCAAACACCCACGGCTCCCTGGGAGGGGAAAGCATCACCTTCCCGTGAGCAAGCTGATCGGCGGCTCGTTCGCAAAGCTGGGCCAAACACCTTGCCAATGATTTCTGCAGCCGCTTTAAAAACAATTCTTTTAAAGGGCTTTGCCATTCGGTTCCTTGAAAGAACAATTAAAAGAAGGTGGGCTACAGATGCAAAGGGGTAACAACAAGGACTCAATTTTCTTACAGGGACGCCCCGAGAACTTTGGTTATAGAACCAAAAGTTCATCAATGGAATGGAATGGAATGCAATGGAATGGATGGAGGATGGAATGCTCCCTCTTGCGCCAAGGCCGATGGCACACCGACATGCGTCAGGCTGGGCTGGCCGCCACGTGGGGGCCCAACGTGGCTGCCTTTTTCTACAAGTTGGTTCTTTGCAGTTATGAGAATGGAGGTGGCTGAAGGCAGGACGCCCGGTTATTCCTTCCCCAAAGGGAAGTGGGGCACGACTTGCCCTAAGCGATGCGGGGGCTGCGCTAAATCTGGGGAGAGAAGATGGGCAACGCAGGCATGCAGAATGGCGTGCTGCTGGCCCCCCTCCCGCTTGTTTTGCACGGAGCCGGGGTGCAGACACGGCCTTGCACTGGGCCCACGGCACCGGCCCAAACGCAAGAACGGCCGTGCCGGCTCAGGCGGGGCCCCGCAGTCCAGCACCAAGCCCAAGGGGCCTGCTTCCCTCCCACCGCCTGGCAACCTTGCAAACACACGGCTTGAACCCCCCCGAGGACTAGGGCAGCTTCCCCCAAGCTGGTGCCCCTCCAGTTGTGCTGAATTCCAATCTCCCTAGTTCCTGTTTTTTGTCTGTGCTGGCTGGGGCTGATGGGAACTGTAGTCTTAAATCTACAGAGGGTAAATTTCCGGCACAGAGCTGCAAGAACCCAAAGAGGCTTTTCTCCAGGTCGCGGGCAAGAGCCCCTGCAAGGCTGGGGTGAAATGGCAAGCGGGCCTGAACTGCATCGGGCGGGGATGCAGTTCGTGCAGGCAAGGGGGGTGCGCTCCCTCGGGGCCCCGCACACCGTTTCCAGGGAGAGCAGGTCTTGGTGGTAAGCGCTGACGGGCCAGCAGCTGTGCTCCTCCTGGCCTGCCACTCCCAGCCTGCCCGATCCAGCTTGGGGCTGACGGCAAAGAAGCCTCAGCACCTCACCCTGCTTGCTCAGCGCCTACGAGCCCTGCTGGATCAGGCCCGGGTCCACCTGGCCCAGCCTCCTGTGCCAGCCAGCTGGCCCTAACCCGTAACAGGAGCGAGTGCGGCAGCACCCCCGACCTATGTACCGCAGCCACCAGTGCAAACAACACCCTCCAACCCATGCTCCCTGGGCACACTGCCTCGGGGCCCAGAGGAAGCCTCAAGCCCTCTGGACTGGTGTCCATCAGCTGCCACACCGATTCACGTGTGAGAATTGCACACACACTTTCCTGACAGTCACAGAAAAGGCTCCCCAGGCTGCAGGCTGCACTGGAGGCCGCGAGTGCAGGGCCGTGGGGGGCCCAGGCCTCGGGTCCAGCTCTGGCAGGGCTGCTCTGGAAAGGGGACTCCGTGCCCAGCCTTTCTCCATCTCCACCCACCCCTTTTTTGACATTTATTTTTGCAGACCGTGCGTTTATGTTTAGGCACACTGAAGGGGTTCTGGCCTGCCAAAGCCAGAAGTCTCCGCATGTCTGAGTGCGCATGCAAGCAGCAAGGGGCCCACAGGTGTGGTCCACGCACGGCCTCCACGCCCTCAGAACGTGCCGAGGTTTCCTACGGGTGTGAATTTCACCCCGCTAGGCTTCTCCGTTGGGGGAAAATGTACTGCTTGGAAGCAGCCCGACGGATGGTTCCATTTGCTCCAAAGCTGCATCTCGCCCTTTTGGGAGGCGGTGCCGGGAGAGCACCGGGTGCTGCTTATCAGAAAGTTTTCAGTTAAATGGGAAATAGGCATCCTTTTCTCTGCAGGGTGTGAGAAGGAATGGAGTGAACTGCAGTGCTGGGATGAAGGGGGAATTTCCTGTCGGATGGGCAGTCTCCATAGGGAATGCACAGAACGGACCTGATGACAAAATCTCTCGCGCTCTCCCCCCCCCGTCCACATCCATGCAATCGAAAGATGGTTACATGCAAAGCAAGAAGGCAAGAAGGTCCAAGTACCAGGTCAAAGGTTGCCTCGAGGGGTCGCTTCAGTGGCTGAGTCTTAATTAGCAGGCAGCAGGCACGTGATGGTAATGAGCCAAGGAAGGGGGTTCAAGCACAACAGAAAAGAGCAAGCAGAAGTGCGTCAAAAGGGAGAGTGACGTTGTGGAGGAGGTGAAGAGAAAAAAAATGAATGCATTACACAATATATTAAGAACAGAGGAGGCATGCACGGCGCAGGGGCCCAAGACCATTCGCTGGGCAAACACTTGGCTCTGTTGCTTCATTTCGGCAGAAGCACCACTCTGGCCTGGGCAGAGGCAGAGCACTCTGCAACTAGTACTGTGCAACATGGCTGTTTTGCACAAGCACCGAGAGCGGGGCAGGAATTCCGGGGGATTTCTGAAAATGGGATCATAATCTGGAGCATTGCAAAGCTTGCAGCAGAGTTGCGTGTTTCCCTTTTGGTTTCCGTAAAACACACACCTGTGTTTCTAGTCCTCAGGAGTGTGGGCAGAGTGTGTCCATGCTCTTCCAACCCCCACCTTCCTAATGCCACCCTCCACAAGCCCCCTCAAAATTATTTCAAACACGAAAGCCAGGGAAACAAAACTGCACAGAAGAGAGCGTGTTTACAGGACCTGTGCAATCGCTCTTGGATAGCAGAATCCGGGTTTCGGAGTCACGGGATCTGCACTACCCTGAATTCAGCACTGTCCTCTATACTGACAGGAGAGTCTAAAACAGTGTGCTAACATGGGATTACTCATGAGTAAGTCCCACTGCTTTCCAGGAGAATACCAGGGATAGTTGTGGAACATTTTGGAAGCACTGGGAGCTGCCTTCACTTGCAACAGGTCCACTGCGCTCAGGACTGCCAACACAGGCTGCCAGCAACGGCTTCCCCAGCTTTCGGGCAGTAACGTTTCCTGCCATCTGTGGAGATGCAGGCAAATGAAGCAACTGAGAATTCCTGAGAATGCAAGGCCCCTTGCTGGTCTTTTATTTTATTTTCAAGTGTGTGGGGGGGTTCTCCTTTGGTAGAGCCCCTCCTGGGGAGAATTGCTTGCCAAAGATGCTCTGTGCTGGCATACCTGGTACCCTCCAGATGTTTGGGACTACAGCTCCCAGAATTCCTGGCCATAAGCTTGTCACTGGCTTTAACGGAACATATGTTCTGAGCAATGCGGGAAGGCGATGAGTGCAGAGTATGGAAGTGGGAGGATCTGGCCTTCCTTCCCAAATAGCAGCCCCCCCCCCAACGTGGAAACGCTTTCACCTAGCAACCAGGTCTGCCTGTTGAAAAATGCAGGAAAAAATGCCAAGCTTTGAAAAACATGTTCAAATTTTTTCATGCAAAGTGGCATTTAGGGGGCTCTGACGAAGCTGAATTTTGCTTGTACACAAATGCTTTGCCACAACTGGCTAATCCACAGGTGCGTGCACAAGCAGACGGAGTCTTGTATTTTGGGGGAAGGCTTGTACCACCTGCAGACTTACGCCCGAGCCTGCCCCCAAATTCAATTGCTGCGTTCTAAGGATGATGTCTCGCCAAAGCAAGCAAGCAAACAACTTACACACAGCGCGAGACTATTTGGGTGGCAAAGCCTTGGTGAAAAGCAATCCATAGATATTTTAAGCAGGTTGCTTATAATGCCAGTTAAGTTTCTGCCCAAAAGAGGCAGCATGAATTAAAGATGTACTAAGGCCAGAATGTCGCAGTTAAAATGTCAAGTTTTAGGTCTGATTAACCAAGAGGTTGTGAGCTGGCTCTCTGAAAAGTTTGTTCTGGGTAAAAGTGGTTAGATTTGAGTGCAGGTCATCAAAGAATGACTCTTCTAAGGACAAGCAGCACCCCGATGACGGCCGAATCCTTGCAGCTAACACACGTGGCGCCGTTGGGAGCAGTGCTGCGTTCAAGGCTTCCCAAGAGCTCCGTGGAGGGGAGGCAACCGGCCAAGGGCAGGACCCGCATCCATGCCTGCTTCCCCTCCTCACGCTCTCGGCCACCAGCATTGTCGGTCTGGGACAGCTGCTCCTTTTGGCACGGGTGGATGGGCAGGGCAGTTGCTTGCGCACTCCGTGAGCCTTGAAGCAAAAGGTTTCACGGCACGGCTCAGCGGTTCCTGGGGGCCCCTTGGCTGAATGCTCCCCAAGGGGACCAGCTCTGCTTCTAGTTCCCGGGGGAAGCGTTGCTCTGAGTGGCAATGGAAGGGGCTTCTCTCTGGCTCAGGGGGCAATTCTAGGCATCTCCGGACATGCTGGTTGCAACATGGCTGAGTGGATAGACTTTCTCCTGCCTAAGCCTGCGTAGGCCTGCACTTTTACGCCATAAACGTGACTTTATGAACGAAAAGGGGATTTTTCAAGGGGAACTGCGCCGAGGGAGGGAAACGTTAATTCCCACACGCTGCCATGCAGCTCCCTCCGAACACCTGCTGCGCGGCTGTTGGGGAAAACAACTGGGGAGGAGCTGCCAAGCTGCTCTGATCTGGCATGGCCCACACTCACTGAAGACGATCCCGACCAGAACTGAGCTTCCTGGCTCTGCCTTCTATGCTATGTAAAGAAATCAAAGAAAGGCTTTCTAAATTTGCACATACAAGTGAGCACTTGGATGTTTCACGCAGATTTCTACTCTACGGACCTGGGACTCAGATCTTCTAAGTGCCTCGCACTGCTCCTGGCGGTAGCAAAGAGCCGGCAGAGCGCCCCGCTCTCCTCCGGCCAGGGGCACAAAGGAGGTGAGGAGCAGCACATGCTGCGAGGCACGGAGGTTGCAGGGGTGCCCCTTGCCTTCTGGAACAGATCCTGCATCCCCCAAGCAGCAAGCATCTGCTGGAGTTTAAGCTTGTGCTTGAATTTATCCTCACTGGTCTGCCACTGAGGACCCTCTCTCTTTTGCAAAAGCACTTTATTGACTATGCTTTGAAGGGATTAACCTCCTCTGAACTGCTCACGCCCCACCCACAAAACAGATAAAAGCCACGTTTGGCCCAATACCTTCATCAGCAGCAGGAAAAATAACCCCCAAGAGCAAGCAAGCTGTGTGAGTGCTCAGGAACTGTCCTTTTCTTTTTTTTAAAGCCATTTTTAAAAGAGGAAATCTGGTGGAAGGCAGAGAAAAAGGTGGCCAGGATGAACCCCACCGCAAAGTCTACAATTGGTAACTGGTTTAATAGGGAGGGGGCGGTGGATGGGGACAAAGGGCTTAATCCTACGCATATTTAAACAGGAAAAACATCCTGCAACTACCAAAGTCCATGCTGCCTGGAAAATGCTGGAAGCGCTCTCTCTCTCTCTCTCTCTCTGAATACACACAGGATTGTGCCCTTGGTTAGCCGAGACTGTCCTAGGTGCAAACAAGATTTCGGGTTGCGCTGAGGAGTGCTCCTATCATTACTGGACTAGCAGTGCTGTGCCTTTCCTTGACAGAATTTCTGCTGTAAGCAAAACACAGAGGGAGTGGTGGGAAAGCCCCGAAGGATTACAGGGGGAAGAGGATGCCGTCTGGACATTCTGCAAAATTCCACAGAGGAGGCAGGAGGATGGCCCCAGAAAAACGACTTCTGGAATCACCCAGAAGAGCAACAACCGTTGATCTTGGGTACCCCCAAAAACTTCAGGACTGCTTTCTGAGCAATATGGCGCAGGGCTGGCGTGTGTGAAGGCACGGCTCACCCTGAGCCTGGAAGTCTCGAGGTGGCCTTTCCCTCCTCCGCTGGTTGCAGGCCAAAGCACCTGGAGGGCAGCAGGCTGGGCAGGGCTGCTCTGGGGTTCTGCAAACGGCTGGGGCAGCGTCCCGAGCGCGCCCCTTCCACCCTTCCTTCGCAGGAAGGCCCACGCACGGCCTGGCAGCCCCCTCGCCGCAGGCTGTTCTCTTACCATGGCCGATGCAGCACTTTGAGTCACCTGGTGTTGAGCTGCCTTGATTTTGGCTTGCAGGTGCGCAGGTGGATGGAAGTACTTGCATTTCTCCCTGGAACACCGGCCTTTGATGTAATCCATGCAAACGGTGACCGTGTTCTCGTTCGTGTCGATCATGCCAATATCAATCGGGTGAGCGTAACGGCAGTCGTTCTCGCCGCGCGTGCAGTTTCCGCGCTGGAACTCCCGGCAAACCTTCAAAGAAAGCCAGTGTTCAAACAGGAGAATTCAGTGAACCGACCGCTTGCCTTTCGCCCCCACTGCCAATGCAAAGCGGCCAGGAAAAGATGGGGGATGGCAAGACCCAGCCCTCCGACCCATACGAGGCTCAGCTGATCTCAGGGTGGGAGCCGGTGTGATAAGAAATTCCGACTACGACTTGGGAGAGCCAGGCTGCGAGAGGCCAGGGCTTCGGGCCAGTCCTAGATTCTCAGCTAACCTACCGCACAGTCACTGGGAGGATAAAGTGGAGAAAAGGAGAACTTGTGAGCTTCCTTGGGTTTCTTGCAAGAGAAAGGAAGTCTGAATAAAAATGTAGTAATAATTTAAAAAATACATGCTCCATTCCAGATCCTATTAATTTATTTAAATAGAAGTGGACCCAAGCTTTTGCACCTTCTTTGGATCCAGGATCCTTTCCCTTGAGGCAGCCTTAAAATAAATACTGCAGCAGTCCCATCCAGACAGATGGGATTTCTTAGCGGGTGTTGATCCAAAAGCTCATTACATTTTATTTATTCCTCTTTGAAAATCATGTCTCCTGCCTATTTTCCTGAAAGGGAATCCAAGGTGGGGAAGCGACACAGCAATATTTAGAAACAAACTCATAAACCTAAGTTTTTAAAAATTAGCACAAACCATTTAAAAAGATGCGGTTAAACATTAAATATTTAAGTGTTTTCAAAATGTATGCCAAGATACTGCACTTTGCTGAAAAAAGAAAACTGTTTCCATCTCCTGCCTAGAATAGTTTGCATATTGCTAAATTCCAATTTAGCTTTAACATATAGTTTGCATACATTGATTCAAAACTTTTCAGTCCTAGTATACGTTAAAAAGAGAGGAAAACGAGAAGTCAGGTCTGGTGTTCCAAGTTACATTCAGAAGCTTGCAAAATTCCAGTGGGATTTAAGCCGGTCAGACCCTTGCTAGAGGGCCTGGAAATTGAGAAGCGTTGGATTTCAGAGGCAAATGGGAGAAAATCGGTGTATTTGTTGACAGGAGGAGTTGCCCTTACTGAGGGGTGGGCAACTCAGCGAGGAACAGTGGGTATTGTTGAATTTCCTTGACAGGTCACCCTCCTGATGGGTGCCAGAAAAGAAATAAAAGCTATTTAAGAATGACATACATGGTGGCAATGGCCTACATGGGGGTAACGTTAATTTTGACTCGTTTGGCTACTCCATAGCAGCTGCAGAGCAACAAAAGGGTCCAAACTGGGTAGCTATGGAGCACCAAAGAGGTCAAAGTTAGCTTGCAAGCAATTCGGGGCCATCTGTTGCCCACCCCAGCCTTAGGCTGTGTTTTAAAGCTCCTTCCAACCACCCAAACCAAGATGGTGGCAGGGACTAATTCTGCTTCTCTTTCCTGTGGAATGCTAACTGCCGAAATGGTAGCACAAGTATTGCTTTAGGCACACGGAATTACACATGTTCTGCTCGAGCCCATCAGGAACCTGAGAGGGAGAGCAGGGAAGTTTGGCTGGAAGAAAAAGCCAGCAGGGATCGCCTGCCCATGTAAGCAAAGCTTGCTGACTCTAAACGGGAGCAAGGAGTCAACACCCTCTTACTGTCAGGCTTCCCTGGTTTTGCAAACAAGCCTAGGGATCTGGGGTCAGGTAGAAGCCGCTCCTCAGTATTAGCATCGCTTGCTAATCAGCATCAACAGCTTTTCCAAGCGAACCTGTGACCCTGGACTGTACGATTCACAATCAAAGCCTTGATCCTAAGAAAAGGATGGAGACACTGCCACAATGTTAAACAAACGTTGATGGTGAACTTATAAAAAGGAGAGCACTCACTCCAAGATCAGCAAAATCAGTCTTCCAAGCTTCCTGGTCTTTCAATGAAGGGGGCCAAATGGGACCCCCTCTTTACTGTTCACATAGACCAATACAGTGGAGGGTTGGAACCAGCCCAGGGCATCTTACGGCTAATGGGATGGAATGAAAATCTAATAAAAAATGAAGCACCGTGAATTGGTTCTATGTTCTAATAAAGAGAGGGGCTCAGAGTCCTGCCCTCATTCCCCCCACCTTCAGCTCCCCAGCAGTTTTCTGCCTGCAAGCAGCCTCGGCCATGTGCTCCCCCGCCCCATTCCACTGAGGACAGTGTGCGCCACTCTGCAAAACAGTGGAAATACCTCCAGTTTATCCGTCCTCATCAGTTTCTGCCCTGCAGAGCCTCCTGGTACGGACACAGCTGGGTTCCCAGACATCAGGACAGGTGCATTTGGTAAAAGCTCTGCAGGGACCAAACCCATCCCGGGAGACACGTGACTTAGGTAAGGGCTGAACGCCATGGTGGGGCTCGTTGCAAGCGAAGGAGTCACCGCAAAGGTCGTCTGTTGGGGCAAGCGGGAGAGAAAGGACACCGGAGTTAACGTGGCACCCAGCCGGGGCTCTGGCCGGCCCTTCAGCCCCAACTCTGGAAGGACTGATTCAGCCCCACCAGCTGGGATGCGAGTTCCCCGTTCCAGTCTACTGATTTTCTGTCACTTGCTTGCAATTATCTCCACCCTCTTCATTGATTCGGCAGCGAGCGGCTCATTTCAAGCGTGTGGACCTCGTCATTGGTATGGACAAACAGCAGCCACGGTCATTAGCGGCTTAATGGCACAATTAAGGAGGCACCTTTGGGCAATTAATGCAGCCTGCCGCCATTAGCCGGAAATGGAAGGAACGGGTGGATTCTGGACATGAGCTGCACTGGGGGACTCAGGCAAAGAACTCTCACCCTCACGTCTTACAACCGTTCCAGTACCAAGCAGAGCAAAACTTCCATTTTATCACAACGCATGAAGCAGAATTTGGGGAATTAGATAGTAGACCGGGAGTCAAATGTCAACACAATCTGCACTGGCTGCCCATTGAAGTCTGGGCCCTATTAAAGGTGCCGCTGATGACCTAGAAGGCCCTGGATGGCTTGGGTCCTGGGTACCCGAAGAAGCGCCTCCTTCCCTCTGTGCCCGCCCGCCCCTTGAGACCTGAGGCAGAGGCCCTTCTCCGGGAGCCCTCTTTGGAGGGTAGTTACCTGAAGAAGGGCCTTTTCAGCAGTGGCACCCTGACTGTGGAAAACACTCCCCAGAGAGGTTAGCCTGGCGCCGTTGCTTTATTCTTTTCGGCATCGGGGAATACCCTTTTATTCTCCCAATATTGTAACAGTTAATTGGTTTTATCCTTGTTTTTATCCTATCGGATGCAGTGTGCTGTGTGTTGTCGTTGTTATGATTGATTTGTTTTTGGTTTTCTGTTTTTTGTAAGCCGTCCACAGACTTTTAGTATTGGGACGGCATATAAAACTTTTAAACAGCAGCAGCAGCACCTGGTGGATACCAGGTAGGGGAAGCCTGACAAGAAATATTAAAGAGGCAAGAAGGGCTATAAAAATGGAGGCTGAATGAAGTTAAAGAAGCAGCATCCAAGGCTAAGATTCTGGACACCTGGAAGGGACCCGCATTGTTGGTTTTCTCTTCTTCTAAACCAGGGGTGGGTATCCTGTGGCGCAGCAGCAGCTTTGCCCTCCAGCTCCCCGATCCTTAATCACCTGCTCATTATTACGCTTAGGGCTTAATAAGCAAGCAAGGGGCACTGGGCAGCTGACCGGGTCCTTCTCTCCACTGGGTCCTCAGAGCAGCCCTGCAAAGCGGGCTAGGCTGAGATTGGGCGACTGGCTCAAAGGGAAGCTCACGGTCAGGCAGGGACTAGAATCCCGACCGTGCGAGTCCAGTCCAGCGCACTGCGGGGGCTCTGTGGTGCAGCTGATTTGTGCTGATGGGAGCTGTAGGCCAAAACCTCTGGAGGGCCGCAGGGTGCGCTGAGTGAGTGCTCCCATGAGCAGCTCCTCTGCCTCAAACAACCCCGTGCCTTAATCCTGACCTCTTACCTCCTGGCTTCCGAGTTAGCAACACTGAGTTTTCTGGCAAGTAGCGCCACAGCCAATCCGGTGGCCGACCCATGGGAGAACTCACGGGCCAACGCAATGTCGCAGCGCCGGCCAATTCCACCCAAGCTGCATTTGCCTACAGCTGTGTCCACAGCAAAGGAAAAGCCGCAACGGCCATGCAGGGTTCATGGGACTGGGAGAGAAGGATGTGACCAAGCATCCCTCAGAGCATCGGCTTCCAGGCTCCAAGTGCCGCTGAGAACTCGGCTTGGCTCCTCGCCCCACCCAACTGAGGCGCGGATGACTCAGGCAGACCTGAGCGCCGTATGCGGTGCTCTGCTTTGCGAAAGCCAGCACTGTGATCGGCGCCTGCCCTAATTCTGGCAGCACTTCCATTGTTCCATCTATTTTAAGGGCTTGGCTGATTGTGTCCCGGAGGCTCAAACTTTTCAATGGCCACCTGAGCTCCGAGAGGCCTGGCGTGTTAAATCATCACGCCATCCCCGCAGAATGTGTGCGGGAATTTAGTAGGAGGGATTGACTCTGGGGCTGTCACGGATGAGATGGTTTGGGGAACTTTCCTGCACAGGGTTGCCATACATCGCACAATTGTGGCATCTTAAAATTGTGGACAAATTTTCCTGCAGAGGTGTAGCAGTCCCCTTGCCCCTGCCTAGGGATGCAGGAAAAAGTAGGTCTGTGTGCAAAACATGCGTTTGTGTCCTGTTGGAAACTCTGAATGAGCATCTGCTGAAAATATCTGCTAGCGGTCGAACACATGCCTGGGTTCATCTTGTTTCCGATCCCAGTTCAGTTTGGGAAAAGCTCATCCGTGGACCGAATCAGCTCTGCTAGTCGATGGAGAACATGTGCATAAATGAGGGGACACTTCCACAGATCTGCCATTCAGGCTGCTCGAACAGCACACGTTTCTTGTTTGAGCAGCAACTGCAAATGGGTGTGGGAATTCGGCATGAGAGGCAAGACAAAGTTTGGAGGATCCTGGAGATACGGAGCACTGCTCATTCACCCATCCCTGGTGCATCTCAATGGCTTGGAAGAGCCCTCTCCCATGTGGTGCTCTCCAGATGTTTTGGGCTGGACATGCTGGGTGGGAAGGATTGATTTTGCCTTCCAACACATCTTGAGGGGACCAAATCCAGGAAAGACGGCATGGCATGCAGCTGCAGCAGCCTCCTGCTATCACTGTTCGGTGGTACCGGTCTTCAGGTCATGGGAGAGTCTAGTTCGCTCTTGTCGTAATGACCAAATTGCCTTCCATGGATTCGTTGAACCCGCTTTAAAACCACTGCAGATGGCAACTTCCGGTTTAGATTAAAAACTTTCAGCAGGCAAATCTCTTCCAAGCACTCCACAGAAACAAGAAGAGGATGCAACCACAGTGTTATCTCCACCAGCTGGGGAAACCAAGCCGATGAAGCCCTAATCCAGACCTGCCACTGAGATGCAGCCCTGAATTTGAGCCTTAGGCAGAAAGAGAACTTAGAATCATAGAGCTGGAAGGGGCCATGAAGGTCATCAAGTCCAACCTCTTGCTGTTGCAGGACACCAAGTTATACCATCCCACTCAGATGACCATCCAGTTTCACCCTGAATGTCTCCGGTGTGGGAGAGCCACCACCTCTCCAGGCAGCTGGTCCCACTGCTCTGACAGTGAGGAAGCCTTTCCTGATGTCCGGCCTGAATCTGGGCTCAGTCAGGGACTTGTTGCAAGGACAGTTGCTGTGAGCCATGGTTAAATGCACCAAGTCAGCCCAGTCAATCCTGGTTCGACTTTCCAGCCTGCAAGGTTATGAACGACCTCTCCACCTTCCCTCTACACATCTCCTTGAGGAGAGGGATTTATCTTGGTAAGCTGAACCACGTTTCACCGTATTTGTGAGATATTCACCGGCATTAAGGGAGCAAGCCACGGTTAGTGTGGCTCACGACTGAGCACTGTAACTGCACTGGGCTACAGTGTGTACAGGACTTGGAGGCAGAACAGTCCAGGTGGAAGGGGGACAGTCCAGGTGATAAACAAGGGAACATAAATGAACTATGAATTCTGAAACACCATGTGCATAAAAACACAGTGAATGTGATTAATCAGCATCCGTCTTCTCTTAGTAGAAAGCAGTTATTTTTGAAGGACCCACTTACAAACCTGCTGTAACAACATCTTAAAGCAGTGACAACTGAAAGATGGAAACCAATACCCAGCATTATCAGTCGGGTGGGGACTGCAAAATCCTTGCTCTTAATGCAGGCTGCAAGCAAGGCCTAGAAAACCTCCTTGTCCGTCTACCTGCTTGAAGAACCAGTCCTATGGGGCAGACCAGGGTGCCTACAGTCTCTTGCGTATAAACAGTGTTGTAGCTGTTGTTGCTGCTGCGTGCCATCAGGTCGCCTTGGTGAGTGAAAGCCCTTTGGAACGCCCTGTCCATGTCGGTCCCGCTCAGCTTCTCCAAATTCAAGGCTGTGGCTACCGTTCATCCTCCTTTGCTTCCTCTGCCTTCAACTTTCCTTTGCACAAGGCTTCAGCCCCAAATTTTCAACAGGTAAGGCTCATGGTTCAGCATGTCTGACCACTGAATTGTTTAATTCATACCACCCAACCTCCTCCTGCACAACTTTTCCTTTCCTCTGGCTTTTTAGCATGAACTATACCCATGCCAAAGCATGTCTGGTTTGCTTTAGCCAGGCCCCTGGCAATTTCAGCTGCTGCTGCAGACTAACCATGGTTTGTGTTAGTGCCTGGGCACCATGCTGTCTTTAGCACTGACACCACTGAGAGACAAGACACCCCCGGCCACTGGGCTCAGCAAGCCGAGCCGGAAGATTAACTCAGGCACTTACAATTGGCTGTAGCTGTGCTCCCGGTAGCATGAACTGCATCTGCTGTGCAAACATGGCTGCAGCCGTCTTTTGCTGAATTAGGTTGTTGCGTCCGTTGATTTCGAGTTGCGTTTTTAAGTGTGGCGGAGGGTGAAGGTATTTGCAGTTTTCTCGAGTGCACCGGCCCTGGGGAGGAGAACGAAAACAAGGATGAAAACGTTTGGCAAATGGAGTGGGCGCTGATGGCACCAGGACAAGGCAGGTTATTCACACACTGAGATGGAAATGGACCTTGCTCTTCGGTTACGTCGTATACAATACAGGAGTGCAGATCTCTCCGAAAGAGATGCGGGCTGGGTCGCTGGATTAGGCCATCAACACTTGTTTCCCCCTAAACCAACATTTTTATAGTGAGACCACTTCTTTCATACCTTTGTACCTTGTTCTTCACACTCAAGGAAACGCAGAGCTGCAAATGCATTGCCCCACATTTGCTGTGTATTTTAACCTGTCCAGAACCTCGCTTAGGCAGAGAGGGAATGACTAGCCCATGATTACACTGCCATGCAAAGACATGGGCAGCTTTTAACTCAGAAAAACCAGCTGTTCAAGTATGAATACGATGAATGTCCCACCAAGCAGCAGCCTGCAAGCCTGAACTGTGACATGTGGAGAGTCCCGGCCTTGGAACTTAACACCGCCTGACACTGGGTCAGAAAGTGGTCCTTGTAGTCCAGGATCCAAAAATCTGTGCACCACCCCATTTTCTCCTCAGGATATCTGTTGTGCATCACAAGCGGAATCAGAAAGACTGCAGGCGATCTTGTGAATTGCTGAAAACTCCTAGGGATTTTGGCAACCACAAGAGTGCCAGGACTTTAAGGAGAAACAAGGAGAGGCCAGAAATGCAATGGGGAGAGGCCAAGATCTCTCCCTGGAAGGGGTATCGTTCATTTCCAGGCTCCACCACCTGATTTCCACCTCCCTTTTGCTGCAAGCACAGATGTTTTCTTTGGTTCTGCATGCTGCATCTTGCAAAGACGGCCCAGAAGGCTATGAAGCCAGCCCCATCTTTGCAACCCAGCACAGCTCTTACGGGAGAGAATATTTTCAACCTTCCGGAGGCCTGTCTGTGAATCCCTTCTGACTGAGGCACGGACGGGACGTGCCAGGCACGTGCTTGGGTCAATGTGTCTTTTGTACCAAATTTAGAATAAATCTGCTTGGATGTTTTTGCATTTACAGGAAAACGAGCCGAGTGGGGGAGAAGTGTGCCGCCGGCAGTTTCATTACTGAACCAGGATTTTGCTGGGAAACGTGCTGCTTTCCGTGGGCATTTTTGCAGGTGTCCAACCAGCTTGTGGGCCATGCGAGGCTGAAGAGTGGAGCAGGCCGAGGGGGATTTGGGGGCAGGGTCCTGGAATCAGCATCCCAGAGAAAAAGAGATTTCTGAGCCGGAAGCGGCACGCTCGCGGGACGGCATGAATCCATTCAGCCCAGAGAGAAACCCGCCATGCCTTCCTCCGGCGGGCGTCTCTTTCCCGCCAACGTCCTCTCCGTTTCAGCCACCATGATGCACAACTGCTTTGGAGGGCGGTTTCCCTGGAGGCATGAAGACGGCATGCTAAGATTTAGAGAGGTCTCCGGCAGCAAGCAGGGAAGCAACCGTGCCTTCCTGTCCGCCGGAGACCTCAGGAACCTACGGCCGGCCAGAGCGGATGGACGGAGCACTACACAGAAAAGGAATTTCTGCTGCGGCGCTTGGAAAGTACAGCAAGTACGAGTCCAAGGAAATGAGATGCGCTGCCCAAGCTGCCTTTCTGAAAGGGCTCTTGTTACATTTTGATCATACTTGTGGCATTGCGTCAATTTAAAACTGAGCAGCTCAGAGGTACATCATATTCCTGAGACCAAATATGAACAAATTATTCCGCAAGTTCTCTTCTCTCGAAAGCATCGCTCAGCTTGTCTTCTGGGGCACAGTGTGCCCGCCGACACCTCCTGCGCTCAGTGTCGCTGTCCGTGGCTACCCCATGGGAGAAAAGAGCACTTTTCGCATGCCCAAAAACCCTTGTTTCCATTACAGCTTCAGCCATAAGCCATCCAAAGACTTTTAGTAATGGGGTGGCATAGAAAAACTTTAAATAAATAAGTATGCTACAGGGCACCCTGAGGTGCAGCCTCTCCCAACCTGCCCCCTGCCAGATGTGCAACTTTTTGAAGACCCCTTGTATTTTACATAAATACAAATAATAGATATCGTGTTTATATTTGGGGAAGGGAGCCGTTGCAGTGAGGTATAAAAACTGCAGGGGAGCAGAAAGGGCACGTCCTCCAGAAGAACCTTAAGCTGAAGCCCCGCTTCTGGCACAGGGAGGCCTGGCCAATGCCCACCTCCCCAGAAGCACGGAGCGCTCTCTTCCCCATCATCTTCGCTAATTTTATTTTTAGACTTTAGACAGCCAGAGCTCTCCGGGCTGCCTTCCACAATACGCACTTGGCCAATGTAAATCCTCCCGCAGAGCAGGACGCAAGTGGTGTTGTCAGCTGAGAAGCAACGCAGTCGGGCCCTGCTCCAACGGCTGGCGCTTCCAAAGCATCGCGCACGGGAGGAAAAGAGACGCTGCTCCCCACCTCTTCAGTACTCCTCCCCCCCCCCCCGGCGCACACACTCTTTCGTTGCAAAGCTCATAATCCAATTCCACAACTTTCCCTGCTCGACTGACGCTCCCCCAAGGTCATCCGGGGTTGCCGTGCCTCTGACCTTCCTCCACCTCCCTCCGACCGACGTGTCTGCCGAGCGGAGAGCCCTGGAGACAAGGCTGCCACTCGCGGGCAGCGGTGCGGAGCAGCTCTGGGCCCCAGGGAGCAAGCGCTCGAGTGCCGCACACGGGCATGCGCCTTGCCGCTGAGGCGGCAGCACAGGAGGCTGTTCCCGGGGACTCCGGTCCTGCTGCTCATGGGAGACTTTCAGTGGCTCAACTCTTCCCCATTCCTTCCGGGAGGGACAGATCCCTCCGGAACAGCTCAGGGTCCTGAGCTCTGCAGCACGTCTGTGGGGCCAGTGCCCTTTATGTTTTTGAAGCATGCACTGTGCTGTGCCAAGTACATAAGGTCTCTGCCCCAAGGAGCATGCAAGGCAAGGGAGGCACAGGTGAAAAGGGATGGGAAGAATTGCTGGTGGCCAGTGTACTTCTGCTTAGTGAGCCTTACTCCAGAGTAAACATGAACAGGGTTGTTTGAGAGGAGCCACTTTAGGAAGGCTTTGACCTTCAAAGCAACCGAAGCACACCTGAACTAATAAAGCGTCTTTAACGACACCGTTTGATATCCTACGTTACATTGGGTATATTTTCTGTTGCTAAGGCAGCATGCTGGGAGTTGGAGGACTCCCCCCCCCCCACTCATTGAAGGACTAACCTTAAATTTAGGCTTGATGAGAAAGCAAGCACCAAACATTTTTCAATCCCACTCCTCCGCCCTGGCCAGCATCTCTGCCTCCAAGTGGGGATGGGGCTTCAAAATTCCCTGGAGTTTTCACGTCTGCCACCGCCCACACGCTGCCCTTCAGTCTGACCTCTGGCCTGCTCCCCACCATCCTTACAGCCCGGCCTCTGCTGCTAGTCCCTGAGCTTTTTGCTTGTCTGATCCGCTCCCTGACCATCAGCCATGTTCCTGCCTCTCCCCCCCCGGATGCTTGCGGACTGCATCGGAAGCAGAACCTGCAAAGAGCTGGACCTCGGCCCTCACAGCTGCACAGGGTGTGCCCAGGCGCAAAACCCAGCTGTGGGATCGCTCTTGGACTCGTATCCACTGTGGGATCCTCTGGGCGGCCGGTTCACCCTGCGTGAACGGGGCACAGAGGTGGATGGGCCCCTTGGTGGCCCAGCAGGGCTTCTCTTACCCACTTCTGTTTACATTCTCACGAACAAAGGAATTAATGAAGTGCGTAACTGCAGAAAGCCCCTCTGATCCCCTGGACTGCAAATTTCAGTGGCCCTACAAGCAAAACAACCTGCCTTAGGCTGAGTCACACCTAGTTCAGTCCATCCCACCCAATACAGAAACACAGCGAGTCAGAAGGGGTCTCCCGGGCCATCTAGTCTGACCCCCGCCCCAGCCGGCTCCGCTCATGACCAGCAAGGACTGGCAGCAGCAGCTCTCCAAGCCGGAGGTTTTCCTGGAGATGCAAGGACGCAAACATGCAGGCTAATCTACCAGTGAACTATGTTTCCTCCCCTTTGCGAAAAAGGAAGAGGCTAGTCCTCATGGTTGCAAGTCAAGAAAAACAAACCTAGGAGATGCCAGCCAGGGACTGACCCAGGGACCTTCTGCATGCAGTGCAGCTGTTTTACCAGTGGCCGACAGTTCTGCACAAGGCCAAAGTCCTTGCCTGGCCAACACAGCCACTGCGTCAAGACACGGCGAAGCGCACGGCGTGTCCCCGCAGTCGAGCAACAGCCAGTGGGCCACACATTCGACTCCGTGCAGCACGGCTGGCCTTCGGATCCGGGCGAGTGCAACACGCTCCGTTCCCTGCCCATCCAGGACGGTTTGTTTATCACCAGCCAAATGCTGTGTTGTGTTCCCGAAGGAGAGCTTCTAAACAGTTTGTGCCAAAGAAAAGTCACAAATGGCAAGAAATGAGCTTGCAGGTTTATCCTGAATGAATCCAAGGAGGGGTGAGGGGTGCAGAAATTCCAACCAAGCATAGCTGAGAGGCTGGCCAATTCGTGTTTGTGTTGTTGCGTAGTTTAGAAAATCAACAGCCTAATGAACATAAACAATCCCTGGGTTTAAAAATAACAGCCCATCTGAGCTGACAATTTGGTTTCAATCTGGAAAAGCAGCCGGTGCCAGGAAATGCGTTGCACACTCTGAATGCTTCCCCGAGATCACAGAACTGGAGCCGGGAATTTCTCAGCCAAGCGGTTCTCCAGGTTTCCTCTCCTCTTTTGGTGCAGGCTGGCAGCCACTCACCTGGGGCGAGCTTGTACCCCCTTAGCGCAAGCAGCTGGAAGCGTCTGCAAAATCTGGAGGAGGAGGAGGATTGCTACAAGCTGTAAATGCTCAACCCAGTAAAACTTCTTTCTAGGCCAGCAACTATGATGACCGAATCTGCCAAAAGGACACAGCACACCGAGGGTGGGTGTCGGGCTCTGAAGCAGCGTGCTGCTGAACACGGCCCTGTCCGGAGAGGCTTGCAATCCAACGTTTAGCAGCGGGACAGCCAGCCAAGGAACGGGAGGTGGGATTGATCCAGCCCTGTGTCAAACGTGCCGGGCAAAGGGCAGGGCGCAAATGCGACGGCTCGAAAGTCGGCATCGCTCTGGACAGAAGGGCAGAAGCACGAGAAGCTGGGCAAAAGCGCAGCCGAATACAATGCCCCGAGGCTGAGGATTAAGGGAGAGAGCCAGCAGCCCTCAGAGGTGAGACTGGCTTCTACCTGCAGCAACAGGAGCAGGCCGGGAGCCTTGCCCCCCACCCCGGAGCCCGGGGCGGGGGCAGCAATCCTGCGTCAAAGGGAGGTCCGACACACGGGCTCTCGGCGTGGCTGGGCCTCCTGCCGGCTGGCAAGCTGGGCAAAGGTGAGCGCAGGCTGGCGCGAAAGCCCATCCTCCACCGCTGGAGGTCCTGCTTCTCCACCATGCATGGCAGCAGGCCTCTGCAGGAAAGGCTGTTCTGGGGCGACTCCTTTGGCCCTCCATGAGAGCGGGGAGGCGCCAGGGTGCAAAGCCAGCACGACCTGCTGCTCCCGTTTCTGCGTGAACAACCTGAAGCGCCATGGCAGGATCATCATAAATAAGACACACGGGCATCCAAACGGAGATTTCCGTGTCGGGGTTTGGGGATCTGGTCCACTCGCACAATTGTTCTGCTGCAGGAGCGAAGAGGAGCTCAGGCAAGGTTTAAAAGGGGCGTGACATCGCGCTGTCTGCCCTCTATGCGGGTGCCACGTGGGGTGTTTCCGCCATGCTGGCCCAGAGGTTCGAAGCAGCAGTGCCTAGCGGTCGGCACGGACGAGAACGGCACACAGACAATACGTGGGGAAGGGTGCTTTTTCTGACCCTCCCTTCCTTTCTAAAAAACATTTTAACAACTAATTGCCATAGACCTCTGTTTTTATGTTTTACTGTATTTTATTGCTTTTAATATATAATATAGTCTATATTATGTTTTATTGTGTCTTTATCTTGTGCTGTGGGCTGCCCAGAGGCGCTGTGGCACAGTTGGGTGGCATACAAACGTTATAAATAAGTAAGTAAGGCACAATGCCCCATTGTACCTTAATTGGAGAAAAACACTCACAGCCCTCCATTTTCTATACTCATCACGTTATTTCTTTGCTTTTTCTCAAGATGAGGTGAAGCATGCAATTTTCTTAAAGCTGCTCAACTTCCAGCTCTCAAATTAGCAAAATAAAGAGGGTCACGGCCCTCATGGTTACAAGGCAAAGAAATCCCTCTGCCCTTCCAGCTCATTCAAAAAGCGGAGAGTTTTCCTTGGTCTCGCATCCAGGGACTTGCACAAGGTTGCGAGCATCAAGCCAGCCGGGCTGAAAAAGCAATCGCTGGACGTTCCTGAAAGCTAGCTGAGCATTTACTCCAGCGGAAGCAACGATCTGAACCGTCCGCTCAGTGCTGTCACCCTGGGCTCATTTTTGCTCAGAAAGAATCCACCTCACTGGGCAATTCTGGGGATCACCGTGCAGCTTCCCCAACAAGCAAGCTCTGCCCAGGGCTGCAGCAAGCCAACGTGCCAGACACCTGTGCCGTAGCTCAGGCTGACCTCGAGACCCAGAAATGTGCCCCCACGGAGCTTGCATTTCCATGCAAAGCCCTCAGATCTAGGAACAGCATTTCGCTTTCTCCAGGCAATGCCAAGGAGCGGAATAATGCCAAATGAAAAGCTGGAAGGTTAATTCCAAACACCCCCTCGATTTAATCTCTTGGACCCTCTGCCTGTGTTTCCTGCCTGTTTCCTCCAAAGGAAAAAGGAGAGACGAAGAACTCTCTCTCTCTCTGGAGAGTTTTTGCAAGGTCGGTCATGCAAAAACTATCCACCTGATGCAAAAGGAAACCAAGCTGGACCATGAAAAACTGGTGGGCAGCCTGACCTCTCTGAAACTGGTCCCTCTCTCCAGCCATATTGGGAGGCTGACCCAAATGAAGCTCCACGGTATCCCTGGGGAGATACCTGAATCCCTAGACTTTTTTTTAATGCAGATGACAGAGTGAAGAATGCAGTAATTCCTCTGGCTCAGTATGAACAAATGCCCTGGAAGGTCACCAAAATGGCACTTGAAATGTTTTCTGCATGACATAAGCTAGACAACTAAGGAGCTACATCCCTTTTTTCTGTAGTGACGTCTGCAAATATGCATCTTTTACATTTATTGTACTCTTTTATGTTCTGGTTTAGACTATTTTTAAAGATGCCCAAGGTTTCAATGATTGTTTTATTCTCTGTGCATCGCTTGTATAGATCTTTGACCATACAACAAAGATTGATTGATTGATTGATTCCCACAATTAGCTACCTACATTATCTTGCATTCTTGGGGTACCCAAAATAGATGACCTGATGCTGTTTTCTCATCTAAGGAGACCTTTACAGTGAGTGGTTAACTGGAAACAAATAAAAGGCTTTTTCTAAATTTATCCACACAGGGCACCTTCTACAGGGAATGTCCTCAGGTGTTCTCCCAATCCTGTGGATTTGTTAAAGCTGCATCTATCAAATAGAAACAATCCATTTTCAAATGTAATTGATAGTGTTACTAGCCCTCATGGATACCACCAACAAATAACAGACTGGCACTTGAACAAGGATTCTTATTTTCCACCTGTAAGTGATCAGATTCAAGTACATTCTATGGGGGATGATCCCCCCCCCCAGCATTCTATGCAAATCTTCCTTACCTCTGAGTGGCAAAAACCTTTCAAAATAGTTTGCATGTAACTTTTGGAATTTCTCTAGAAGTAACAAATTGCAAATGAATGCAATACTCCTTCTTTGTGCATTCTTGGCAAAAAGTTGAGGGTATTTTTGGAAGGTGTGTGTAGGTGTATGGATAGAATTTCAGTTTATATTTGTTTCTAAAACAAATGCACCAATTACATACCAAGCATTTTTAATGCATGTGGTGCCCCTCTAAATAGGAAAAAAAGAAAAAGAAAAACATGTGTTGTTTCCCCCCCTGGAAATCCAGCATTTAGCATCTTTATCCTTATGTTTTTAATCAATAACAGGAGTGCTTGAAGAATGAAGAAAGGGAGTTTATTTGTAAATAGCCCATTAAGATCTCTCAAAACAGCCTGGAGATGCATGGTTATTAAAAGTGGTGCTGTTTCACGTTTTCTGCATTCCATTCCTGCATGATTAACCAAAAACTGGGCCCTTGCAAATGGGAAGCAGCCCACCTACCTCGCACAGCAGAGTAACACCAGCTCACAACTGAGCTGACTCGGGGGCACACACTAGATGTAATGCGAGGAGCCACGCACTTTTCCTGACACGTCTCAAGCGGGCCGTTTGCGCTGCACTGGCAGTTTCCACATGGCCTACCCACAGGCTGCTGCTTAAACTCCCCTCTCCCTGCAGTCCGTCCCTGATGCGAGAACTGACTCAGGCCAAAAGAGAAGTTCCAAAAGGGACACGGAAACAAGAGGATCCAAGGGCAAAACATTCTCTTTCCAGGTTAAAATTAGCGTTTTACACATGAGTGGGGCAGACAAGAGAATGTGGTTGCCACACTGCATCCTGTCTCACCCTAGGAGCACAAAATGAAAACCTGGCCACAGGTTGTCAAGCGGGAGAGAAGAACACACGCTTGGGTTTGGCTTGGAAGGCTGCAGATGCCCAGTTTGCACAAAAACCAGCACTGTACATACAGGTCGAAGTTCATCCAGACTAACTTCTTCAGGCTTAGCTTAGGGTCTGCGCTCCAAAGCGCTCCAATCTTCCAGTTGTTTCATGCCTGGCTTTGGGTTTGGGCTGGGGAATTCTGCAAGGGATGGATGCTCTCTAAAGCCGGCTTCACTGCACCGTGGTATGTTGGGAAAGACACCACAGAGAAGGCAGAAGCAAAGGAAGGGGGGATTCCCCTCTGAGAGGAGAAAAGCAGTTTCTAAACACTGGAAACCTTGGTAACTCAATGGGGTGCCACATGCAAAGTGGGGGCAGGGAATCTGCTGTGGCCTTCCCGCCCCTGCTTGTGTGGGGCAGCGGCTTTTGAAAGAACCCAGCTCCGGGTGGCTGTTTCCACAGCTGACTCCGACAGCAACGTGCACGGAGAAAGCCACGATTCAGCCACGGCGGTGTGCCCACAAACCAGGCAGCCCTGCACTTCAGCATCTCCCCGTGAGCTGCCAACGCAGACAGAGGCAATAAAGACTGACTGGGCCCTCGACCGTCTCTCGTGCCAGGCACTCCTGACGCAAGGTCACGGAAGGGCAAGTGGCAGGCATGGGGCAGGAAGGGAGATGCCGTGTGCCATAAATAAACCCCACACCTCGGACTGCAGCCAGTGAGCAGTCGAGAGGGGCAGCAGGAGAGAAAACTGGAGCCAAGCGGCCTCACGGAAGCCCAGCCACAGAGGCAGGAGGCAAATGGGCAGGATGCATATTCCACGAATACAAACCGTCCTGGATGAAGATGACTAGGATGCACTCATGTGCTCTCTACAGTCTTGTCATTTTCTACAATGGAGGCTGCAAGCAAATGCCACACTCAGCCCAGGAGTCAGCAAATTAGCTCTCAGTCAGGGACAGCCCTGGTCTGAGCCATTCTGGCCCGAAACTGGGCTGTTTCCCCTGCACCACGGGAAACCTTCCTTTGAACAGAAACCCAACGAGTCCTGCAGACATTTCAGCTGAGACTTTCTCCCCTAGGTTTTATTTTTGCAGAACATCAAACTTTATCTTTTAAAGCACAGAGGGGCACATCCCAACCACTGACAGCCATATCAAACACATTCGCCTGAACAGCAGTGCCTACCAAGAGTCCACGCTTGACAGAGTAATATGCCAGTGATGATGGGTTCTGTAGTTTTTCCTTTCTATTTCTTGGATCCTATTTTATTTTAGTTCCCTCTCAGCAGGCACCCAAAATAAGGGTGTTTTCATTCTCCTGGTTGTTTCCATTCAAAGGATATTGTTCATCTTTAAAAAAACCCTTCTGAATGGGTTTTTATGCAGAAAGAACACATGAAGAAAGAGGAAAATGTGGATGTATTACAAACGGAACAAGGTGTTTATCTGAACCTGACCTCCACCCCCTGAAGTCAGGAAGCTGCCCAATCAAAGCCAGGCACCCAAAAACTAAAGCCAGGTACAAGAAACGCCTATAAAATCTAAAAGCATTACCAATTGCTGCAATGTTCAAATGTAATGGATTAAAATCCAAAATAGAATAATAATTGTTTGCTGCTCTAACTCAGCTAAAATGCAGGGGTGTGTGAGTGGGCAGGAACTGAAAATACTTTCTTAAAAATAGAGGGCTTTATTCATCTCCTAAAAAGCACCCCAAACAAGTTCTCTGCAGAGGAAAAAGTTGATTTTGCTGCTGCAGTGTGCAGAGATAAATGCCCATTCAGAGAAGGTATACTCTGCATCAGTGTTCCTCAGCCTGAAAGCCTCTGGATGTCTGGACTGCAGCTCCCAGGATTCCAGGCCACTGGTCCTGCTGGCCACGGCTGAAGGGAGCTGAAGTCCAGAACAGCTGGAGAGCGCCAGTGCGGGGAAGGCAGTTCTAGAGATGTGAAGATCCCCCTGGAACCTGGCTCTTTTGTGCCTGTTGGACCTCTTTCTGCACTCAGTCTGGGCTAAGAAGTTGAGCTCAAGCTGAGTTGAGCTCAAGCTGAGTTGAGATTGAGTCTGCAAATGTTTGGGAACACTAGTGGGCCCAACTCTGCACAAAATTATTCTTGTGCAAAGCTCACAAATCTTATCTGCAGAAGCAGGACTCCAGCCACACTTGTTTCAGCTGTGTGAGGGTTCGGCTCGCTTCCTTCAGGGGCCCATGTGAATGCTCAGCCGGCCAGGAATCCTGGAGTCCTTGGCTGGAGTCCTGGGCACCAAGCTGTGAAAATCTGAGAGATTCTCATCCCACGGCGGGATTCCTCCCAAGCTGCTTGGCTGGTTTCTGTGACCTTGGAGGGTGAAGACCAGGTCCACCTGTAGCCTGAATTCTGGAATTCCTTTCCTCCAAACTTTTTAGAGTTTACAGGAAGATGAATTCCACACCCACCATGCAGCTCCATCCCTGTGTTTCTGGGCACAACTCCGGATTATAAACCCAGGGCAGTGACTCATGCAGAGAGACTAAGGAGTCCCTCCGGGGGATGGGTGGGAGAGTCCACTGAGCATGTACTTCAAAGTTAATGGGATGCCCATCACAGGTGCTGCACGGATGTGATGGACTGGCACGACCTCCCTGGAGGCGGGGCGAGAGGCAGCAGAGCAGTACCAGGCCTTTTCTCCCGAGTGGGTAGTTTTGAAGGAGCCTCATTCGTCCCGTTATTTCTCAGGCCACAACGGCAATTCAGGACCGGGCTCAGGACGTACTCAGCATGCCGGGACACCCTCTGAGAGCCACTCTGCTTCCTTCCTTCAGCCAGCGCTGCCCACCCAAACCCAGCCCCTTCCCTCCAGCGTGTGCTTTTCCACAGCCAAGTCATTCCTCAGCAGGCATTGCTGGCTTCTTTCATGGAGTGACCTTATTAGTACTGATCATGTTTCTAATAATATCTGACATTGTAAGAAGGCCAGCTGCTGCAGCATTTCATTTTTTTCAAAAACAGTAAAAAAAAAAATGTTTTGTTTGGGGAGTCTTTTCCCCACCAAATTACAGGGAGAAAAATGCTGTTTGGTGGTGAATCACAAACAGCTAAAGGACAAGTAAAAAGAAACAAATGTTCCCAAATTCAAAACAACTCCCAAGTCAGCTACCTATAAATCTACGTTCAGACTCTTTTCTCCACCAAATGGCAGAGGGGAAAATTCTGTTTGGGGGCAGATCAAAGTCTGCGCAAGGAATGTGCCAAAGCCAACCACCCTCAAACGCAGACCACCCTCCATCCACGTCTAGACTCCTGACTGAGAACCAAGGAAAAACAAGGGCAATTGCCACTGAACCAAATGCAGATGAAGACACGTCATCCAGCCCATTTCCTTAATTTACTGCTAATCCTAATCATTTTAATGTGAAGGTGAGAAGGTTGTTGCTGGAAGGGAAATACAAGATGACTTTGTGCTAGAACATATTCAAGCCTCTCCCCAGGTGATCCAAATCCCATGAAGAAGAAGTTGGATGCTCTGAACCACAGAAATTCTGCATGAAAACCTTCCTCATAGCAGGTGGTCCCCATCCCAGTTTGAAAATCTGCCACCAGGAATCTCTTCCTCCTGGTGTTAACAATACTATCTAATCCCTCCCTGCTGTGAACTTCCTCTACTGCATAATATTTGCATGCATTGCTAGCATTACTGCATTGCATTTATATTCCACCTTTCTTCCTCTTGCAAGGAATCCAAGGCAGCTTACAAAGTCCCCCTCTCCATTGTATCCTCACAGCAACAGCCCTGTGAGGTAGGCTTGCTGGGGGGGGAGGTGCCTGGACCAAAGTCACCCATAGCTGAAGGCAGACTTGAGCCCAGAGCTCCTCGCCTGGGTCCCTGGTCCAACATTCTAACTGCCATGCCTCTTCATGCCTTGTATGCCATCCCAGTATTTTCAGATAAAGGGGTATCCTGATAAATCTATACACTGGGTCCTTGCAATGAACACACGACTGAACTTCCATCCATCGAAGGGAACGGGGCAGATTTTTTTCCAGATGATGCCACATGGGCATGGAAGAAAAAAAGTTGGCAGTTTGTTCCTCCCAAATGGAGTGCTACTTGAGTCCTGACTCCACCTATTAAGCACAAATCTTACCCCCATCTGCTAATCGGATGCCCCCGCCCAGGGAGGAAAAGGTTTGCGGAGAAGGAGCTAAGCAGAATTGCAGTTCAACAGCACTGAGAACTGAGCATCACTGCTCTGCGATGTTAAAACCTTCCCTTGTGCCCCGGATGTGTTGGACTACAAGTCCCATAATCCTAAGTCAGTACGGCCAATCCAGGGTTCTCAGTTCAGGGCAGGAGAGTGCCAAAGGCTGGGGGAAAGCACTTAAAATGTCTCTTGGAAGCAAGGTTGCCTTTTATCACCGGAAGCTGTCAAGTGGCTGCCAGGGGGCAGATATGCGAGGGGATTCTCTGTCAACTGGGGCTTTGCTGGAGTGCCCAGCTCACACCAAGACTGGAGCCTCCAGGGGAACTTCATGCAGACAGGACAGGACAGGACAGGGAAGGCGCTCTTCTGAATGAGGCTCTTCTGAATGAGTCACTCACCCCACTCCCCTTTTAAGGGGAGGAGAAAGGGAAGGGCGAGAGAGAATAAGCAGCGGAGAAGCGGGGCAGCGGGTGAGCGGGGAGGGAAGGAAGCTAGGCCTTGTGTTCCTCTGGAAGCCGCGGCTGCTGCGGAGGGTGTGGAGCAGGCAGGAAAGCAAAGTCTTGGCTTGGTTTTAGCAGCACTGCTCGGATGCGGGAGAGAGACGGGATGGTGGAAAGGAGGTGGCAGCAGAAGAAAGCCTCATAAAGCCATACTGGGGCTGAGAGGGTAGGAGAGAGGGAAGGGGGCTCTGGAAAGGAGGGCTGGTGCTTGGCAGAAGGGGCAGAAATTAAGGAGTGGGCCGGACTGTAGCGAGGGGACACGAACCTTCCAAAGCAGGTGGCCAAAGCGTGGGCTGCGAGCCCGTCCAACTCATGGCCAGGAAGAACGCAGGCTTCAGATCTCTTTTGATTTCCCTGGAAGCCTGAAATCCACCAGCCACAGGACACACGAGACTCGAAACCAAGGAACTCGGCGCCAGGGGTTTGTTGTGCTGGTCAGACACGCTTTCCCACGTGCAGGGAAAAGGGCGCCCCGTCTGAAATTAGTGTGGCCCCTGCCGTGGCGCTCTGGTCCCCCGTGGCCTCCGGCCACCACTGGCTTTGCACACCACGACCGACTCACACGCAAGTGAGCTGGTGCCACTAAGGCAGCGCTCTCTGGGCCCCACAACTCCCTCCTGCCCGCAACACAGGCCCCAGGCCACGCCGACAGCGAGCAAGCCTCGCATTTTGTGCAAAATGCAACAGGCGGGAAGCAGCGCTCATGCACATGAACGCACTGCCTTTGCTAACGTCGCACCAGCTCCAGAGTTCGTGGCAGAAACACTTTTCATTGGAAAGCCCACTTCTAAATGCTGTTGACAGACAGCAAACATTTCAGTCTGGCTCCGACCAGATGACGACACCACCGAAGAGGCTCATGAAGCCTCCAAAGGCCCCACCTATCAAAGATTAATAGGGGATGAAAGCACTCGCTTTCCAGAAGAGCGGAGCCACCCCACAGGGGAGGCAATGGCAACCCCGCGAATTCTGCAGGGCCAAGACCACGGCGAAATCACAGCAAATTATGCAACAAGAGGGGGCAGCAAGAGCAAAGTCCAAGAGAGGAATGTTGGAATGTTTCTGTGATTTGCACCGCCCCCCCGCCCCGCCCCCCCCCAGGCAGCCAGCCAGGGCTCTGCAAGCAGGGCAGGTTGGCAGGGGACCGGCTCCATGAGCCTGAGACAACGCACCACGGCCCAAGTGGCAAACCCGTCCAGGGGAAAACGATGGACGAGCTAGGCACCCGGGTGAGGCGGCCAGGGGAGCCAATGCTGCCATTCTCTGGGCCTCACCACCCCCAAATGCTCAAGCCCAAGATACAGACAAGCAAATCCGACACCAAAACCCCCAACTGGGCAGGTGGGAGGCCAGAAGGGGGGGGGGGCTAGGTGGCGTCCTGCCCAGTGACACAAGCTCGACTCTTTGCCTGGTGGATCTGATTTCGCTGCAATGAGCTCCTGGTTCTTGGACCTCCCTTACATCCTTCTACCAAAGCAGCCGAGAGGTTCCAGGGCAAGGCCTGGAAAAAGACCCAACTTCCTCGTAACACACACAGCAAGGACAGAAAGAGAAGCTGAGGTTGTGGCAGACTGCTGAATAAACAGCATGCATCTGCCAGGGAGAAAGCAAGATCCGTGACCACGAACAAAATGGCAATACCTTACTGTCCCCAAAGCAAATCTGCAGTGCCATCACATTTGGAATGCCACACATGATGAGGTCATGGCACTTTAAAAGGAATATTGTAAGGCAGAACAAGAATCAAGAGGGCAACCGGAACTGTGCGGCAGCTGGGGCAAGTCCCGCCAGGAAAGTTTGCAAAGTTTGGAGAGGTTTCATTTGGAACAAAATTGGTAAGGGAATGCATAATATGGAGAAATTAGGTAGAAAGATAAAGCTCTGCTCCTCATCTCCTTTCCAAAGTTGCTGGCACCAAAGTAAAGGCTATTCTTTTTGTAGATTCTTCCCCATACTCAAGAAATACTAATTTACGTATCGATTCCACTACCCTGCAGCTCTTGACTTAATGTGGAAGCCCTGTGTAAACAACTCAGCTCTCTGGAAAAAGGGACCAGTCCCTCCCTGGGCAGTTGGCTGGCCAGAGAGAAGGGAGGGTGTCACAGAAAGGAAGGGGGTCCCCACCTACTTCTGCCCCCCCCCCCCAAGACTGGCTTCAGCACTCTCATTGCCAGCATCTAGAAGATGTCCACGATCAGATTACCCCAAGGGAATGGGGCCCTGGATGGAGCTTCCTTCCCACCTCTGCCCTAAACCAGCCAGGGAACCCCTGAAAACCTATTTCACTTAATGGTCAAGTGTACAGGGGACTTCCTATCACTACCATTCAAAAGGCCTTTGTGCAGCTATTCTGTCTTTTCTTCCTTACCCCCGTTTCCCAGGTAAGAAGACAGAGTGGTGGAAAACACAGGACGAGAACATGGCAACATCTGGGCTGTGTCCCCTCCTTGTAAATTTCTGTGGGTGGGGAAAGGTGGCCACACATTAAAATCCTCATCTGGAAGGAACCGAATGTACCGCATGGTCAAGATGCTCCCCTGGTCACCAAATCCATGTGAAAGTGACGCTGTGGTTCCAACTTCCAAAAATAAGGAAGTATCTTCCAATGGAAAGGGACTTCTAAGTGTTGCTCAGCTGCCGAGCAAAGAATCTTCCCAGAGATCGGGCAATGGAAGGACGAGTATTTCAGTTCACTGGAAGACACGGAGTGACGACAAGGAAACTCCGGTGAAAGTGCAGACACACTGCATCCAGCCACAGGCCCTGCAACATTTGGCTCCTGCTTTTCTGGAGCGTGTCTGCTTGGCCTGGCAGGATGAGGCCCTGAGTGACTCCAGTGACAAGGGCAGGTCCCGGAGCTGAAGGTGCTGAGGGACCGGCAGGATGCCTGGGCTGTTGTCGAGGGCAGGGGCTGGCCCGGATGAGACCTTCCCCTTCGGCTGCTGTCTGGAGAATGTCTACTGGTACAGACATCCTAACAGTTCCTTCTGGAACGAGGCAACGTGACTGCGTGTTAAGAAGCGCGCTTTCCATCTTGCTATCCAATACGTGCCAGCAAACCACCCTGAAGTTTAGCCACTTCGTACGTGAACTTTTCCCTGCCGTGTTGCTTTTGAGTGAGGCTTTTTGACTGGGGAAAAGCATCTTACAAATGAAGGAAGGAGAAGCAATGCAAGAACCACCGGCTTCCTGGAAGACCAAGAACTGCGCCTGCAAACTCAGGGAATGCTGCCTTCCCCAGTGAGGGAGCTCTCCAGATGTTTTGACTGCAACTCCCCTCAGCCCCAGCCAGGAGGGCTAACGGCCAGGGAGGCTGGGAGCTGAAGTCCAAAGATGTGAAGAGCTTCTTGCCCATCCCTGGGCGCACAGGACCAGGCTAGAATAAACCCAACGCTCTCTGAAACGGAAGGCTCATGGCTCAAAATCAGACCCCACTTTGCATACAGAAAGCCCCAGGTTTGGTTTGGTTCGGGGTGGGGGGTTGGAATAATTCAGGCAATGGCCTGGTGGGTCCGTGTGGTTACAGGTCCGTAGCAGCCACCCGTGCTCAGTGCTGGTTTGCCCTTGAAAGCCCAAAGTGGCCAGGGAGTAGCTAAGGACACCTCGTGGAGGAGACCATCCCCCGGAGGACTTGCTCCGCATGCTGAAGGCTCCAGCTTCAACCTCTGGCCCACCTCTGCCTGCGAGGCCCCAGAGCATCACCGCTACCTGTTCTCCCTCATCACTGCAGCTTGTGGGGAAAAAAATCCACCGCTTAAGCCGGTGTGGTATGAAGAGGCCCTTCTTTCCCACTGTTCCGAACCTTGCACCAATCCCTGCACAGTCTTCCTGTTACACGCCCCCTGATGTTAATTTGCAATTCCAGGTCCAGATCTGGCACCCCAAGCCCCCGTTCTCTTTGCGAAATAAATCCCGAGTTGCCATACGAGAGAGCAAATAAAGCATCAGGTGCGCACGCTGTTTAAAATTAAACCTGTCCTGCAAGGGCTGGGTTATTTGCCATGGCCTGTCCTGTCCAAGAAGACTTGTTTGCCCATAGTGATCATGACGTCAGCTCACCGGGCAGCAAAAACAGCCTGCCAATGACACACGAAACGGGACAAGGACTTTAGCAGACCATTCAACACTCTAGCTCTGGTGGTGCAGAAGATGCTTTTGTGCATCACCACATGCTTTTCGCGCACTCCAAATGGGTGCCCAGATAATGATCTGGGCTTGTGTGCGAAGCATGTCCCATTACTAATCCCCTTCGCACGGAAGGTGCTCCAGGTGAGATGTCAGAGGAGCCTTAGTCCAGCTTTTAGCAACCTGGAACTCACAGTCTAACATGTCTGGAGGGGACCAGGGAGGCACTGGACTGAAGGCTGCATCATCCAAACAAGCCCTGTCTCCCAGTTTGTGTTGCTTTGCTAAGACTCTCTGGAAATTAGCAGGGATCTCTCATGGGAAGATCAGGCAAAGGGAGCTGAGAAAGCCTACTTCTAATATAGAAACAAATAGAGCGAGTCAGAAGGACCCTCCTGGGCCATCTAGTCTGACCCCCGGCTCCAGCCGGCTCCGCTCACAACATTTTATTTATTTATACATTTATTAAAACATTTCTATGCCTCCCCATTCGCCGAAGCCGCGGGGCGGCTCACAACATAAAGTTAAAATACAAAAAATAACAATATAAAATAAGTCGCCCTGTGCATGTCCAGCCTTTCCTTGAACACCCACACCGATGGGGCCTCAACTACCTCCCGTGGAAACCCATTCCACACCCTCGGGGTCCTGACTGTCAGGAAGTGCTTCCTGGAATCTAAAAGGAACCTGGGTTCCCTGAGTTTTGCTCTGTTGTAGCGTGTCCTGCCTTCCTCTGCAGGGGAGAACAGGTCTCTCCCCACCTCCATGTGACACCCCCTCACGTACCTGCATTTCACCAACAGATCCCCTCTGAGTCTCCTCCAGGCTGAAGAGACCCAGCTGAAGAGACCCAGAGGAGACCCATCACCTTCTGGTGCTCTGCACAGCTGCAGAAGAGTGTGAAATCTGCTCTAGACAAGGTCCAGCGGCAAGTCAGACCAGCAAACTTGCTGACACAAACTCAGTCACCCCAATGGAAAGTGAGTTTTGGCGGCTGCAATATATGGGCTGTGCTTGCTTATAATTCCCTTGGAAACTATGTTATTTTGTTCATGCTTGTCTGTTTATATTAGTTTTTCTTTTATTCTACATTTTCTTCTATGTATTTGCATATGCTAAGAAAATAAAAATGATTAAAAAACAAATGCAAAGTGAAACTCGGGCAACCTTCAAAATTTGCATGTTGCAAAATTTTTAAAATTTTACAGTGCTGTTCTCCACATGAAAAATGTGTCTGTTAGAAAAGTGAAGGTTTAAATATGCACAGTGTTTAGAAAAATGTTTGCAAAATGTGCGTATGAAGCAACAATGCATACAAAAACTTGTACATTAGGAGAAATGTCATAAAACACAGGCACACTTGCATGTGAATGTTGCCACGAATTATCAAAGTCCTGGATGAGCTGAATTTAAGATTGGACAAGTAAGAAATGGGAATTGACAAATTTGCCCATCCCTTCCAAGAAGGCTGCGACTGTGTTGCAACTACAACTCCCATCACTGCTAGTCAACTTGACCAATCTGGGACTGTTCGGCTCAGAAAAACGGTAAGGAAGGGGAGACATGATGCAGGTGTACAAAATTAGGCATGGTGTAAAAAAGTGGAGGAGGAGACCTTTTTCTCTCAGTCTCATGATACGAGAACCCAAAGAGGTCCCCTGAAGTTGGGCATCAGTGCAAGATCCAGGGCAGAAGAAAAGAAAGGATTTTTCGATACTACACAGACTTAAGCTGTGGATTTCCCCCCCCCACAAGCTGTGGTGAAGTCCACCAATTTGCATGGATTTATTTATTTGTTTAGACACGTATTTATAGGCTGCCTATAACTGCTGAGGCCTTCCTAGGGGGCTGCCTTTAAAGGGGGGCTGGACAAATTTTAGAAGGAGAAAGCTCTCCAAGGTTACTAGTCCTGATGGACATGTACTGCTTCTAGGCAGAGGCATAGGAGGTTCTCTTGCACTTATATGCCGCTTATGGTTTTCCCAGGGTCAGCTGGGGGAACTGATCTGGACGGACCTTGTTCGGATGCAGATAAACCTCCCCCTATGCACTTTCACCGCACCCCAAATCATTCTGCTTACCTCTGTTGTGCCACCCTGTAATCAACATTTTTGTAAGCTCAGCAAAACGTAGGCAACCTGTCAAAGAGCAGCTGTAGCAATTGCAGCATCTGCTGCCTTTTGGAATCTGATCATTCCTGCCCTGAACGGCAAACCAGCCTCGTTTGCCCCAATCTCTGCAGCTTTGGGCCTTGCCTTTCAACTAACTTGAACTGCATCCTCATCTTCCAACCAAGCAACCACTTGCAGGTCAAATTCCGCAAGGCACGCTCAGGCGGAGAGATCCCAGCTCTGCGTCTGGGAGATGTGAGCAAGGACGGAGAAGCCAAGACGGACAAAGACTTTCACGGCCTTCTCAAAGGCACTTGGCTCGCGTGACGCCTTCCAGGTGCTCACAGGGCACAGGCAATCTCCTGGCAGCAATCTAGAGGCAAAGGGAGGCAACATGTATGCTGCGTGCAAAGCATGTGAGGCCGCGTGGAGCAGCCGAGCGCTCCTGAAATATTCATGTGGCTTCCAGCTCCTCGCTACGATGATTCTCTCTTCCCAGTTCGCACATGTGTCCCCGGAACATCCCCTCCAGCAGCAAGCGCCTGCTGCTGCAGATGTGCGAGAAGAAAAGGCAGGCTGGGGAGAACAGACGCCCACGGAGTTCAAAAGCCCTGCCCAAAAATGCCCATGGGCACAGGGGTGTCTGGCGGAGAAGATCAGAGCTGCTTTCGAGCCAGGCAGGGAAACTGGAGCCCTCCAGATGTCCTGGACCAGAAGGCCCATCACCCCTGAGCACTGCCCAGAATGGATGGGGCTGATGGGTACCGAAGGGCACCTGCTTTCTACCACCGTCACCTTCAAATCTGTCTGCCTACCAGACACCTACCAATCTCGTTCCGTCTAGGAAGGACTCTGAGTGCCTATGCACACAGGAGCTGCCAGCAATCACTCCGCAAAGCCATGGGGCCACTATTCCGCTCTTTTTAAAAAACCTATTTTGATAGGGAACGAGATGGGGAAAGCAAGGGGAAAGCAAGAGAGGGTTACAGACTGAAAACAGCCGTCTTTTCGGCCCCCAGTGCAATTCTGCAACATGATGCTGCCACAGAGGGCTGGTATGGAAAAGGCTGGTCCTCGATCGCCCCATCGCACTCTAGTAGGATGGGAGAGGGAGAACCCCCCCATCCCATGCATAATTTAAAACACTGTTTTAATTTTATCCCCCCACCTAATAAAAATTCTTAACAATTCTGACTCCAGGCCATTGTTGCAAGGCAGACAAGATGCTCTCAGTGCCTTAAATCTGCCATTCGCGGTCTCAGCTGATCTGTTTTTAATGGCTTAAAGGCCACATTACAGACCACTTGGCAGGGTGTTAAATGGGACATCAGCACTGAAATATTGAGAAAGTCACCATTCAAATATGGACAGCATAACTGTTTGGGTGTTTTTTTTTAAGTAATGGTTTGGTTAAGGTAAACAAGATTCCTTCTGTGCAACAAACTGGTATTTCTCTCAATTTATTATGTGCACTTTTAAGGATTACTGTCAGTTCAGTTGGCTTAATTATATAGACCTGCCAGGATGTAACACAATCTGAAAGAATGGCAGATTGCAATGTCATAAATGCTACTGGCTTCCCCCTCCACACAGGGCTCTCTAGGCAGTTCTTTTTAGGGGTCGAAGAGCAAGAGCCACCCAGGTGAGGGCAAGGTCTCTTTCCACTGCAATGCTCCCCTTCCCTCCTTCTCACAACCAAATGCAGCCTTTTTCCTGACCCTCAAAAGGAAAAGCGAGCATTTCTGCACCTGCAAAAGGTGTGCCTTCTGAAGCAATGCACTCTTCCGCCAATAAACTGAAGTGTGAACAGGCAGTTTGCTGGAGAAAAGGAAAGCACATTTTCAAAACAATGTGCTTGCACAAGGGCACGCTTTCTCAACTGCACACATGAACTCAAAAGAGAAGTTCAGGAAACTGGAAAAAAGAATGTGCTTTCTGTGCATATTCAGGGGTGCAAACAGGACCTATCTGCATGATTTATGAACAGGAAGGACATTCCTCATATATCCCTAGCCTTCTCCCTTTCCCATGAGTCCGGAGCTGCTGCTGGAAAGAAAAGGACTGGTACTTTTTCTTGGCAACACCTACGCCGCACTGTGTGTTCCTCGCTTCCTCAAGAGGTTTGAAGGCCACAGTGCGAGAAAGCTCCACATTTAGTGGGGGGTGAGGAGACCTATGCAAGGTAAGCTGCAGCAGTCATGCAAACGAGTCAGGCTGGTTTGTCTCCAAGTCAGAAATCCACATACGGAAACCAACTTGTCCAGAGATAAAACCGCACTTCAAGTCACTGTGCTGGACGGGCACCAAGTGCAGGACTCAAACCAAATAGCTGCACAAAATATTTAGGCACTGAGCAAATGTCATAAAAAAGCAATGTAAACACATTAATCTTCTTATCCAAAATATTGTGCTGCAGCCTCTGGGAACAACATAAAGCATTCAAGGACAGGGCAGAACAAAGGAGGGAATGAAGACACACACACACACACACACACACACACACACACACAGAGGGAGGGAGGGAGCGTGCGAGCCACTTTTTAAATACAACAGTTTGACTCAGCATGCTTCAGGCTTTACTGATCCTGTACTTGATGAATAATCCACGGCAAAAGTGAAGTCCATGAGCAAAGCACTGGTAGGACTACTTCAGAGAAACGGGAAACTGCCTGGGTTAACCAAAGCACAGATCCTTCCATGCAAACCGGTCTGAGCCTTAAGATCATCTTGGAAGAACCTTGGTCTGAGTCACCAGCTCAGCCCATCAGAGAATGAGCAGAGCAAGCAGGGCCTTTGCAATGGGGGCACCACAGGCCTGGCATATTTTTTCTTAAAGATCTGCCAGGCTTTCATATGATATCAAAGACTGTTGCTTCTCCTAGAGTTATTGTAGTGGTTTTAACACCATTAAACGCAGCCTGGGAGCACAATACTCGAAGAAGCGCCTCTCTCAACTGCAATCTTTCCAGAGGCTGCATGCACTCAACAACCAGGACCTTGCTCCCAGCACCAGCTGCACAGAGGGGACCAGCAAGAGACCGCTCTCCCTGAGAAGGCCTCCAGCGACAGAATGACCCTTCGCCGAGCTTGTAACCTTTCCAGCATCAGGTTAAGACAGCTCTTTGGGCAAAGATGTTCTCACTTATCCAGAGACTCAAGGGGATTACGCATCCCAGGTGTTTTTCTTCAACAAGGTCATTCTCCACTGAATGTTTTCAGCATTTTAAATTTTTTATCTTGCTTTTGATAAGAACGTACGGTCTCCCTTAATTGCATGGTATTTATGTGCTTCTGCAAACCACCCAGAGCGATTTGGCTGCTGGGCTGTACAGATTTGAAAGGACTCCCCATGATAACATGGTCCAGGAGGCCTCTTTTGACTCGCTATGTTTCTACAGCGTGTCTTGTTTTTCTTCAATAGGCCCTTTTGGGAGGGCTCTGGATATTTTGTCCATTGCAAGGCTGTCCTAAGGCGCAGAAAACTATAAAGAGGAAACTGAACACGTTTGACCTGCAACGAAACACCTACATTCCCAAGTGTCAACCAGACAGACCCTTTCCCAGCATACTCCATTCCACTTTTCCTCATCCTGGGCCTCCACACACAGCATTTACCTGGCATTCTGCTACTGGGATGTTTGTGGGGGGTTTCCGTGGTCCTCTAGGCTTCCCCCACACCCTGAACAGTTTTGTACTTTTGCAAACCTCAGGTTTCCCGAGAGCAGGCGAATGCTCCTCTTGAAGGGCTGGCACTGAGCTAATGAATTTGCTGTGAGTATTCTAGACTGAACCGCCCTCGTTAATTGTGCCACTTTGGTTTATTTTCATCATCATCACCACGTATTTATTTATAGTGCACCATCAACCACTCACGGATGACACGGCCGCAAGGGGAGACAGAATTCCCGGCAAAGCTTTCGCGGGGGCCTCGCTCTTCTGGTGTCGAGGAGGGGAATCGGCACTCCAGGGGCCGAAGACAGACTGAAACAGGGGTTGAGACACTGGCAACTTTGGAGGGCAGTGTCCGGGGCTTCTTTCCCTGATGGCTGGAGTGGAGCCCAGGTGGCCTTTTAGGCTCAGAAGCAGGACAATAAAGCTTAAAGGGCGTGATTCTAGGCACCCTGAGACAGGAAGCCGGGTGTCCAGCTCCCCGCACGGCCCAGCCAACCAGCCACGGTGGCCGCCAAATGTCCCTATGCTTTTACTTCAGTAAATGCCCATGGGCAGCAGGCAGCGCTCCAAAAGGAAGATTCGGGGCCCAGCCTGAGCGAGCCAGCCCTGACACCACCTCTGCCTTGTGGGTTTCACTGAAATCTGGGCCTGCAGGGCTGAGTTTCAACGAAGCGGGTGATGAGAGGGACCCTGCAGCCCAGGACCCTGGGGGTGGAGCCGAACCAGCTGCGCCATGCACTGACCTGGCAGAAGGCAAGCGTCCTTTCCCATTCACCCATCTAATTCCTATCGCACCCACTGCTGCCTCAGTCGACACCACTGCCCCAAAGCAGGGGCCAGCAAGTGCAGACTGCCCCCCGTCACGTCTGTGCTGCCCCAACCTTGACCGGGCCCCTGAGCAGGGCCCCCTCCAGGGGCCCCACCTGCCTGTTGGGAAAATACACCAGCGGCCCGTCCAGTTCCAGGAGGCGATGATGTCCGCTGGATGAATGCAGCCGGGGCACGGTGCTGGATTTGGTCCAGGGAGACCAATTCCGTGCATTAACCCAGAGGGCTGAAGAGGAGGGGCCAGAGAGTTATGGGCAGGGTGGATGCAGCAAGTAATGCAAAACCAAATGCGACAGATGGACGGACGGACGGACGATGCCTGCCAGGCAGGAGGCCTCAGGTTCTGTTCTGGCATCTCCAAGCAGAGCTGGAAAAGGTCGCTTCCTGAAACGCTGGATCGTTAGCCAGTCTAAGTCCCACTGAACTAGAGGGACCCACACTCTGACTGGGCAAGAGGGCAGCTTCCTGGGTACCAGTGGGCAGCCTAACCCCCATCTCAGCGCTGCGCTGATGCACTGCAATGGGATAAGCACAAACTACCTGTGGGGCAGATGAGCATTTATGAGTTTGCTAGAACTTTTGCATCCCGACACTGGATCCCCAGACAGGATCCCACCCCATGCACACTCCAAAGCAGCTAACCATCAAATAAAAACAAGGAATAAAATCGCGATGTTATAAATGGCTAGCAAAGATCTTCCAGCAGCACAGAATGAACAACCTGGAGCAAGGCCATCTCAGACCAATCTAATCCGCCCTTCTTGGAAAAGCAGCATTTTAAAGCTGGTGGCAAAAGGGGGGTGGGAAGATGCTAGCCAGCTCTCAAGAGGCTGCAAGTTCCACAAATTCAGCTCCCTTTTCTAGAAGAGAGAAATAAGACCGTCACCCTTTCCCCTCCTGAGGGATCAGTTCCTGCAACCCACTAATGTGCAAACCAGTCATTCCAGCTCGTCATCGCTCTGAGTTCGTCTGCCAAGAGGACGCTCTTTTGGATGCAGGAAACGGCAGCAGCCATTCCGGCGAGCCGGCGGGAAACTGTGGTCATGTGACCTGCCTTTGCATTGTTCAAATGAGGCGAGAAACCGGCCAGGAGCGTGCGCAGAAGGGGCCAGCGCTCTGTGGGGGAGGCCAAAAAGCGAGCCGAGTGTGCACGGGGCTGCCCAGCTCGATTCATTTTGCTGCCTGTGCGACCGTACTGCTCTCTCAGGTAGCCTTCCTGCTTTCCCAGAGCATGCAAAGAGCATGCAACTGGGTGAAAAAGGAGAAGGAAAGGCCATTTTTCATCTAAACCCGGCTGTAACGGCTGGTCGGAGGGCAGACTAACCAAGCGCCTGAGATGAAGCACAAGCCAGGAAATGTCCAGTGCAAAACTTTAACGCTCCCCATGAAACCATCATCAGGTACCCAAAAATGGGCCAGTCTCTCTCTTGCCCTCGGCCTTCCCCGTCTGCAATATGGGTGCATGCACACTGTCCTCATACCCAGCACTTTTACTGGATCTCTGCGAGGTCCTTCCAAGCCTGTTCGTCTGAGATCTTTTAAGCGGGGTTGCTAAGGGTGGAGGACAGGGCAGCTCCATCCCTGCAGAATGCACGGTCCACCCATGTGCCACAGCTCCCTCGCCACAGCTCTGGAGGAAACCGGCTGTGAGCCGCCACGGGGTGCTTGTGGAAGCGAGTGACAGGGAACACACCAACGCAGTGAGGGCCAGGAGGGGAGGTGGGAAGCGGTCCTTACCTTTAAAGAATCAAAGCAGGCGATGACACGGCCGTTCTCCACATGGCAGCTCCGGGAGGGGTGGGCAAACTTGCACTCTGTGTCAGACCGAGAGCAAGTGCCTCGCTGAAATTCTCGACAGACTTCTAACGTCAGCCATTTTGTATCACGGACCAAAGAAACGTTCACAGCCATATTAAAAACTACCCGGAAAAAAAAGGGGAAGGAAAAAGGGGGAATGAAACACGAGCAACACCACCCTTTTTCCGCAGAATAGTACTGCCGATTTTTTTAAGAGGAAAAAAAGTTTAAAAAGGGAATTCAAGTTTAAAAACTGTGAAGAAAGAACTAACTTGTTGCTTTGGTAAAATTTCTATTCGTCAGCACTTAGGTTTCCATTGAACTCAAATTGTGTTTGTCGAAAACAAGGATGAAACATAAAGCCAATCATAAAATAGAAATCTCATCAGAGTTAACTCAGAAATCAAATTAGAGGCCAGCTCCTAAAAAGTGCAATTGTCGAAGTTAAAATAGAAATGTTATATATTTATATATATTTATATATATATATATATAATATTTGTGCCACTGCCAAAATTATTTCAAAATAACTGGCAGACTTTTATTTTCCTCCAAGGATTCTGTGCTCTCCAGTTATTTCAGCAATCCTCAAAATGCAAAAACAAAAAACAGAAAAAAGCCTCAGCTGCAGGTTGAATGGAATGCTTTCGTTTCTTGGCGGGGAAGGAATCTTTTCACAAGTTTCGACTCTTCCGTCTTGCTTCTCAAAATCCAACAACGTTGCAAGTACTCAAGCCAAGCGAAGAAAGGTTATGATTTCCTTTTCTTTTGTTTGCTTTGCTTTTTTTTATTTTTAGAAGAAGAGTTGAGTTTGCTACATAGTCAGGAGGAAGGGGATAAAAGATGGCTGAGCAAATTGAGTTGTAAAGGGGAAGGAAAAAAAGATGGTCGAGTTACTGTCGGGATGTGAACAGCAAGCAGCACCCAACGTAAAAAATGAATCAGCAAAAAAAGAAGGGAATATATATATGGATATATATATTTTTAAAAAGCGAGCGTGGCAAAGCCCTAGACAGCAGTGATGATGCGGGCTTCAAGGAAGGCACTATCCAGCAACCTGCGGAAGAGAAGAAATAGAATCAGCTAAGCCAAGTCCGAACCCACCCTCCGGCTTCCAACTCCTGTTTGGAGAAGCAACTGGAAATGCATTTTAACAGGAGATCTCCAGATACGGACAGTGCAGCGTGCCGAAGTCGGCCATGGTAGGTGTTTTCCTTAATAAAAAATAATAGAGAGAGAGAGAGAGACAGAGAGGGGGAGAGAGAGAGAGACAGAGAAGGGCATTTCACACACAAAGCTGCACATGGTAGCGGGGAGCACCCAATCGCATTTACCGTTGCAGCAGAAACTCTGGGCAGGCATCCAATAAAAAAGATGGTTTCATATTCATCTACGTCTGGCAGGCGTCCTCCCTCGCTCTGGCTCTCCCTCGCTCGTTCTCTTTCTGTGCCCGCTACGCCTCCGCCTGGTGTTGCGACGGGCGGGCGGGCGGGCGGGCGGGCGGCCTCTGGTGCATCCGTGATGTGCCTCCGGGTCCCCACCAAGAGCCCGGCCGGCGCGGGCTCCGTTCCGCGTGTGCCGCCATCACCAGGAAGGGAGCGGTCCGCGGCCCTGCCGCGAGCCGCCGACCCCTGGGAGCAGACACGATCCCGCGAGCCACCGCTGAGCCCTCACTCTCGCTCACTGCCTGCCCCGTCCGCCCCCAGCGCACGCAGACGCCGAGTCCCGATACCGCACCCTCCTGCAACCCGGAGCGGCTGGCTGTGGCAACCTGCCATGACCAGAACGCGGCTTGACAGAAAACTGGGTGGGGAAGCCTCAGCCCCAGCGGCCTTGGCAGACAATGGAGGAATCAGCCGCCATCTGCTCTTTTCTCTGCACTATAAATCCTCGGGGAAGGAAAGGGTTGTGTACATGGACGTCTGGCAGACGAGCGATTTCTGTCCCCTTCCACTAGCAAACATTTACAGCTGGGAGTCTAGATAGCCGCCTAAAGCGAACCAATGCAAACGGGAACCAAGGCTGCCAGTCCAGCGCTCGTCTCGCCCCATTAACTGCTCCGCATCCGTCATGGACTGCGTTTAACCCCCTGCTCACTAGCACAAGCTCGGCTGCAAAAAACGGAGAAAACTCCTTGGACAGGCAGATTTTCCTTCCTGGTGAAACCAGGAGGAACACCCAGGAAGAAATCCAAGCCTACTTCGGAACAGAGGAGTCTGTGCATTTCTTTTTCTGTGCTTCTGGAATATTTAACTCCTTGCTATTAGCTCCGTATCGGGGCTGGCCTGTTCGTGCAATTCCACATTTCGACTCTTCCCTCTGAATGCTCCGATCGAGGCAGCTGCAGCAAGAGTGCAGCAGCTCAAAGCTGCGGTGGAGAGGTTCCCCACGGGGGGTAGACCATTGCTCCGTGGCCAAGCACATGCACCAGGTCCCAGGTCCGACCCCTGGCAGCTCCAGGTAGGCAGGAAAAGCAACCGCTTGAAAGCCAGGCATGCTGTGCCCACCAGTGTGGACAACAGACCAGAGGTCCAACTCCACAAAAGGCGGCTTCCTCTCTCGCCCTGTCTACGTGTTCAGAACGTCAACATGCATCAGCCAGGCAGTGGGATCAATGGTGGGGAATGCAGAACTGAGGACCAAGGCACCTGCCCCTGCCTGCTACCTGTCAAATTCACGTGGTCTGATGAGTCCGGCTTTTGCTCTTCCTTGGCCCACCTGGAGGCCCACACAGGAGCAGAAGCCCCCCGGGGGGCAAGTGCCTTCTGCAGCCATTTCTCCCAGGAGCTCCAGTGCGACTTGCTCATTTGGATTATTCAACAGCATTTACGGCCCGCCCTCTCTCTCCAACTCCAAGGGGTTCCAGGCATCTTATAAGACAGACACTAATTTATTCATTAAAAATGTCCTTTCAGTCACAATAGAAACTCTAACACGAAAACAGCAGCAGAAAACCAGCAATGTAACAGAGATCAGGATATGTGGCGGCAACCAACTACAATGACCTGCTAAAAGCCCTTTATCAGCATTCAAGCAGCTGGCAATGGGGAAGCAAGATACCCCCCCCCCCGGGGTGCAGCCACCAAAAAGGCCCTCAACTAAATCCAGGTGTCTCTTGGGTGTTCCTGGGGAATCCCAAGCTGGCCTCCTGCAATCCCAATAAGCAGATGGGCAGGAAAGGACACGCTTTCTATCCTGGTCCTAAGCCATTTAAGGCTTTGGATTATACCCAGAGACTGACTGGAGGCCAGTGCAGTGTGGTCAATCCAAAAAGCAGATCTCCTCCTTTCCTTCTGCTACCTCTGTTAGCAATTGGTTCATAGCACTCTAGACCAACTGTGGTTTTGGAACATGCTTCCCAGACAGCTCTGTATCAAGCTCACAGCAATCATTCTGATGTGATGGAGGAAAGCCACACTGGCGAGACCTGCAGTGCTCAGCAATGCATGCCCTTGTTTGGGCACAGATGTTCCTGGCCACAGGTGGCCACCACATATTTGGGGTCACAGCCGGTTCCAGACGGCAGACTTGCATTTTCCAGGAGCTGCACCCCATCTCACACAGCTTCATCTGCAAATGCTGGGCCAGGTTCATGGGCCTACAGAACTTCCGCCTTCCCTGGATCTACCTTATTTATTTATTTAAAACATTTCTATGCCGCCCCACTGCAATAAAGCCTCGGGGAGGCTCACAAAACATCAATAAAATCCCAATACAATAAAACCCCAGTGCAATAAAACCTCAGTGCATTCTCGGCTAAAAATTAAAAAAAAACAACCCTAGTTAAATAAATAAATTAACAATTAAAATGACGCTTAAATAAAAAGGTCTTAGCCTGGCGCCGAAAAACAAATAACGACGGTGCCAAGCGGACCTCAGCCAACACTGTGTCCACTACCGTCTCTGGATATGGCCAGTGATGACCTTCCCAGAAAGAGATGGGAAAGGAGGACATTGGGGGATGACTCCAAACCTCCCAACCCTGAACAACTTTCCCCAGTAGCTTCATGGAGATCTTAAGCCGCATGGAGGACAAGACTGAAGCGTGGGGGAGACAGCATGGATAAGGGCCTGCCACCCCCGGCCCCTCTTCCAGCTTTCCTGCTCCCATTGCAAAAACTGCAGCAATTTTGCAAGGGAACAAGACACAGTATCAAGCTGCATCTCGAGAGCTGTAATTTGGGACTCTGTGCTTTGGACTGAAGTGTATATTGTCCTATTATACAGCCCCATCTGGTTGTGTTCACACAGCCTCTGTGTCTCCCACAGAGTCGGCAACGGTGCTGGAAGAGGCTACTGAGACTGCGTCCATTTTTGAGGGAGGTGGGATCCAGGCCAGCCTTTTTCAACTGGGTGCCCTTCACATGCTTGGGACTGCGACTCCCAGAATGCATGGCCATTAGCTAAGGGGTTGGGGAAGTCCACATCCTGGTGGGAAGGCTGGTCTAGAAGGTAGGACTGAAAATTCGGCACATGGGAATCTGTGTGCTACTTTTCTACAAATGTTCCAGAGTTTGCCATCTGTTCAAATTCCATGGTGAATTCAGGCCTAAAACAAGAGCAAGCATTGTGGATGGAGAAGCTGAACCAACAAGCTGACTTAATTACAAAATCGGGCACCAACGCTAGCTGGGGCAGGCATTACTAAGAATCTTACGGGTAACCTTATGCAAGTTTAGGAGGAAAAAGGTCTACTGAGCCTTACCCTTACTAGCATCCTGGTCTTTTTTTCCTTGCCTCACCCCATTTGTTTGGACCCACCAAGCATGGAACGCAGCCCCAGAGCGTCTCCAAAACAGAATCCAGCCCTTGAATTGAAGGGCGCTTCCAAGCCTTGCTGAATGGGCCACAGGGCTTGAGCACGAGGAGAAAATTCACGCCTGACTGTGTTGAATACCGAGCCACATGGCACCAGACTCCTTGCTTGAATCTAACACCAGTGGGAAACGGGCTTCTGTTGGTGCCAAAAACTGGGGGGGGGGGGGGGGCAAAGGAATTGTTCAGTACGCTGAAGGTCAGAATGCCCCACTGCTTTTTTCCTTTCTCCAGCCAGTTGTGGGTCTTCCGTGGCGACATGTTCAAGATTTCAAAGGGCAGCTCTCCAGACCTGTGCAGTCCTACCTGGAGAGGACAAGGGTCAAATCCAGAACCCTCTGCTTGAAAGCAGGGGCTTTCTCATTGGACCTTGATTTTACCCCACAATTCTCTTCTGAAACAAAAGGGAAGCATCTCCTCCTCACCCCAAAATGACACGACAAGTATTTCCCACTGCACAATGCTCAATACAGAGCAGAGACGGCAGATTTATCGCTTAAGTTACACACTCTGAAAGCAAGGAAGTGAGATATTTTACGGTTTGGTGATTTAGTTTAAGCAAGAATGAAAGGTGGGAGTGGAAACTTTCTCCAGGCCAACCCTCTTCTCACAAAATGTCTGGCAAGCCCTTTGAAAAACATCCTCATTTCAATTTGGAGCTCCTGGGCCAGCAAACTCTAATCAGCGCATGAGGAGGTGGCATGGAAACAGCTCTGTAGCCGACAGCAAAGCTGCAAAGCAAGCCATCACAGGCTGCTGATGGGTGGAGACAGGTGGAATTCTGCTAGGACCCAACCGAGAAAAGCATCTGGTGGGTTTCCTGCAAGCAGAAGAGCATTCCCCAGCCCTGGAAGTGCCAAGCGAAAGACGCTCCTCTCAAACCTTTCACAACAGCCTCTCCTTCGAGATGTATTTGCTTCAAGCAGAGGCGCACCAGTTCTGCAGACCGGGAAGGCACCCTCCAGCCAAATGGGAACCATTTTACTTTCGAGCAAAATTAGGCTCTTGGGAAGCTTCAGTGAAGACCTACCTCTTATTTTTAAATTTTATTTTGGACTGCCACAAATTCACCAGCAAGAGGACTTTTTGAAGGCCACTAAAAAGGTTGGGTGGGGCATTCGGTCTGGTTGTTGCCCATTCTGACTGCCCTTCTGTAAACAAAAATGGACGGCATTTTCTACACTGACTCGGCACCAGGGCACCTGGGCACACTCCTGGTCCCTCCCGATGGCTGCGTCAGGCCTCTCTCAATTCACATTTTCACTACAGAGCTTGCCACCATTCTGCACCATCCTTACCTGGGTTCCAAAAGGAGCTTTTGTCTTTTGGAGCTCAAAATCCATCTAGGTCTTGTCCTTGGGTGTTTGGGTAAGATACTTTTCTCTTAGTTTCATCAATATGCCTTCTGGGAAATAAACCTTTCGTGGCTATCTGTGTCCACCATAGTAACCGTTTTTGAATGGGCACCCTCCATGGCCACCATTTTGCGAAAGCGCCCACAACACTCTCCAAATTCCATATGTGCTGGGAACCCTGCAATTGCTGTCATTCGGCTACATCTGACACTGACTGCCCATCGCTCGCAAGACTCAGGGTGGGCTGAATCTTCATTTAATACACAAGGGTAACTGCGGCTATGGAGAGGAAATATGCAACCTTTAAAAATAGGCTGTCTTCTCTCGTTGCCAAGTATTTTAAGGCAAACGCAGGAACCAAACTGGCCAGAGTCCCTTCTTGTCTGAATGCTTCTCCTGGAAACTCAGGCTACTGGAAAGGTCCAGCTTCCTTGCCGAAAAAGTGCGCCAACTCTCCCAGTGGAGCGGAGTTCCATCTGCTCCCTCTGACAGCCGAATATGAAACTGCAGAGATTGTCATTCCCACCACACATTCGGTCCTGGCACTTCAGTCTTTGACTTTTACGCTGTTTATCTGTTTGGGCAAATATCCTGCCTTTCTGCTAAAAATACTGCTCAAGGCAGCTAATAATAAAATGCAAAAACTATAATTAAAACAAGTAAACACACCCTTTAGACCCTTGCAGCACTGCTGTTTATGGCTGCTTGTTCACCTATTTGGGAAACTGCATAGAAAAAATGGCTCCATCTCTGCACAAAACGCACAATCTGTAGAGACAACGTCCACTAGCCACTGGGCCTGCTCACACCTCGCGGGGCCTCTGCAGTTTCTCCATCAGGAGCTCTGTTTTTTTCTCAGGTTTTAAAAAGAAAGGAAGTGCACAGCAGTCTTCTCTTATCTTTAAATAGTTACAAGTTACCCAATACAAATGTCTCTTCATCACTACATTTAAGGGCCCAATCTTATGCAAATCTTTATTTAAGGGATCTGTCAGACCTTTTTCTGTCTGAACATGCATATGGTTGCACTCCAAATCACAATAAACATGTTTGGATAGATTCCTGTCCCCCCCACACTGCAAAAAATATTTGTATTTCAGGTCAAAATATTTTGTTCCAGAACAACAATGGAATCAAGTACCTAGGGAGGTGGTGGACTTTTCCACAGTGGAGGCATTCAAGATACAACTGGACGGCTTCCGAGAGAAGAATGGTTTAACTGGGAGTCCTGCACTGAGCTCTAGTATTCTGTGATTCCATGATTTATTGGGGTCAAACATCACTGCATTTGTCCTTTATTTACTGCTTTTGAATTGTGGTGTTGGAGAAGACTCCTGAGAGTCCCTTGGACTGCAGAGATCAAATCGGTCAATTCTAAAGGAAATCAACCCTGACTCTTCTTTAGAAGGACAGATGCTGAAGCTGAAGCTCAATGAGAAGGTAGGACTCCCTGGAGAAGACCCTGATGCTGGGAATGACTGACGGCAAAAGAAGGGGATGGCAGAGGTTGAAGTGGCTAGATGGGGTCACTGGGGTGTGGGGCTGGGTGGCCTCCGGGGGGTGGTGGTGGACAGGAGAACCTGGAGGAACGTTGTCCATGGGGTCGCAGGGAGTTGGGCAGGACTTTGTGACTGAACAACAAATTTAGCAAACATGTTTAATTCTATCACTCTACTTGTTTTCGGATGCAAACTGAAAATGTTTATATGCAAACAGGAAAATTTCCAGTGCAAATGATCCCATGGAAATTAGCCAGAGAATGTCCCAGTTCAGTTCCACCCCCCCACCCCCCCAAATCTACAGCATGGCCTAGAAAAGAGTTTGGCTGGGCCAGGGAACCAGACCACGGTCTCGTCGTTATAAGTCACTGCTGATTAGGCTGTTATTGTATTTTAATAGGCTGTTGTGAGCTGCCCCGAACATCTCACTGGAAAGGAGGGATATACATAATTTTCAATAAATAAGGGAGTCGGCCCTTGGCAATTGGGTACATTCACCCTCCCAGCCATAGCCAATGCAAAGTCGCCTCATGAGAGCACCCAGCTGAAAAAACTGCAGAAGGGAATAAATCTGGAGGTGCTAGAAAGCTTGGAGCCACGTCAAGCGCTGCCCGTCTGCCTGGGACTGCAGGCAGGCAGTGCGGAGCGGGGATGAGTCTGAGAACCGAAGGTCACATTAAGGATGCTGCCGCCGGCAGGATGAGTCTGCAAAAAAGCGACCGGAGGTAACGCAAGGACAAAGCAGGAGCCCAACTCATTCGTTCGGGAGTCAAATCCCTCGCTGCTGCCCTGTAACTAATCCCCTTCCAGCCACACAAGCACATGGTTCGTGCCATTAGCAGAAGTCGCAGCGCACGGTGGCGGCTGGCCCGCCCGCCCGCCCGCCTGTAGGAGCCCCTCTGACCCGGGTCAGGGAGCGACGTGGCGCGTACGGGGGCAGCACCACCGGCCTGCCTTCCCTGGGCAGCTGGCCCTACTCGAGAGGGATGCGCCGCGGCTGCGCGTGCTTCGGTGGGGAACCGGGGAAAGCGGTTCGCTTGTTTCCCGCTAGGCGAACAAGAGGCCCAGAGGAGGAGAAAGCACATAGGCTGTGGCAAAGGGTTTTTGAAATCCCGACCTGGGGCAGGGGACAGACTATGTGGAAGTGCTCGGGGCTTATTCCTGCAACTCGGATATAAGTTTGTTGGGACCCCAGGTGCAAAATGGTCAGGTACATGTCCAGGCACAGGGTGGGATCCAATTCCAAAGCAACTCACCGATCTTGCCCAAGTAGCTTGATCTGGGAGTGGCTAGCAGCTTACACGGAGTTAAAAGAGGGCATGATGCAGTCGTGGAGAAGAGTTCCGTCAGTGGCTACCAAGCCAGGGAGGCCAGCAGCAGCCCTGTGGAAGAGGAGCAGCTTCGCACGCAGAAGGCTCCCCTTCTGATGCTCAGCATGTCGAGAGAGGACTGCGGAAGAGTCCTGCCTGAAGCCAGAAAAGCCACTGCTGCCAGCCAGTGTTGGCAATACTGAGCTCCATGAACCAGTGGAAGACACCCCGCTCGGTTCCCATGTTTAGTTCTGTGCTCTGCCTGTAGGAGGATCTGGGTTCAACCTCGGCAATTCCTGGTAGGTCTGGGAAAGGACCTGGGAAATACAGTGAGCTGGTGCTGCCATTCAGTTTCGGCAATACTAAGCTGGATCGATCCAGGCTCTGACTCTGACGATAGCCATTGTTTCCAAATCACAACTGTAAGGAATTCTGGGAGTTGTGGTCCAAAGCAAGTGGAAGGTACCAGGTTGCTGGGAGCTTTGCAGAGTTTCGAGCAGAACTTCTTCCCAGCTGTACCTAGGCAGAGAAGCAACGGCCCTCATGCCCTTTGTAGTCGAAGCAGATACTCCGCCCCTGAAGAGCGGCCTTGGGGCTGTGCAGCAACAGCTGGGGAAGGCTGCCGCCCTCCCGTCCCACATGTGGGTCACCCACTGGGCCACCTGGTTAACCCCTGGGCTGGAGGAACCTTCCGCGGGACCCAGGGGGGCTCTTCCGGTGGGCACGTTGAAAGCACGGGTGCATTCCATTCTGACGCGGCTCTGGGGGGCCACATTCCGTCGCTTGGCAGGGACAAAGGCAGAGCACCAGCCTACTGTCGCTTACAGCAATTACTAGGGGAACTTTAAGCCTTAGGAGAGACAGTTCTGTTATTCAGAATTTGGGTGCAGGGAACACAAGTAAGTCGGTGAATCACCCAGCACCAGCAGTTGGAAAGAGGTGGGGGCATCAGAGAAACCCTGGGCGTCTGTAACTGCCCCCCAGCCTGAGGTTTTGCACCCCTGGTTTAAAAGATGCTGTAGTGACCTTGAATGGTAAACCCTCTCAAGGCTTCCCAGAGCAAAACTATCCCCAAATATTCACAGGTAAGAGCTATCCTCAAACCATGATTAAAACAAACTCCGAAAGCCAAACTGCAAAGCCCCAGGGGCTCCAACCTAATTCTACTTCAGTTCCTTACTTCTGCAATGCCAAAACAAAACACTACTTTTGCTAGGAGACTGTTTTTTGCTTCCTCCACCCACTTCGCCCTTGGCTTTCTTCATCCTTTGCTCCATCTTCCTCAGAGCCCAGTTTCTTCATTTTGCCAATTTCTTTAGTCTCCTCCAAAAAAGCCCTGCTTTGGCCCACTACTCCCTTTTCAGCCCTGCTCCCCAGCTTCTGTCTCGCTCAAGACTTCCATGGCACGACAAGCACTCACGCCATCATCAGGAAAGGCTGACGGTCATGTAAAAAGCAGGTTCTCTCCAAATGCTGAATTCTCCATGCCGGCTGGTGATGTCAGAGTGCGGCCCCCCCACTCAGCCGTGCCCCCCCCTCTCGTCAGCACCCCTTCACCGGACGGCTCATGAGGCCTTGTGCAGTGGCACTTGTGACGAACAGAACGCGACCTCTCCCTTCCCCGCTCGCCTTTCAATCACAGCAACACACACACCTTTTTCAAACTGAGTGAGATATTTCATTAAAGCAAACACTCCACGGGGCTGATTAGACACTTGGAATATTTCCTTCGTGAACATTCTGTACCCGAACACTTCCCCCCCGGGGAAAGTTTACTTAATTTATGGTAGACCTTGGGCAGCTCAGGAGAAATGAAAAATACTTTTGATCCTCTAGTTGGCTCTCCATGAAAAGATCCGCCTTCTCCGGGATGTGCCCGAAAAGGGCTGAAGGAAGATCGAATCCCGGCCCGGTGGAGCCAGGCACACGGTTGAGAATCAGCCCTCGCCTCGGATGCACTCCATCAAGGCCGGAGAAGGCAGGCACAGGGCTTGGGCTGCGTACTCCAGCCTTTGGCCGCACGCGTCTTCTCTCTATCAACCTGTCCAATCCACGAGGTCACCGGGCAGGCATCTGTCATGGCCAAGAGGTCCCTCCGAATCCACCTGTATCCACCCGAATTTCAGCATCCTGGCCAGCCCTGCCTGTGAAGCTCCCTGTCCGAGCCTTTGCTTTGGCATCTACTGAAGACACCATTATTTGAACAAGTTCTTTTGGAAAAGCCCGGCCATGGTTTCATCGGCATAACCTGCTTTTAAATTATTTGGATCCCTTTTTCTTCACTGATCAGAGAACTGGAAATGCTTTTCAGGCATGAGAACATGCCATCCATGCTGGAAACCTGATGCACGGTCCTCTGACCAGTGGGGTGCTCAGCCTGGCCTGCATGTGGTCACTCTCCTCCGGAAGGAACAGCCTGGACGCCTGGGGTTCCCCTTGATCCAGCCTTGCAGCGTGAGACTCGGGGTGGCATCAGGGCCATGGAGTACCTCCGGCTGATGGCCCTGCTGTGCCCATATCTGGAACAGGACAGCCTGGTTTCAGTAACCCACACTTTGGTAATCTCTAGATTTCTGTGATGCAATCAACGAAGGACTGCCCTGCGAGACTGTTCAGAAATGGCGGCTTATGGGAAGTGGGAGCAGACAGCCTGGATGTGTTTCTCCACTTCTAGCTGTCTTGCATTTTCTGGCTCTTGACCTCTGTCTGTGCTCAAACTGTGGAATGATCTCCTAACCAAGGCCTGCCTGATACCAACTGGACTATGTTTTTGGTGCCACATTAAGACCACCCCTTTTGCAAAGGCAGCGACCAACTCCAAATAGCTCATGGGGTGGGGGGAATTGCCATCTGCTTCTTCATCAGGACTAGGAGCATGAACTGGCTGTAGTTGCTGAGTTGTTGAAACATGGTTGAAAAATCCCAATGCAATGTCATAATGCTGATTGGTTTGCTTTATTTTATTGTATTAATTGCTGGTCACCACCTACAGGGCATCAGCTACTGGGCAGTATATCAACAAAATGAACCAACAAACACGCACTGCAGCCGTCGCACCCTCAATGCCGGGAACATTCCTGATTAGCTCTGTGGGATTGCAGATTCTCCAGCTGGACGGTGCAATAGCCACCCCCCGCCCCGATCCTCCACACCGCTGGCCACCCAAGGAAGGGGCTGTCACGACTGACACACAACCAGAAATCCAAAAAGCGTCCGAATTCACACTCCTCCTGCAGTCCGGCACACCTGTGCTGAGCACGCAGACCAAAAAGGAAGAGGGGAAGCAATGCCAAATGGCAGGCAGTTCCCTCTGCACTGTGCCAGATCAGGTTTCTGGCTGAGACAAGTGTCTCAGCTTGGCTGCCACGGGGCACAGAATCATTTCTTTGTCCTATCACATTTATTATCCTACCTATGTGCACAAGCATACAGAAAACTGCTCAACAAGACACTGGAAATCTGCAAATCTTTTCTAAAACGGCAACACAAGCATTTTAAAAACACAAACACAACACAAACAGTGGCGGGATAAACTTCGATTCAGACATCAATTTGAAAGGGGATCAGACAGATTCGTAGGAGAGGAGCCAGGGGTTACCATGGGCAAATGCCCGAATGGCCATGTGCCAGCAGTCACAAAGACAATGTGCCCACATACCCCAGTTGCGGTGGAACATGGGTGGGAGGGTGCTGTTGCACTCGTGCCCATCCTGTGGCTTCCCACCCACCGCTGCATGAACAGAATGGTCTACCAGACTGAACTGCGGTCAGATCCAGGATGCCTCTCGCGTTCTTGCATGCCCCACCTTCAGGATTGCAGTGCCTTCAAAGGCGGGGTGGGGGGAGCCATGGCGAGGTATTGCTGGCTAAAAGGATCGGGCAGCTGGTGATGGGAAGACCTCGCTCCCTGGGGAGCCACCCTGGGGATGGAGGCCCCAGTCGTTCGGCAGTCTCAACTGACACCACAGCGCCAAATCAACAGCTGCCCGTGAGCTCGCCGGGCAGGGCAGGGCAGGGCAGGGCAGGGCAGGGCAGGGCAGGGCAGGCTTCACTGTAAGACAAAAGCTACCCAGCTCCAAACATTCCAGCTTGAAGAAAACAATTGCCGGACAAGAGGGACTTAGCAGGAGAAAAATGGCGAGAGGATGGCTGGCTTGAAGGCTAAAGTAAACAAGCGCTGGGAAGCAGGCTGTCCTGGGCAGCGGTTCCAAGAGGGCGGCAGCCAGTTGGAAGAGAGAATTTCCATCCTCGCAGGAAATGCCACGATGTTGACATTTGTTTATGACCCGAAAAGCAAGGGGAGGCCAAGTGATCTAAGCCATTAGCAGGACAAGGAGAGCATAACAAGGGAAAGCAAGGCCTGTCGGCCTCCGCATCCGGGAGCGGCTCACGGGAGTGCCGGCCCGCCCCGCCCCAGCCCTGCCACGCAGCTCTGGCTCCGCGCATGGAGCAGCGAGCTCACGTTCTGAGTCCAGCACCTCCCATTAAGAAGGGCGGGAGAGCCGGAGCAGGACAAATAGACAGTCCTGGTGGGAGGTGGTCTGAACCAATACAGGGCCGCGTCCGAGTTGTTCCATGCCACCTGAATTAGGAAGATTTGTTTCACCCTCCAGGCCACCTTTGAGCAGGGGTGTGGAACCCCTCTCAAACCTTTGGAGATGTTCCGGGGAACTGCCTCCCAGTGGCAACTGGGAGAAAGAGCAAAAAGCTCTTCCGAGCTGCAGCTAAGCCCCAGGTGAGGAATTTCACCCTCTTGGGATGGAGGAAAGCAACCACAAAGAGGCGAAGGGGCCGGGGGTCGGAGGAAGCGGGTGCAGTCTCCCGGGGAGTTAGCTGCTGAGCAGGCCAGATGTGGACATGGGAGAAGTTCGAGGCAATCGCTGGGCTTGCCCTGCCTAAGACCAGGAAGCAGTTCTCACACATTCCAAGATGAGGAGCCTCGCAGACTCTTTTGTGCTGCCAGGTAATGCCTGGCCCCTGACAGGCAGCGGATGCCCTTGCAGTGGTGGTGCGGAGTCTCCGAAAGCCGTGCAGCTTCACAGGCAAGAAGGGCTGGCCACTTCCTGCGCTCCTTAATATGCCCGTGTCCCTGTGGGTGCCGCCAAGTGTCATCCTGGTGATGGCAAAGCCTTAGCAGAAAAGTCTCGATACAATTGCTCTTGGTCTCCTATCATCTACTTTAATTACATGTCCCAGAGTTTCTATAGGAAATCCGATTATTGTTCAAAACCTGGGAGTTGTACAGCATCCTCCGCAGTGATATACTGACCTATTTTTAAATTTTGCATTCTTGAATGTGCAACACCACAGCTCCCCTTATAATTACTTCTTTTAAAAATATTTGCAGCCAAGACAAGTCCCTCAAGGCCTTTGGTTAACTCTCTTTGGTCTGCATTCCACCAACAGCCAGGAACATTCACGCCACTATACGCTCACTGATGGAATCAAATCAGGCTTTGCACCAACACATTCACGTGCACCTGCACAAAGCCATGGTGCTGGAAACGTGCAAATCCTCCAAAATGCATGTTTTTACACTTTATTCAGAGGGGGAAGTCGAGGACTTTTCTATTTTTCTTTACCTGTATTTGTTACAATTACTTAAAAGGAATAAAAAGTCTGCAAGTTTGCAGAATCCACGTGACGTGAGAGAAAGCATCTGTTGTGAAATCCAGACATGCATTTTGATCTCTAACGTCATCCTCATCGTCACGTTCTCATCATCCTCAGAAGCAAAGCACATTCTCGCGTGTCTTAATTCTTGCATCAATACAGTCCTTAAAAATAAAAAGGCAAACCAGAGACCCCGACTCGCCCCCCCAGGGCAAGCACAGTATTTGGCTGGCGCTGCTTCAAGACCAAACAGTATTCCCCCATCTCCCTGACCAAGTCTTTTCTCCAGTCCAAGGCTGTTCCAAATTTTCTGGAGCACATCGGAGTGCAGAAGCTCCATGCTGAGCAGATCCACCGAATTCCTCCCTGAAGCATCCTCTCAGCCTCTTTCAGGCTGCGGCCCCTGGCCACTCCTGGTCTAATGGTTGCCCTCTCTTTGTGCTGGCCCGCAATGTCTATTTATAGATTACCTTGGTTAGCAGCCCGTTGCACCTCTGGGTGGCCAAAGGTGCAGACAAGCCTGCATTCTCCCCTCACAGCAACGCTCGAAGTCGGCCAGTGAGCTTCATGACCACAGGGGGGCTAGAAGCTGGGCCTCCCCAGTTCCGTCCCACACTCCCCTTGGAAGGCGCGCCCTTCAAAGGACCGTGTGCAGATCACAGTGGCCTGTTTGCAGGACAGGGGCTACGTCTGGGCGACTGGGCATTTTACAGCTAGGCTGAGGCACCCACATTATTCATTTCGGAAATGCTCTCCCCATCCAAATCAGAAGGAACCTGGGTTTCTTTGGAAATTACTAAGGCACATGTGTGAGAGAGTGAGAGGGGGTGAAGAAGTTAGAGTGCAAATTAAATTATATTCGGTCATAATTAAATCAGCCTGTGAAGCCACGGCTCTGCTAAAGGTGACCTGCTAAAACAGAACTTGATTTCTGGTGAAATGGCATTTGGGTGCAAAGCCCTGATACTCTCAAATGTGAGAAAACTGAGACAAGGTTGCAGAAATGGCCAACCAGGGTGGGAAGAAAGGGGATTTTTTGACCCCAGAATGTTTCTACGGCTCATTCTTTTGTCTCTTCCTCCCTCATCATCAGTTCAAACATAAACTTGGATTTTTCATGGGGCTGAACAGAAAGGGCTGCTTGTGACATTACCAGGGCATGCAAAAACAAGAGGGAAAGAAACCTCTGTCTGAGTGCTGGAAAGCACCTTATGGAAGACTCCTTGGAAAATGTGTCCCAGGTGGGCCCTGCCTAATGTGGCTAAAGCAGCACTGCTCGAGGCCTCCCAGTTAAGGGCTCGGCACGTCTTCTGAAGGGCCTCCCTTGCCCTGGGAGATATTCTTCAAACCTGAGCTTCTGGGAACCTTCTTGCAACCAGAAGTCTCTTCTCTATGGGAGAGGTCTGTAGCAAAAAAGAACAGCGTGATTGATAGACATGAAAGGGGGGAAACCCATGCCCAATGGGTGGTGCAATCTGAGTACCTATGGAGGCCTCCCAGGGTTCTCACAACGCCCTCCCCAAACCAACAGTCGGGTGGCATCCTGCCTTTTGTGCAGCTTTCCCCATTCCTTACAGGTTGACAGCCTCCTCTGTTGCAGGAAGGATCTTCCGCTTGGCTCCTCCCCCTTTCACTTTGGCTCCACCCACCACTGGGACTCGCCCTCCGAGGGCTGCGTGAAGATGGCCCTCAGGCTGAAAAAGGCTCCGCACCCCTGCGCCAGGTGCAGTCTTCCTTCACTGATGTGCGCACTCACCAGTCCTGCTGGATTTCCCTATAGAGAGGTCCGCCTGGCGCCGTCGTTATTTGTTTTTCGGCGCCAGGCTAAGACCTTTTTATTTAAAACTTATTTTAATTATTACATTATTTGTATTTATAGGATTTTAAAGTTTTAGCCGAGATGCACCGGAGGTTTTTAAATAAATTTTTATTGTTATATTGTTATTTATTTATGCATTTTGTTTCTGTTGTGAGCCGCCCCGAGGCCTCGTTGCAATGGGGGCGGCATAAAAATGTTTTAAATAAATAAATAAAGCTGCACCAGAAGTGGCAGTGAACCCCAATTTATATCCCAAGCTGTGTGGGGTATGCAGAGCAGAGGCGCTCCAGAGCAGTGGGGAAGCTCCCCGCCCTCCCTGATACAGTTCAACGAGTTCTCCAAAATGCCATTTTAACACCCCCACCCCGCAAGGGGCCTCCCAGCCTCACGGATCAAGATGGGCACCCGGTATTTCAACATCAGACCTAACAGATCATCTCTTTTTTCATCTGCTAGAGCTCTGTGCACCTCCTTATGCCAAATCTTGCAGCCTCAAGGCGCTCTTGCCATCAAGAGGGGGGTGTCTCTCTCTGCTGTATTTGCAAGACGCTAAGATCTTGCTCTTGGAGAGAAGGGTATCTGTTCCCCAACCATTTCTCCAGTATACTAAACACAATGTGTTCTCATGCCACAACTGCCTCGTGCGACTGCCAAGGTCACCCAGACCTCACTCGATCCGCTGCAGAAAGCACGGCTGCGCAAGTTTTCGCTCCAGACATGGCTGCATGCAGATCTGCAACGCTGGATGCCCGGCCTCGCAACAGAATCCCTGTGCTCGCCATGGGCCGCAAGCTCATCCTGCACTACACTGTCGGTGGCCGTTCTGTGAAGCAGGTGAGGGACGAATCGCAGGCCATCCGAAGCCCTGAAACGGTTTCAGCCACCGTTCCCCAGCCCAGCAAGCTGGTTCTGATGGAGCTGCAGTCCAAGCATTTGGGGAACATGGACCTGGCTAGGGAGAGAGGAGGGAAAGTCACACCCCCCCGTTTGGGCTACTTTTTGTCCCAGTACGACACGATCGCGGTGAGTTTTCTCCCTGCAGGATAAGAGATGCAGGTTCCGCCATCATCCCCCACCAGGGAGATCCTGTCCTGTCAGGATCCCTTTTGAGCCCCTTTCCTTGTGTCCTGATTGCAAGCTCCAGGAGTTGTGTTTTTAAAGCCAGGAGAGATTTATTTATTCATTACATTTATATCCTGCCTTTTTCCCTTCCAAGGAACTCTAAACAGCTTCCAGCATTCTTCTTTCCCCATTCTCCTCTTAATCTCATCCTCACAACAACCCTGTGAGGTAGACCAGGCCCAGAGTCTGTGACTGGCCCAGAGTCCACCCCGGATGAGTGGGGACTTGAACTGGGAGCTCCTGGGTCCCCAGCCCAGCAAACTTAACCACTACACCACACTGCCTCACTCAGCTACACAGAAGGTATAGCTTGGCTCAGAAATGCTGCCAAACAGTGCAGGCATCAGTCCTTGCCAATACCAGGCAGTCCTCCCCAGGCAATCCTGAGGCAAGCCGCCAATTCCGTGCCTGAATTCGGCACTGCATGGTAATGGAACACACGCCACACGTGGACACAAGCCGGCGGTACCACAGGTGCTGTGGAAAGCACACGCCACTTCCGCACGCAGCCGCCGCTTCTCCCTGGGCCCTCAGGCTGCAACTCACATCATTCCCAGTCTGCAGGCGGTGCAGCTGTGGGCCAGCGGGCCTGGAGGATGCCAGGTCCAAGAAGGCTGCGAGAGGCAACCTGGCGCTGATGGCCAAGTCGGAAAGGAGCCAGGCTGGACATCTGGCCCACGCAGAGTCAGCCGGCACGCCTTTCAGACGCTCCCGCCCCTCTTTTCCAAAAGCCCACTTCTTTCGGATACAGCAGGAGAGCTACCTTGCTGGGTGAGGCCAAACCTGCTCCACCAAAGCAGCAAGTCGGAGACGCCACAGAAGAGAAGCTGCTCCGTTGTGCCGTGTGGACCAGGGAGAGGTACCCTGCTCGCCCAAGGCTCCACAAGGTCTCCACAGGCGGGAAGGAGGCGGCACTTTTTCGCGAAAGGCAGCGGGATTCAAACCTGGAACCTTCCCCATGCAAGGCAAACGCTCCGGCATCCAGCTATGGCCCCCTCAGCAGGAATTTGGCTCCCGATCGTTTCAACTGGGACCACTGGGCCACCCAGCCAGAACTATCTGACTTAACCAGCACCCATCCTACCAAGGCGCTTTTCACCGGAAGTGCCACAGGAAGTTCAAGACCCCCAGGAGAGGCCCTCTTCTCAGCACCACCACGGGAGGCGCACTAGGTGAGGGCGCCCAGCAGGGCCTTCTGCGTGGTGGCCCCCTGCCTCAGCTCAGGAACTCCCTAACAAGGAAGACTAGATAAGCTCCCTCAGTGCTGTTCTTCTGCCAAGATCTTTTTATTCAAAGGCCTTCAGAGGGAAAGCTAGTCTATTGTTGAAGGAGATTTGAATCATTGAGTTTTTAATATCATTGTTTGTAGGTTATGCTTCAACTCAGATTTAGTTTTTAATCTGTATTTTATTTACACTGTCCTGGTGACACTCTTTGGCAGAAAAGCAGGATACTGAATGAATGAATGGCAGGCAGGCAGGCAGGCAGGCAGGCACATTCAGGACAGTGCCGGGACAGTGTTCAGCCCCTGAGCCATGGTTTCCTCCCGAACATTTCCAAACATGTTGCACCCTCTTCCCTCCGAGCCAAGGCCAGCAGCACGCTCAAGCCGCGGCAATCCTGCGCACCGAAAAGCTCAGTCTCCCTGAAGGGCCAGCGGGCAATTTATAGTAGTCATCCCCAGTATGCTGCTTCCGAACAGGGAGGTTCCAACATGGCACACCATCACGGCAAATCATTCTTCCCGGGCTTCTCCCCCAGAAGTCTGTGCCATCCTTTTATGGCGTGCTTGTTTCAAAGCCCTGCCTTCTGAACATTGCTTTGCTGAACTCCAGAAGCAGTCTTGATTTTCTCCCAGGTGTCAAAAGAGCTTGTGAAGTCCCTCCTCATAAAAGGCTTCTTGGTGCCCAGCTCTAATGCGGGGACTGACGCTTCTCCTCGTTTCTTGCTCCTCGTTTCTTGCTCGTTGAGTTAGCTGCCTCTCTGGTGGGGGTGGGAGGTTAATCAGATTGTACCTGCAGCCATGATTTCTTGAGCTGCAACTTGCCTCCAGGCCCCGTTGCTGTGCCAATCAAGAGCATCATGCCCACACATCTTAGAAAGTGCATCGTATTAATTCTGTTTTCACACAGAGCAAAATAATAACTGGCAGTGGATGCAGTCCAGAAAGTCATGTGGTGCAGGTAGGCTATGAATCTGCCAGAAGTATATATTGATATTTAATATGGGGACATGATACTGCCTCCATCCAAAATACAGATTTATTTTTACCATTTTATTTCAGAAATCCTATCCCGTCTTTCCATTCCAACCAGGAATGCTCAGGGGGCTAAGTTTCATTTTTAAACCAATAATAATAACAACAACAGCAATAGTCGTATCTGCAGGACTGCCAAAAAAACCCTTGTGTACTCTGGTGGCTTATGGAATTTTACAAGAAAAAACCCCACAATATTAAAATACAGTATCAGAACAGTGAAGAAGCATAAAAATGGCTCTTTCCAGCAGAGAAAGAAGTCAAAACAATTCATAATAAATCTAAAACATTAAAAACAAACCACTCTGAATGGATTAGCCCAGACTGGAGAGAAGCATACATTTTCTGAAAGCCGGCATGAGGAAAACGGTCTCGCTGTGCTACCAAAAAAAGGCCATAAAGATGGCACCAGGGAACCGTCCTTGAAGAGGCTGTTCCTTTGCCAAGGTGCCACCACAAAAAGCCCCTCTCAGCAACCTGTCTGCCTCACTTCTCCCGGCAGGGGCACATGGACCTCCAATGAGGAACTTAAAGGATTGGGTAGGCCTGTACAGGGGAAGGCCACCCAGGCAGTAAGCAGTTCCCCAAGCCATTAAGGGCATCAGAAGATAAAACCAGCACTTTACGTTGAACCTGAAAAACGACCAGAAACAAGTACAGCCGAGAAAGCATGAGCCAGAATAAGGTCAAAATACTGATTCCCAGAAAACTTTGCAACCTTCATCCCAAAGTGACTTCCATTTTCAGCACTAGCTTTCAAGGCATTGCAATGCAATTGTCCAAATTCCACTAAAATCTTAAATCCGATGAAAACACTGAGATTCTATTTTAGATAAGCTATTCTTTTCTTATCTGGTATAAAAAGGAGGAGAGGAGGGCCATGAAAACTTGCTTGCAAGAGGAACACGTTTAGGAAAACAGTGACGGCAACTAAAGGGAATGAAGCACGAAGGTACAGCACCCAGTAAGAAAGAAACAGGAAACGAAACAGAAAGGGAAACAAGAAAACACTACAAATCTTCCCAGAAACTCAGCCTCTATTAAGGGGCTGAGAAAATATTATCTCTGCTGTTCTCCAAACTGGCTTCCAAGGAAGAGGTGATCAGAGCCTTCTGGAGAATCAGGGGGGTTGGCAATCTAGGGGCCACGCCTGGAAAGCCCCCACCCAGCCTATAGAAGTCCCCAAAAGCATCCAGGAAAAGCCTCCAATAACCAACATAGCATGCAGGTCAAGTTCAGGTGGAGAAGAAAGGTGTTCAAATGACTGGCGTCCAGCACCTTCAGACTCCAAATTAGGTACAGAAACCAGGGCAGCCAATTCAGGTTGGGGCTGGACCTTCTCACTTCACTACCCCGTTTCAGAGATGGGGAATCAGGGAGTTTATTTCAGCTGGGAGGTGGAACTGTTCCAAGGGTCCCAGCACCAACCCAGGGCTCTCTGGACTAGCACAGCATCCAACCACCCCAAAGAGCTCAGAGGGAACTGAGGAACCTTCTACCATGGGCCTGCTGAATTTCATTTACCCCAAGGGCCAAAATCCATTTCAGAGAAATTTCCAGGGCCATGTTCCACTGATGCGCAGGACCAAAATACCTAGACAGGCCAGCTTAAAGCTCTTGCTGCCAGTGACTATGCTTTACATGAGGGGCTCCAGTCTTTCAGAATGGTGGGGGGGACCACCACAGAGAAGCCGGGGCACCACAAAGAGATCAGGAGATGTGGAAATGGGGTGGGGCCATCCTGGGCATCTCAGGGGATCAGAGATGGGCCCCAAGCCTGGTGCTCTGCATTTTCGTAGCATCTAAAGACAGAATAAAAGGGAAGTGGCTTCCACAACTTGCTCCCCACCCAAAATATCTTCCCACAACTAAGTGGCACTCAAATAATACCCCGAACGGTAGACTGGCATGCTGACCTCCTTTCCATTTTCCACCAGCGGACCTTTCTGGACACCTCACAGAAGCAGCCCTGCGTCCTGCAAGCGGCAGAAATGTGTGGCCTTGGCGCTCCTAAAGCTCTCCTTCCAGTGCAGGGGTGAGAACCAACACGAGACAAATGCGGGCGCAGGGGAAACACCAGCATAAATAGCAGGCCCAGCTCAGCTCCCTGGAATGAGGGTTACTCAGTGAGGTCATGGATTTCCAATCAGAGCTGGAGAATTCTCTGCCTCACACACATGCATGCACACAGGGAAAAGGGCTTAAAAACCCCCATTTATTCGGCACAGCGAGCTCTTCCTCTGAAGGAGTTTTTGCTCTTGTCAGACCGAGTCTGATGCGCAGCTGTCAGAAAACTCAAGGCCGCTGCCCTGTCTGTTGTACACTCTTGGCTGGATTCTACGATCCACTGCCTGGTCCAGGGGCAACACTGATCCTTCACCGAGAGCGCTGCCCTTCACCGTAAAGGCAGGGAACACACATACCACCTCCTGCTATAGTGCATCCATCTCTCCTTCTGGCACCTGCCAGATTCCCCATCCAGACCATTGATGCTCTTAGCTCCCTCAACAGCCCCCTAAAAATCCAGTCTTTTAAACATGCGTATGAAAGCTGCCAACCAAGCAGGAGAAACTATTTGGCCTGCTCTTCTGCATCCATCAGCAGCAGCATCTGCAGAACCCAGCAGGAGAAACTTGCCAAGGCTTGGAGAAGAGCACCCTCGCTTACGAAATCCTCGGGAGCAGAAGCAAAGCCAGTAAAACAAAGCTGACAACCTGCTTTGGAGAAACCAGTCCCTGTTTTACCTACTCCTGAGGTTAAATAAAGCCAAGAAGTGGCCTGGCAAGGACCCATGAAGACATGAAGGCAAGGAGAGCCCTCGGGTCCTGGGCAGCCTACCTCTGAACACGGCAACAGCTGGGAGGGCTTCCTTGGGAAATGCTCAAGAAGCAAGATGCAGGACGACAAAGAACCACCTGGCCTGATCCTGAGGCACTCTCATATTCTGACCTTTCCAATGCATGGGATACAAAAGGCCAAATGCAAAGGGTAAAGCAGCTTTTTTCAGGGAAAGGAAAAGGTTCAAACATGTTTTCGACTCTGCGCTAGCCCTTCTTCAGGAAAACGTGGAAGGCAGCAAGCTGTGTTTTCTCTTCAGAGGCCAGCCTCCAATGCTCTGTTATCTCTAGAAGCAGTAATTGTTTACACACACGTTCGTATATTTTGAACTTATCTTTCATTAGGTTTTGCAGAGGAGTTAAAGCTTTGTATGGTGCTGGATTACTGGACTGCATATCACCTTATTGAAATGGCACATCAAGTTGAATATGGAATATTTGACATCCATAAACTCTGTAGATCAGACCTGAGCATTGTACGGCCCAGGCCACATCCGGCCCGATGGCTGACCCTGACTGGCCCGCAGGAGGTCACTGGCAAATAAAAAGTCAATGCAAATATATATCGTCATTCAAGCCCAAAACAGACTAGATTTCTCTCACTGAACAACAACAAAAAAAAGAACTGAGGTAATGCAAACAAACAAAGCTGGATGCATTTATAGGGAATCCAAAGGCAACTTGGATTGTTGAGTTTTCTGTTTCTCAGGTCTGTACCTTACTATGTTAAGCGCTGGGAGATTACATATGTTGTAAATTTGTGCTATATAAGTAAAATTGAATTGAATTTATTGTTTTTCATGTAATGTTAATGTTTTTGTGAATATTCATTAAACAGTGTTGTTCTGTGCTCCACATATTCATTGTAATGTTTCATTTACCGTTTTTATAGAGATATATATTGAGCAGAGCTGTAAGTGTATTGGCCCGGCCCTTAACAACTGCCAAAGTTTCTCATGTGGCCCCATAGGAAAATTAATTGCCCACTCCTGCTGTAAATGCTTACATTTCCCTGAGGAAGAACCCACACATGGCTGGAAATGTGTGGAAAACTTTATTTTGTCAAACAGAACATCTCTGTTTGCCATGTTGCTTTTGACTTTTTCGTATTCTTTATGGGGTCCCCCCTTTTGCTCGGTTTGCACACAAGAGAGCACCATCTGTTATTTTGAACTGCCAGACGTGCCAGCTACATCCAGCCTGCCTCGGTCCCATTCTGGCCCTCCGAGTCCCCCAGAAGGCCCGTCCACTCCTCTGCCCCACCACAGGTTTGTTGGGTAATTTCCCAGCTCTTGCAAAGCTTCTCCTAAGGTTGCATGACTGACAGGAAGAGACATACACTCAAATATGTTGGTCTTTTTGGCCCTACCTTATTTTCACGTCAGAACATGGCCCTCAAAAGCTCCTCTAGAACTGAGCCCTCGAACTAAATGAGGTTCAACACCTATCCGATAACATTCTAACTCGCAGCTCTGGAAACTATTAAAAGAGGTCTAATTCATTTAGGCACCAGCCAACATGGTTGTCTGAAATTGAAAGGTTACGTGCATCCAACTGAGTGTGGGAGAGGGTTGACAGCAGGACAGCCCCTCAAGAACACTCTGCTGGCCAGTTTCACATGTTCCTGCCTTGCCACATGGGCCTTGAAGTTGCCCACCCTCAGTTAGTGCCAGGACCAAGGGCTGAGCAAGGCACACTGGTCCCCTCACCTCAGGCTTTCTCCTGATGGCTCGGAGCACCGCTTCTTTTCAGAATGCCCAATTTCTCCCATCACACACACGCCTACTCCATGCAAACAGGCACCGGCTGTTTCTGGCACTGCAAAACCAGCCGTGCTGGCACGGGGAGACGAAAAGGTGCTTTTACTAGTATTTGCACCCAACTTGCTTCCTGCAGCGACCCTCACAAAACCCTCCTCTTCTGCTTGCAACAAGCCTGTGAAGTAAGCTGGCCCAAGGTCACCTGGAAAACTTCATGGGTGAGTGGAGACTAGAACCGGGATGCCCCAGGTCTGCACCCGGCGCTCTAACCACTACACCACCCTGGCTCTGTGAGCTCTGCACAATTTGCTGCACAGTTATGCCACAGGTAGAAATCAACAGGTGGTGAGTTTGCCAGCAGGGAGTGCAGTAATGTGAACGGCTAAGCCTGTTGAATTGCAGCTTCAACACAGCACAGCTGGAGGCTGCAGGGTAGATCTCTGCAGACAGTTCCAAGCTCCGCTTTAGAAAACACCCGCTTGAATTTTGTGCTGGGCTGCACTTTAACTGTTCATTTACTCTGCCTAAGGTCGCAATCCTGCACATGTTTTACTAGAGAGGAAGCTACATTAAGCACAGCAAGGTGTGGGAGGAAACATGCATAGGATCACGTCACGAAGAGATATTGCAACATGGGGTGCCTGCTTTCCACCCCTCCGCCCCCGGCTCAACACATACATTTTTACCAAGGTATTGCCGAAAATGTGACATGCAAACATTCAGTCAATAAAAATTAATCACTGAGGATTTTTGTGCCAGGGGCCTCCGCCCAAATCCACGTGACATTTAGGCTTCTGAATACCAAGTGTTCGCACAATCCCAGGACGGCTGCAAGAACAGACGTGTTCACAAGAAGGCGGGGGGAATATCTCTGGAAAGAGAGGGGCCTCGCTTTATCAAGTGAAAGTTGGAGGCTCTCTGGAACATGCTGTACCCAAGGGTCGGATTTATGTATCACTCAAACAGAATAACATTCACCAAAGCACTGCATGGAAAAACACAGCGCCTGCTCCCCAAACGGATTGTGAACAGGAAGTAAAAAGAAATTAACCAGCCCGGGCCTCTTCTGCAAGGAACCAGAGCGGCAAAACCAGCATTTCCTGTCATTGCCTGCCTTTGTTCTATCACCGCCCAGCATGGCTCAGAGGCAGCTGCATTTTGCATGCATGGGGTTTTCCTTCTTTTTTAGTGATCACTTTTTAATAGTCCCCAATCTGTGCCCTGCAAATCCCAGAGGAATTTGTCACCAGCATTTCTCAGCTGCGGTGGACCTTGAACGCATCCATTCAGAGGCGGGAGAAGCACTTTTTTCCTGCAATGTACACAGGCAGCAGGGACACGGAAAATGACTGGAATTTGTGCAAAATTCGTCCTCCAGTCTCATGACACACTTTCGCTGGCCAACGCCTGACGCAACGGCTCACACCTATCTGAGACACACTGCACAAGAACTGCCCACAAAAAAGGCCCAGAACTGCCATTTTGCCTGCGCACTGCTGGCTGCAACCCACAAGCCTCTTAGTCACGCACCCACTTTCGGGAAACGGCACCTTGCAAGCAGCGCACCTTGTGCTCCCGTCTGTCCTCTCGCTTCGGACCCGCCTGCCATGGATGCCACAAGGTGAAAGAAAGATGTCCGACCTCCTACCTCATCCCTCTAAACTCTGCCGCCATCTCCCTGCGTGCAGGAGCTGCGGTTTCCAAGGTCCACACCTCTTCCATAAGAGCCCTCCTCCGTGCTCATGCCACTGTCACTGCTCAACGCTCCAACTGTCTCCAAACATCCCCACGGCTTTTGGCAAGGCACTGGGGGACCGTCTTGGCTCGCTCGGGTGTTTTGCCACGCCAAGGAGCAAACAATAACTGGCAGTCAGCGAATGGCAGCCGAATCCGTCCGAGGTGCTGCCAAAACTCCCAACTCTTTCTCCTTTAAAAAAAGGAGCCGGGGAGTGAGCGAGCGAGCGAGAGAAGGCCCTCCCTTAGGAAGACTGCCAACCGGCTCTCGATCATGAGGCTGTTTTCAGAGCTGAACAGAGATCTTATTGACACAGCTTACGGCCTTCTGCAAGACATTGGACGGCAGATCGGATTACACACACACTCACAGATGGCCTCATTTTCGGCACCAAAGAGCCTCTCGCTAGACACAGTCCAGGAAGCTGCTGCGAGCAAGGGCCACGCGTGGCTAACAGAGGAGCACCGATAGGCCAAAACCGCCATGGGCAGCTCCCTCTCCAAGGACCGACCTCCAGCAGCCCAAGGCGGCTTCACACAAAGAAAACCCGGCGAGAGCTGCTGCAGAACACGGGTTCGTGAAAACGGACAAGCGTGGGCCGACTGCACTGCAGTGCCGAAAACCAGCTCCAGAGCCGAATCATTTCTCGCTCGACCAGCTGTTAGGAGGAAGATGTGGCAGGATGGCATCTTCCCCACCTCTGGTGCATCCCCAGATCTTGTGGACACCCACTCCCGGCAACCTCGGCCAGGGGCTCGTGTTCAGGAGCTCTGGAGTTGGGGTTTGAAACATCTGGTGGCACAGGCTGTTGCAGAACAACAATGTGCAAGCACCCAGTGCAATGATCGTTCCAAGCCGAGGAGGAGCACGTCTGATGCATCAGAGAGATTTCAAGGGTTGGAGGATTGCATGTTCCTGCTATAATTTGCATCTCTCTGGAAGGAACCCATTTGCTGATCACTTTCCCAGTGCTAAATGAATGTGTTAAGCAGCCACCTAGATGGGCTCTGGGAGAAAAACAGCACTTACTCTCCAGTTTTCTCATTCTGAAACTGTTACCCTTTGCTCCAAAAAAAAGGAAAGGCTAGCCTTCCAAACAGCCAGAAGAATTGATTTATATGTCATGATGCCAAACAACACGAAGTGTGCAATTATCTTTGCTCTGGTGCAAGCAAGAAGGCAGAACAAAACACACCTCAAAATGAAAGGCAGCTCTGGAAACACTCATTACCAACAGCAAAAAGTCCGCTGTTCAGAACTTTCAGTGTGTCACAGGATCCAAAGACACCCGTGCAAGCAGGCATGTGTGGAACAAGATTGGCTTTTGTACCAGGTCCCAGCTTGCATCTTCTTTCTTTCTCTTTTGGTCTGTTTGCATCCCACCTTTCTCCCACGGAGGTCAGGGTAGCACATTGCTCACATTCTCCTCTCTTTCCAGCTGAGAATGTGCAACTGGCCCAATGACAAGCCCTGAAAGCCAAGGTGAACCTCCACATGCAAAAGCACTCTACCTTTGAATTGATGGTGCTGCCCAAGCAGGTGCTGGGGAACACGGGATCCTCCAAAGAAAGACCAGGAGGGCCCCCAATTCACACAGGAAGGCTTGGATGCCACTTTTTGCATTAAACTTAGCAATACTTTTGGACAATTTGAAGCTGCACAATCCCCAGGCCTGGCCTGCCTCTGATTTATACCACTTTTGTGTAACATTTCATTACCCTGCAAGAACAGTAGTAACTGTGCCAATACTTCAGGTTTGCCATTTTTAAGATGGCCTCTCCTAAACTGGGACCCCCTGAATGTGTGGCTACAACTCCATCCCCATGTTGTTTTCCTGGTTTAAGCTTCCTTTGAATTTCTTTTGAAAAGGCAACCTGATCAACCGGGCAGCATATATTTAAGTAGTATTTTAATATAATTATTTAGGAGATGACAAGTATTGTCTCAAATGCGGCATTCCTCTCCTTTTAAGGATGCTGCGAAAAGGAAAAGGGGCTTTTGGAAGCGATGAGACTGAAGGTGGGAATTCTCCAGTTGTGATCCTCTCCACCGAGGCAGCTCTGGAGTGGCAGAAAACCTTGTGGCTGAAACGCACAAAGCGAAGCGTCACCTCCGTGCAAGCAGGGTGTGCCCACGGCTGCATGTGTTAGCAGATTTTAGCCTGATTACCGTGGCTGGCAATTAACCGTGGCACTGATCGTCAATGCCTGGATATCATGAGCAATTTAATGCACCTTGCTAGGAAGCTAAGAAGAGCCACGCTGCCCAAGACTACAAACTCATCCTGTCCAGCGTTCCGCTCACAGTGCCCAGCTGCTCACAAGAAATCCACATGGGCTCAAAAGAACCCTCTTGCCCATGTTCCCCAGCCACTGGTGCACAGAGGCGTCCTACTCTGTGACTGGAGGTTACATACAGCCATCAAGGCTATCAGGCTGCAACAGCCGGCTTCTCTCAGAATCGGTCCAATCCACAAACTGGAACCCATCACTAAATCTCCTGGAAGTGGCTTTCACAGTTGTTGTTGCATAAAGAAGCCCTTCCATTCATCTGTCCTGAGCCCCCACCATCCGACTTAATGGGATTGCCCCACTGGGTTCCGGGATGAGGAGAGGGAAGAAAAACGGCCTGCAGGTAAACGCCGCATCTGACTTCCCGCTATGAGAAGGAGCACCTTCTGTCTGTCCTGAATCTCCAGCCCTTCAGCTTCGCAGGTGACCTCAAGGGTTCTAGCATTAGGGAAAAAGAGACATTTTCCCCACACCATGCATCATTTTCTAGACTTCTTCATGTTGACTGTAACATGTTTGTATACCTATTTATTTTAAACTTTTATATGCCGTCCTTTATGTATGACATCTCAGGATGGCTTACAATAATTAAAATTAGAATACAATAAAACAATCCGTACCGATATAATAAATAACATATAACCAGTAAAAATAAATTAAATCAAAAGCGACTCTTAAAACCATTAAAATACTAATTTTTAAACTAATGATTGAATAAAAAGGTTTTGACCTGGCACCAAAAAGAATATAGGCTCAGCACCAGGCAAACCTCTCCGGGGAGCGCATTCCACAATCTGGGCATCACTGCAGAGAAGGCCCTACTCCGAGCATATGTCCTTTTTACCTCCTTCAGGGAGGGTCCCCGGAGCAGGGGACTGATCTTAAGGGGTGTGAGGGTGTATAAGGAAGGAGGCGCTCCTTCAGGTATCTCAGTCCCGAGCCGTTCAGGGCTTTATAGGTTGAAACCAGCACCTTGCATTGGGCCTGCACTTCAACTGGAAGCCAATGGAGCTGGTAGAAGACCAGTGTTATGTGAGAATATGTAATAATATGCTAACCGGCGGCTTCTATACAAATTTAATAAGCAAACAAATGTAACGTATGGATCGAGATACTGCCAATGCATCTGGCTATGCACAATACAGGTTTCCTGCATTTCATTTTTCCCCACATGAGTGGGAAGGCTTCTTCTACCCATGCATGTTTGCTGAAAGTGAAGGAAGTGGGTATGTTGCTTCAGAAATGTTATTTGTACCCTTTTCCATATTTAACTAATGAGCAGATTTGCTAAAAGCAGGGTGAGGCCCTAAAATAGCCGCCATGCCAGGCCTCGCATGTGAATGACGCAAAAGAATCAGGGCAGCCTGTCCCAGAGGCAGGTCTGCACAATGGGCTGGCACTTTGGTCCAACCTGGGCAGCTCTTCTTGGTAGATGCAGATTTTGCCACTCATGCCAGGAAATGTCACATCTGTCGTCTATGAAAAGTACATCCTCTCTGTTCTCCCTGAGCACCCCTTGGTCTTTAGAGCAGGAGAAAAGAGCTGCAGGGACACCTTCCCTTTGGCCCTTCCTCCCAATCCTGATTCCCAGGTACTCCCTCCCCCAGGTAAGGCTGCCGCGGCAGGCCGTCTGCTCGTCCGGCTAGCAGCGCCTGAACCGAGACTGCAGAGCCAATGACAACCCAAGGAGGAGAAGAAGAGCTGAGTTTGTCTGTCTCAGCCCTCATCAGCAACATCCCAGGGAAGCTGCCTTGCTGGTCCTGAGCAGCGCTACCGTCAGGAGAAAATAACACCAGTACACTTTGGAGATCTGCAATTTCAGGGCTGTATCGACCCAAATGGGAGATCAGGGTAACCTCCACTTAATGCACAGACAGTAAGTTCAAGCAAGAGAAGCCCCACTTTTGCTTTATTTTTGAAGGAGCTTCCTGCAAATGCCACGAAGTGCAGCCAATTAGATCAGGCAGCCATGATAATGCCACAAAGCCAACTCAGAGTAAGGGCAATACTTCTCACCTTCATGTTCCTGGGCAATCCCCACCCCTCCCATGTTAAAGCATCTCAACTCCCCAATCACCACACTTGGAAAGACCCGGCTGCATTTCACAGGATGCCAAAGTTCTTTGCAAAATATGTTCTGCATTCTCCCAGCAGCTTACCCTAAACTCCAAAAAACTGCCTCATCTCTAGAAGATGTGAAAACCAGCAGCTATCCATCTGGAGAAACAAACAGCAGCTGGCCACTTGCTTCTTTCACTCAACAGGGTGCAGGGAAAAAGCAGCTCCCTCTCCCCTTTTTTTTCCATTGAGGGCAACAAGAGGCATCGGTAGGGTCTCACTTCCCAGGATCCCCCTCCCCCAATTTATCAGAACTACTGGTAAGAAGTGTCTCCTGTGAACCAGACCACAGACCTAGCTAACCCAGGAGTCTCCTCTGGCTGGAAGCTGCTCTCCGAGGTCTTGGGCTGAGAACTGAACCTGGGGCCTTGCAGACACAAAGTGCCCCCCGCCCCGCATTGCTGCTGCATTGTGCTGGGGCCACGCAACACCCAACAGCTCTGGCCCCATGTGCGCAGCAGACGCAAGGAACTCAACCTCAGAAATGGTCGCAAGGCACAGCCAGTGCGCATTTCACAAGGCCCTGAACGACCTGGGACGACCTCCTCCATCCCATCCGAACACAGGAAGCTGCCACTTACAGCACGTCCGGCTACTGGTCCATCTGGGTTCCTATCATTTGCAGCAGCCTTCTCCAACCCAGGGCCCTCCGGACGTCAGAAGGCAACTCCTGGCCACCACTTAGGGAAACGTGCTGCGCTCAGCTCGGAGTGGCAACTGTCCACTCAGGCAGGAGAGGAGGGGAAACACCTTGGCTACGGGGAGTGCGGGGGAGCAAAAATGGAGTCACGGGCGTGCGTGCCGGGGTGGGGATCTTGCTTGAGCGAGGCGGGCTGCGTCCTGGCCCGCCCAGAGCGCCCGCCCCGGCACCGTGAGCCAGGGCGCGCCGGACGCCCCGCTGCTCGCCCTCTCCCCCCTCGCACGCCCCGCAGTGATTCAGCAGCCGCGGCCGGCGGCCTCCTCCCGCCCCGCCCCGCCCCGGGCACAGCCGGGCTGGCCAGGGCCGCCAGCGCGCCTTCTTCCATGGGGAATGCGGCGCAGGGCGCAGGCCTTTCCCCCGCGCGCCTGGCGCTCCGGGCAGCGCAGCAGCGGCCCGGCCTGCAGGCCGGCGGCCGCCCGCCGCGCACTCCGGAGCACGTGGAGGCGGCGAGGGAGGCGGGCGCGGGGCGCGGAAGGGCCGCGCCGCCAACTTCGGCGCGCTCCAGTCCCTTTGTTTCCAGGCAGACTACAGTGCGGTGGCCAGAGCGGGCGAGTGCGCATGTGTTCGGAGAGGGGGGCCGCCCGGCGCGCTTTCCCTTCCTGTTTTTTGCGCTTCGCAAAAGGTCCTTCCCCGCAAAAGGCCGCCCCCGCGGCCAGGAATCCCCCTGCCCCTCTCGACGGGCCACACCGCTCGCGCACCGCCAGGGGCCGGAGGCGCGGCACCTGGGCGAGGGGACGCCGGCAACGCGCCCGCCGAGCGCTGGAGACCCCAGGCTGCGCGGCCCGCCCCTCCCGGCCCCTAGAGAGCTTCTGGCGAGAGGATTTTGCTCGCCCGGGGACTTTTCGGGAGCCCAAAGCAACCCTCTCGGCTCTTAGATCTTCCCCCTCCTCACATGGAAAGTTTTAATTTTTTTTCCAACGATCGATTTTAACAAACCAAGCCAGGATTGGAACCAAGGGCTGCTACGCGAACTTTAAAGCCGAAAAGCATACGCTGGCTGTTATGCAATCACTTCGGGGGAAAGGGCCGGGAAGGTGGCGAAGAAAGCTGGAGCGAAGAAAAAGTAGGAGAAAGGCCCATCAGCCGCAAAGATCCCCCCACTAAAAAAAAAAAAAAAAAAACGACACACACACGACGCTCCCGCCTATTTTCATGACCAGAGTTATCCGCCATTGAAAGAGTTCACGACCATGTTCATGTCAATCAAGTCGCGTTTGTTTGTTGTTTTTCCGACAGGGTTATAACGCCTTTCCTAGCCCTCTTCCTAGCGCTTCAGAGTGGGAAGCAGCAAGGAAATTCCAACATTCCAATGAAAAGCAAAATTAAGGGACGTCACTCATCACACCTCGTGAAACTTACAAGGGAAAAAAACCTCCACGAGCCTGGTTGGGAGCTGCGCTGCTCGCTCGGAGTTTTTTCTTTTTGCTCTTGCAAACCTCATCAGCAGCACTTCGGCCTGGGAATGAGTCCCTCCCCGCCCCCCGCTTTCTAAGGCGACGTATTCCAAAGTGACGCGCATTTACGCACCGCGGCGGTCTCCGCTGCAGCGGCCATCTGACTCAATAAACAAACCACATCAACAACCTGCCAAGCTTGGGCACCAAAGCATAATGGAGGTCAAGGGGGGGGGGGGGGGGGGGCGCGCGGGGGGGGGGGGGGAAGGCAGGATCCCGTGGAACAAGGCCGGCTTCTAGACCGACCCCACGGAGTCGCCCCCCTGCAACCGCGGCGCGCATTTTGCAGAACGCCACCCAGGCATCGAGGCGGGCATTCCTCGCCTCCCAGCAGATTCCAGGGAGGAGCAACGCGGTGGGGGGGGGGGAGAAAGCAAAGAGAGAGGGCGACGCTTACCTTACGCTTCTCCGCTGCTGCTAGCAAGACCTCGCCGCGAGGAGAGGGGCCAGCAGTCCGCGGCAGCGGCCCATCGAGGCGTCGTCGGCAAGGAGAAGCGCGAAAGCCGCGGCGCGCGGCGGCTGCTGCGGCGCCGGGGGAGCGGTGGGGAGGCTTCCTGGGCTTTGGGCTCCTTCCTAGCATGGGTGTCTCATGCATACCGCCATTTTAAAAAGGAGGAGCGGGAGGGGGCGAAGGAGGAAAGAACTGGAGGAGGCAGGCGAGGGAGGGAGGGAGGGGAGGGGCGGCAGGAACGCCCGGCGTCTGGAAAAATCATGAGAACTAGCAGCAAATCAAAGCACGCCCCGCGGACGCGCGGACGCTTCCTGGCCGGGCGGGGCCCGCCGCCGCAGCGCCTCGGGAGGCGGGGAAGAGCAGAGCGCGGCGGGGCCCGGCAGCCGCTCACAGCGCCGGCGGAAGGAGAGCGGCGCCCTCTGAAGCGGCGGCTCGGGCGCCTGGGCGCGGCGGCGGCGGCTCCCCCCGGGCTGCCTCCCGCTGCCCGGCCGGAGATGGTACGCTCCGCGCGGCAGCGCCCCGGCTGGCGCTGGGCGGCCAGCGCGCTGCCATAGCAACTCCGCGCCGCGCCCCGTCATCTGCCCAAGGTGAGTGCGTGCCGCGGCGCACGGAGCGGCAGCCGGGCCTGGCGGGGCAGCCCCGCCGCAGTAGCGGACGGGGCGCCCGGCGCCGAGCTCGCAGCAAGCCTTCCCCAGCCCCGCGCGGAAAGAGCGCAGGCGGATCAGGAAAGGTGCAGGGCGCGGGTTCGGGTATGTTAGGCGCGAAGCCGCGTCCGACCCATCGCGACCCCATTAGCAACGCTCTTCCAGGCTCTCCTGGCCTCTACCATCCCTCGGAGTCCACCCAAGCCCACACCCACTGCCCCAGTGACCCCATCCAGCCACCTCATCCTCTGCCGCCCCCTCCTTCTTTTGCCGTCAGTTGGGCCATCAGTTGGGCCCTGCATCAGGCTCTTCTCCAGGGAGTCCTTCCTTCTCATTAGTTGGCCAAAGTATTTGAGTCTCATCTTCAGTGTCTGGCCTTCTAAAGAGCAGTCAGGGTCGATCTCCTCTAGGACTGACCAGTTCGATCGTCTTGCGGTCCAAGGGACTCTCAGGAGTCTCCTCCAGCACCACAATTCAAAGGCCTCAATCCTTCGGCACTCAGCCATACATCATTATTATTATTATTATTATTATTATTATTATTATTATTATAACATTTCTATGCCGCCCCTTGCCGAAACCTCGGGGCGGCTTACAACATGATAAAATACATTGAAATACAATAGTACATAATAAATTACCATGAAATA
>NW_025336401.1:2307447-2378385 GCF_004798865.1 Varanus komodoensis
GTGAAGCTGACGGAGGACTGGAGTCATGTGAGCATAACGCCCCGTCCCCGTCAGCAGCCTGGCAGCTCTATTTTGAACCAATTGAAGCGTTCGGACTGTCTTCAGGGGAAGCCCCACGTAAAGCGCGTTACAGAAGTCTAGGTGGGAAGTCACCAGCGCGTGTGTCACTGTCGCCAGGCAGTCGTTATTATAACTGGGAAAACCATAGCTTTGACTATACGAACTTTTGTCCACTGGATGATGTCTCTGCTTTTTAGTATGCTGTCTAGATTTGTCATAGCTTTCCTCCCAAGGAGCAAGTGTCTTTTAATTTCTTGGCTGCAGTCCCCGTCTGCGGTGATCTTGGAGCCTAGGAAAATAAAATCTGTCACTACCTCCATTTCTTTCCCATCTATTTGCCAGGAAGTGAGAGGACTGGATGCCATGATCTTAGTTTTCTTAATGTTGAGTTTCAAGCCAACTTTTGTGCTCTTCTCCTTCACTCTCATCAAGAGGCTCTTTAGTTCCTCTTCACTTTCTGCCATTAGAGTGGTATCATCTGCATATCTGAGGTTGTTGATATTTCTCCCAGCAATCTTAATTCCAACTTGTGATTCATCTAGCCCAGCCTTTTGCACGATGTGCTCTGCATATAAGTTAACATATAAGGGTGACAATATACAGCCTTGCCATACTCCTTTCCCAATTTTGAACCAATCAGTACTTGCATGTCCAGTTCTTACTGTTGCTTCTTGACCCACATATAGGTTTCTCAGGAGACAAATAAGATAGTCTGGTACTCCACTCTCTTTAAGAATTTGCCACAGTTTGTTGTGACCCACACAATCAAAGGCTTTAGCATAGTTAATGAAGCAGAAGTAGATGTTTTTCTGGAACTCCCTAGCTTTCTCCATGATCCAGCGTATGTTGGCAATTTGATCTCTAGTTCCTCTACCTCTTTGAAACCCTGCATGTTCCAATCCTGTGGCCACTGTTGAGTTTTCCAAATTTGCTGGCATATTGAATGTAGCACTTTAACTGCATCATCTTTTAGGATTTTGAATAGCTCAGCTAGAATACTCTCTCCTCCACTAGATTTGTTGTTGCTAAGACTTCCTAAGGCCCTTTTGACTTCACATTCCAGGATGTCTGGCTCGAGGTCAGTGACCACCCCATCATGGTTATCAGGGACGTTAAGCTCTTTCTTGTATAGTTCTTCTGTGTAATCTTGCCACCTCTTCTTAATCACTTCTTCCTCTGTTAGGTCTCAGCCACTTTGGTCCTTTATCATGCCCATCTTTGCATGAGACCTTCCCTTCATATCTCCAATTTTCTTGAAGAGATCTCTGGCCCTCCCTATTCTATTGTTGTCTGTTTCTTTACACTGTTCATTTAAGAAGGCATTCTTATCTCTTCTAGCTATTCTCTGGAATTCTGCATTCAATTGGGTGTATCTTTCCCTTTTTCCCTTGGCTTTTGCTTCCCTTCTCTCAGTTATTTGTAAAGCTTCCTCAGACAGCCGTTTTGCTTTCTTGCATTTCTTTTTCTTTGGGATGGTCTTAGTTGCTACCTCTTGTACAATGTTGCAAACCTCCATCCATAGTTCAGGCACTCTGTCTATCAGATCTAATTCCTTAAATCTATTTGTCACCTCTGCTGTATATTCATCAGGGATATGATTTAGGTCATACCTGAGTGGCCTAGTGCTTTTCCCTACTTTCTTCAATTTAATCCTAAATTTTGCAATGAGAAGCTCATGATCTGAGCCACAGCCAGCTCCTGGTCTAGTTTTTACTGACTGTATAGAGCTTCTCCATCTTTGGCTGCAGAGTACATAGTCAATCTGATTGCTTTGTTGACCGTCTGGTGATGTCCATATGTAGAGTCGTCTCTTGGGTTGTTGGAAAAGAGTGTTTGCTATGACCATCGTATTCTCTTGACAAAATTCTACCAGCCTGTGCCCTGCTTCATTTTGTACTCCAAGGCCAAACTTGCCTGTTATTCCGGTTAACTTCTGGCTTCCTACTTTAGCATTCCAGTCCCCCATGATGATACGGACAACATTTTTTGGTGTTATTTCTAGAAGGTGTTGTGGGCCTTCATAAAACCGATCAGCCTTTTCAGCACCAGTGGTTGGGGCATAGACTTGGACTACTGTGATGTTGAATGGTTTGCCTTGGATTCGAACTGAGATCATTCTGTCATTTTGGAGATTGTATCCCAGTACTGCTTTTCCTACTCTTTTATTGACTATGAAGGCTACTCCACTTCTTCTGAGGGATTCTTGCCCCCAGTAGTATACCTGATGGTCGTCTGAATTAAATTCACCCATTCCTGTCCATTTTAGTTCACTGATTCCTAAGATGTCTATGTTCAGTCTTGTCATCTCATGTTTGACTATGTCCAGCTTGCCTTGATTCATAGATCTTACATTCCAGGTTCCTATGGAGTATAGATCTTTGCAGCATCGGACTCTCCTTTCACCGTCAGATACATCCACAACCCAGTCGTTTAATTCTTTCTGGCGCTACTAGTACTAGCCCCCTGCTCTTCCCCAGTAGCACATTGGACACCTTCCGACCTGAGGGGCTCATCTTCCGGCGTCATATCTTTCTGCCTTTTGGTACTGTCCATGGGGTTTTCAGGGCAAGGATACTGGAGTGGGTTGCCGTTTCCTTCTCCAGTGGATCACGTTTTGTCAGCGCTCTCTGCTGTGACCTGTCCATCTTGGGTGGCCCTGCACTGCATAGCTCATCGCTTCATTGTGCTACACAAGCCCCTTCACCACGGCAAGGCAGTGATCCATGAAGGGGCAAGGGAGGGCTCCCTTAATGGCATGTTGACGCCTGGCCGGAGAGATGTGAGCCGGGTAGCTGGCCTCCCCACAGCTGCAACCTGGAGCGTGTGATGCCCTTCAGGAGCAGCCGTCTGCCCCCCCCCCACCCCGCATGGTTGCCCTGAAGGCAGCTTTGCTGAAATGCAGCTGCCCCTGCGGGAAGGGGGGAAGGGGGACTCCGGCCACATCTAGTCCCCCACCCCTGGGCTTCTTCGGTTTGGCACTTCTGCCCCTGAGCGACTGGGGAGCGTCAACACAACGCCCTCCCCTGGCTGGGGCTCCCCAGGGAAGTCCACATCTGCAGCAGGGGCAGTGAGAGCCCACAGCACCCTGGAGCCGGCATGACTCCAGCGTGGCCTCGGCTCTCGGGAGGCTGCCTGTTTCTCCGCAGGTGTGGGGGTTTGTTTTCAGCTGGCAGATGGCAGAGATGCATTCATACTGAAGGAAAGCAAACAGGGTGTGACTACAAAGGCCTGTGGACAAGAAATGCAGGGAAGTGTGCAGACTGTTCCCGGCCTGTGTAGAGTTCACACATTGCAAAAGTGGTGCGTTTGAACCAGAAGGCAGGAGAGAGATTTCAGCAGGCAAGTTCAGACAGGAAAATGGGCTCATCTCTCCCCACATACCCCAGCCAGGGCAAAGGCACCCCAATTTAACACCTAAAGAGGGGCAGCTGTCCTCTGCCTTCCGAGAGAAAGCCAGCTACAGCTCACCTGAGTCCAAATGCTGCAGAACATGACTTGCTCATCATTTCTAGCCCAGCAGCTGAATGTTGAAAACGACGGCCAGGTTTAGGGTTCCTTTTCGCCTTCCAACTATGGCAGTGTTTGTTTACTCCGGCAGCACGTTTCAGACGTAAGAAGCATTCTAAGCATCACCCGAGAAAGCACCACGGATGCGGGGGGGGGGGGGCAAAGGCAGTGTTTGCTTTGTTGGCCACTCCACCTTTTCCTGCTTTTTCACTTTTTCTCCCCGCAGCCATACAGCTGTGTTCCTGAAACGATGTGATACCTCGGCTGAGATTCCTGAGGAATTCTTGCAAGTATCGGGTCCATGTTTCAAATATGCCAGGACTAATCCCATAATATTCAAGGCATGAGTTAAACAGGATAGAAAGCCCTGGCGTCAGTTGCAGTTCTCCACCTCTGCCCCCAGACAGCAGCTCCAAATTGCATGGAGTTATTGACCAGTGCCTTCTGTAGCCTTTCCAAACTGTACTACAACTCCCATCACCCCCAGTCAGCCTGGCTGCTGGGGTAGACTTATAGAAGCAGAGCGAGTCAGAAGGGGTCTCCCAGGCCATCTAGTCTGACCCCTGGCTCCGTCCGGCTCCTCCCACGGCATGCCTGCCACAGCTGGGTGCTGTGGTCCAGCAACATTCAGATGTTCAGCCAGTGCTTACTGAGAGGATGCAGATTTGGACCTTCCTTTGGTGACATGCATGTGGATCAAGGAGCAGCAGTCGTCGTGGCAAAAGTGTGCAGCACAGCTGACCATCACCTAGTGCTTTCCAGTGGTTTTGGACCTCAGCTCCCATCAGCCTTGGCCAGCATGACCAAGGACCAGGCACACTGGAAGCTGTAGTGCCAGGTACCGCAGAGTTCCCATGCTGATTCGACTACCCTGCCGACCATATACGCAGTAAGAAAAAGGCAGAAAAAGGAGTAGCCCAGACCCGGGCCACGGTCCGCAGATAAGTGAGGTTCGTCCATGGCTGGAGTGAAGCATTCCGGGTCTGCCCAGCCTCGGCCGCAGGGATCGGGAGACCATCTTGGCAAACAGCCTGGAGACACGCTTTCCAGTGTTTTGGCCTCCAACTCCCATCCACCCTAGCCAGTATAATCAAGGCTTCAAGAGGATGGGAGTTAGAGGCCCTGCGGTTCCATCAGGTTACAGGCTATGGAAGAAAAATGGGACAGAAGCCTTTCAGCTGAGTTTTTTTCCTGTGCAGGAGGGGCTTTGCATTTTTCTCCATATTTTTTGGAGAAATGCCTTTGAATTGCCTCCACTGCCCTGGGATCCATCCTGAGGAAGGGTGCTGTAGGAGCGCCTTAAATAGTGACTTTAGCAACACACACAAAGCCATTGGCTCTGAGTGTGCCTAGCAGCTTGGAAAACAACGGATCCCAGTTTCCTTAATCCCTCCGTGGTTGCAAATCGGCGCTCGGACTGGATTCTGGCCATGGGCAGTGTTGAGATCCAAGCCCCAGGTCGGCCTTCTGTTTACCTCCGAATAAAAAGCCCTCTCCGTGTAATTACAAGATTCCAGCTCGCTCGGGGGAGCGCGAGGCGGTGCAAGGCCGGGCCGAGCTGCAGTCGGCAGAATGACGGTGGCAGCGAAGGCGGTGTGTTTGCACACTGCCCGTCGCGGGCTCCTGTTGTGAACGCCGACAGCTTGCCACGCTGCCAGGGAGGAGGCGAATCCTGGTGGGGGGGGGAGGGGGCAGCCAGGGGCCCGTTTGCAGCGCGCCACAACCCTGCCGCCCTCCAGTAACCCGTCCTGTGAGCACAGCTGCTCGCGCACGAGCTGGAGCCGGGACACCCGCGCGTTCCTGGCCAGTCGGTGGCGCAGAGCATTCCCGGGAAGCAGCGCGCCAGGTCCATCCTGGTCGCAGTGCCTTTATCAGGCCAGTCAAAGGGTCCCAAAACCCCGCAAGCCCTGCAAGTCTCCAGGCAGGGTGTCGCGAGAAGCTGGCCGGGCGTGTGGCGTGCCGTCGGGTCGCCTGCGCGTTCAGCACCTGCTGCCATTTGGGAGGGTGGAGGGCCGTGCTGCAGGCCACCGCGTGAATGTGGACCTGGGTGGCATTTGCACGTGGGGCGGGTGTTTGCTCACAGTCTGCTGGTCTTCCCATGAATCCGTTGCCCTCCTGGCTCCTCCGCACCACACACACGCAACCCCAATAATTAAAAAAACCAGGTGCAGCCTGCAATCAGCAGAAGACGACTCGTCCTGGGAGGAGACTTCCCACCAGATGGAGAAAGCGGGAAGTGGCATTTTGGAGCGTGGCCTGAACACACACGCACAGCTTTGCCTGATCTGTAACCCAGCCAGGACCACCCTTTCTGCCACTGATTTCTGAGATGCCTCACAGTTCTCATTTATTCTCGCTGGAGATGAATGCATCGTGCAAGGTAAGAACATAATATGTGTGCACCCACTATATATCCATCTCACACACATCCCTGGGAAAATGCATTTGCTCCACACACCTTCAGAAAGACCAGTGGGGGTTGGCGCTCCTTGAAGAGACAACATAGGCCGAATTTGGCAACAGGGACCAGAAGAAAGCCACTTCGATGGTCGAGTCATGCGAGACACAAAGAGGCTTGACTTCCCAAAGGCATCTGAAGGAAGAAAGGGCAGATTGTTTTTGTCATCTTGAGGACTGGTGAAGTGGACTGGCAGTACCAGGTCCATGAGGGACAGATGGACACACACATTCAGACAGAGAATTGATCTGTGTCTACACAAACACGTATGTATAGTTAACTAAGGGAAGTGGTGGCAGCTGATAATTTGGGTAGGGATAAAATGCATTCCTAGAGGAAATAAATATACGAATATATGAGCAGAGCCAGCTGGAGCCAGGGGCTAGACTAGATGGCCCGGGAGTCCCCTTCTGACTTGCTACATTTCTGTGAATGCGTTTCCACTGGTCAGGCATGAGTGCCATCGCTTATACAGCCAAAACAGCCAAGAAGAGAGATCATCATTAAATTTATTTTAAATATCACATTGCATCTGTATCCTCCTTTTCGACTTGAGTGGTTTAGAGAATTTCATTTTATCCTCCAAACAACAACCCTGCGAGGTGGGTTAGGCTGGGAGTGAATGACTGGTCCAGCGCCGTCCAATGAATTCCTGGCTGAAGGGGGACTAGAACTGGGGGCTCCCCAGTCTGCAGCCCAACATCAAACGCGCTTGCCAGAAGCCGTTTGGCTTGTGGAAGCCCAAGAACACTTGGCTGCAGTGGCCACCCAGCGCAGGGGAGCGAGAACGGAGCGCTCGGTGTGTGGGAGGGAGGGGAAAAGGGGCAGCGCTGGGCGGCCAGCGGCCAGCCAGGTTGCCCTGGGAGAGCAGCCGCCAGGAACCTTTGGTGCAGCGACCACAGGCAGTGGCACATGGCCTGGTTGCCAGGAAGCCACAGCTTGGAGGAGCAAGTTCTACGATTCAGTAATTGGGTTCTGCCCCCCCCCCCCGAGCCCATCTGACGACGAACCAAAGTGATGACCGCCAGGATGGCACTGCTCAGTTCTGTGCTGAGCCTAGCAGAAGGGGGTGCTTTGCCCAAGCAGACACCCCGGCATGCCCTGAGCCCGGAAGTGGCTTCTGTTTCTGCCCAGGTTCCCCCAGCACCGTGCGCCGCTTCCTCCATGGCTGGGCAGCCAGCAGGGCTGCATCGCTGAAGGGCATCGAGCCAGGAGGATCCCTGCAGTGTGGCCAGAGCCGGTTTGTGAAGCGCGCCTTTGCCACAGCCGCATGTGCTGGCCGGTGTTCCTGCAGACTTGTGCTCAGAGCAGGGCGAGAGTCAGGCCTTTGTGGCCAGGACTGCGGCTGGCTGGAGCTGAGGCCCTCCATGCACCTACTTCGCAAGTCTCGGAGGGAGAGGGGTGCCCAGCTGTGGGTGCCCTTCACGCGCTGCCCAAAACAAGGACGGGTCGCCCGGGCCACGCTGTGTCTGGCCAGCACAAATATCTCGAAAGATCCTCACGGCCTCTCCTCTTCACAGCTTCATTTCTTCCAAACCCTCCGCAGGGACCTAACTGCCTATTAGAATAATTCAGGTTATTTTCAGAATCTAATCTGAGAAAATGAATTAAAACAGCCAAACCCTTCATTAGTTCTCGGAGAAATCATTTCTCAAGTCAAGGAGGGCAACAACGTGGCGTGATGCAGACCCAACAAGCCGAATTTATTAATTATCCTCTCTTGGACGGAGAGAAGAACACGGCGGGACGAGTGCCTTCCTGGGGGCAGGAGGGAAAAGAAGAGTTGCTGCCGGCAAACATATTTACTCATTTAGACATTCAACACTCCTCATCACCTTCAAAGCCCATCACCTTGAAGTCCCCCTTTCCGCTTTTAATTCACCAGCCTTTTCCTTCTTGATTTCGGATCACTCAGTTGTGCAAAGGCTGCCCTTCGTCAGAAGAATTGCCAGCCTTACAGGTTGGCACGCATCAAGGGTCCTTGCGAAGAGCCCACCCTCCATCTGGGCAGGGTTGCCATTGTCAGGGTCTCTTTACTAATGGTGAGAAGGGGGTACCAAGACCCTCAGGGAAGATGGGATCACCTTGAACCCCAGCGGTTTTTTGGTGAGATCGCCCAGGCCCCCTGCAGCGGGTCGTGCTCTCCACCACCGACTGCAAATCGCAGCCCATGCACAGACACGTCTATTAGCTGCTAGCCACATACACCAATACAGAGGGTGAGGCTTCCAGGTAATCCCAGTGCAATAGCATCCTGATGTCTTTAGGCATGACATGTTCTAAATGCCTCAGAAATACTGGTAATAAGAGCAAGGAAAACATGACTGATTGCTGTATTGACAGCTCAGCCTGGCAAATTCTCGACCGCTCAGGTCGGCCGGGTCTGCCTGTCTAACCGTGCAAAGGTGTCTGATGGAGGAACCGTTCCGGCAGCCTGGTGCGACAACCACACTCCAGGCGCTGGCCTCTGTGGGACTAGCTGTTCAGGTGGGCCGCTCAGAAGCAAATGGACACGTCCTTTCAGGCTTTCTGCTGCTAGCGAGAGCACAGCTGTTTCCTCACCGATCCTGATGCTCCTGCTAAGAATGCCACCTTCTGAAGGCAACGGCAACACGAAGCAGCAGCCTGGCTTGAATGCTGGTGCCTTCTGAGAACGGTTTGATTTTGTAACCCTTTTCTGCCAGGATTTATCTGAATGTTCCCAACACCGCGCATGGGAAACGGGGCCTCCGCGGCAGTGGCGGGGCCTTCGTGACTTACGCCCGCCTCGAGACTTCCCCTGGCCACCTTCGGTCAAAGTGCGGCTGAGTGCCTGCGAGAGCCCCCTGGGCTTCCTCCTCTCCCTCGCCATGGGAACCTGCTTGCTCCCCTGCGCCTCGCTCGGCCCGGAGCACGGGGCTGCTGAGAGGAGCCCCCGCCCTTGTGCCGCGGCCCGGGCCGCGACAAGCGAAGGGCAGCACAGACGCGGGGCGGCGGGTGACGATGCTGAGGAAGGGGGCCCACGGAGGGCGGGTCTCCGAGACTGGGGCAGGCAGGGGTCCTTCACGCCGAGTTCTGCCTCGGGGGAGCCGGGCTGGGGAGCAGGGCTGCACTGTGCCGAGTGGCAGCCTGACCCCATGTGAGGTGACGTTAGTGCGGGAAATCCGTGCAAGGAAGAGAGCTAAGCCTCTCCACCCAGCCCGAACAGGTCCGGCTGGTTGGAGAGCAGACTCGAGTCGAGTCCCTGAAGAGCGGCTGGGCGCGGAGGGGCCCAGCCCTCCTGGTGCTGCTGGGATGGGGGCTTCTTACCCCCCGAGAGGGGGGCAAGAGAGGGGCAGCTCCGCTGTTCCCCGGGGTTCCCTTGGGTATGTTTGCCCCCGCTGCCTTGGTTACCCCTGGACTGGCTGGCTCCCTGCGGGAGAATCTGGCTCAGGGCCTGCGAGGGTTTCCTCTCCCCTCCTCCGGAGCAGAAGCGCAGTTTCCTTCGGGAAAGGGAAATGCCTGAGTTGGACCATCCCGAGGCAACATTTGGGGGTCATTTGCATCGAGTTTCCCGCCTCGGGCCTTCACACAGCCCTTTGCCCTGCCTAAGGACGCAGCCTGTGGGTAGTGAAATACAACCTACATCTAGGGGGAAAAGCTTTTCAAAGAGGAGGCTGCAGGAGCGCGACATTCTGCACTGCCATGTGACAGGAATCAGTGTGCAGGGGGACCCCTCTCTCCCACCTTGCACGGATCAGGGACGTGGTCTGGACCTCTGGGAGGGAGCTGAGCTGGGCATGGCTCAAGTGGCAGAAGGACCTCCACACGGGGCAGGGCATGCGCTTGCCCGAGGGCATGGAGGAAGGCGCAGTCTTCCTCAGGAGGGTCCCGATGGCGGCTCAGAGCAGAGCAGTCCGTTCAGTCCAGCAGCCGCTCACACAATCGGCTGCCCCAAAGGGAGGTCCACAGGCTGCAGAGGAGGGACAGTGGCTCCCACCTGGAAGGAGCAAGAAGCCACCAGGACTGATGCCCATGGAAAGCCGCTGCTGCCGCCTCCATGAACTTGCCCACCCCCCTTAAAGCCACCCACATAGCTGGCCTCCATGGAGGCCCGTGCAAGTGACTCCCGCAGGGCCTGAAGCAGCCCGTCCTTCCATCTGGCCTGGGTCTCACACCTGTCGGCTTCATGCGATGGCCCAGCTGGGCTCACGCGCTGTGCCCGAGGGAGAAGAGGGTCCCCCTCTCCACGCCCCTGCTCCAGACACAAGCTGGAGGCTTCAGACCACATCTCCCCTCAAGTTGCACCCTTCCCTTGCAGGGGACTGCTTCACCCCCCACCCCCCAATCATTTTATGGAGAGAGCGAACACCCAACGCAGGTGTGGCTGATGTAATCGCCCCCTGGGGCAGCACCGTCACTTCCTCTGGCAGGAAGTGTTCCATCTGCCACCCTTCTTACTAGCTGAGCACATTCCCTTGATGTGGGGAAGCATCCAAAAGGACAGGCTGGGAGGCAAAGATCGTAATCTCGCCCAGGCACACCTGGGGAGGGATGTGGGACAGTCAGCAGCAGGCCAGGTGCCTGGCTCTTTCCAGCTGGGATGGAGTGTCGCAGCAACCCTGGTCCTGTGCTTTTGGGGAGGCATCAGAGGACTCCCATGGGAGGTGGCTGAGGCCCCATTGGTGCGGGTGTTCAAGGATAGGCTGGGCATGCGCATGGCGGGCATGTTGTGAGCGGAGCCGGCTGGAGCCGGGGGTCAGACTAGATGGCCCGGGAGGCCCCTTCTGACTCACTGTTTCTGTGTCTACGACTTCTGGTGCCTTCAAGGCCTTGTGCAAGTGCTTCACTTGCTTCAGTGGCTGGTATAAAGGATCAGACCCATTCCTGGAGGACCAAGACAGGCCTGTTAAGGGCTACCCGCAGCTCAGGGGACTCTCCAGCTTTTGAGCCCAGCTCATGATGGTGCTCGAGGGCAGCTTGCCCATCGCCCCCTGGCTTCTTTTAAAGCACCTTGATATGAAGCCACCAGGAGGGTTCAGAAACCTTCGCTTGATGCTTCAGAATCTTGCCAGGTCAGCCTCACAGCAAGCGCGGCAGATGGCTGCACTGTAAGCGTGGCGTTGCTGCCGGCTGGTGGCCATGCGGTGAAACTGCAGAGATGCTTTGCGCGTGTTTTTTTGTATGGACTTGGGTTGCACGTATTTCCTTGAAGACAGCAAAGTTTCAAGGGGGGGTGTGCTGGGGTGGGGAATCTCTTAGGGTGGCCAGTGCTGTGGGCTAACCAGTCCTCTAGTCAGGAAAGCCCAGGAAAGAGGGAATGCAGTGTTTTTAAGGTCAGAATTGGAAGCCTTAGCTATTTATTTTATTTTATTATTATTTATTAAAACATTTTTATGCCGCCCCATTCGCCGAAGCCTCGGGGCGGCTTACAACAATAAATTAGATTCACATAACTACAAATTAAAATATATACATTAGAATAAAATAAGCCACCCTGGCCAGATAAAATTCAATAATATTAACATTTAAAATGCTGCTTAAATAAAAAGGTCTTCGCCTGGCGCCGAAAAACAAATAACGACGGTGCCAGGCGGACCTCTCTGGGGAGCGTGTTCCATAGATTGGGCGCCACCGCTGAGAAAGCCCTCCTCCGGGTACTCACCCTCCTAATTTCTTTCACGGAGGGCTCCCGGAGAAGGGCCTCTCCCGCCGATCTCATGCAACCAAAAGAATTCTAATTTTAGTTCCCCCCTCCTCTTGCTTGGCCTGCCTTATACGTTTGCGTCATTTCAGCACGGAGAGTCAAGTTAATAAACTTTTAGTCCGCTCCTTAAAGTGAAGATGACATGAAATATGCTTACTCAGTTTCCCAAAACTGTTGAATAAAGCCAGAGGCAGAGTTTACATAAGAGAAATTGAGCCACTCCACTCCCAAGGCTTAATTAATCCTGCATTCTCTTCCTGCAGTGGCCAACCGCTTGCCCATGGGAAACCCACAGGCAGGGTATGAATCCTTGTGCACTTCACCAGAGTATCGAAAAGGCGCATCAAGGCCCTGTGCAAACCAGTTCCCAGCGGGTCCTCGTGCGATTGTGTCAGCTGTGCCGCCTGCAGCGTTCTTGCCTTGTCCCTGCCCAGTCACTCAGCAAAAGGAGGGCATTTTCCCTGAGTAATGACAAAAACCAGCGGTGCAGCAGAAAATTTTGACATGCACAGTGGGCACGTACTTGCAAATAGAAATGAGTGGAAAATCACAATAATCAGAGAATGCCATAAGAAATGCAATCTGTTCTTTACCTGCACCCTCTAAATATGAAATGCATCATTTTATGGTAATCCCATAACATGATCACACCAAACTGCGAATTACAATAAAAATGAGGCATCCAAGATGGCGTATTTTAGACAGCTCTCCAGCTTGCTCTCATTTCCAATAATTCAGATCCCTCTGAATATTAATAGTGCTAAACTGTGCCCTTATTGAAAGGTATTCAAGCCGAATAAGTAGTAAGAACGGCATTCCACTCTCAGAAAACTATTTTCTTCAGCTACAAACACCTGTATTATCATTACATTTATACAAATTACAGCTTGAAAAGACTAAATGTCTCAACTTTGGGTGCTAAATGTACATGTCCAGGGTAAAAAAAATAATAGAATGGAAGACCCCCAATATTTGCAAGATTCTGCCTAAATGTTGCTGAGAGCTTCCAACCCTCTATATCATGCATATTTTCTGTACCTAGAAAATATAAATAAAGCCCCAATCAGCCAAACATGCAGGCTTGGGCTCAAGAGGCACACAGCTTTCCAGCTTGTGTAATATGAGTTAGCAGCCCCCCAACAGGAGCTCAGCTCAGGGACGAAAGTTTTCCATGTAAAAACTTTCACATCCTCAGAGGAACAGGAACTGGAGCCGAACCATCAGGAATAAAACAGAAGGCTCTTTGCCGGTTTGGTGTCCAACATCTGACAGCTTGCCAAGGCCATTTCTGTATGCAGGTCAGCCTTCCCCAAACCACTGCCTTCCAAATGGGCCGGACCACAACTCCCCTCAGCCCCAGCCAGCACGGGTTCATTTGCAAGCCTGCCTCCCTATTCCTGGTGGGATATCCAGGCCACGTTCAGGGGGCAGGAATGCTCCCTTTGCAGGGCTTTGGGCAAAAAAGTGCCACAGAAGCAACGCAATGAAAGAGGAACAGAATTGAACGGGTACCGTCACACAAATCGGTGATCACGGGAAAGCTGGAGTCCTCGTGCACGTAAGGAGAGCCCTGCCGGCCAGATCCCCGCTCCACCCCGTCCCGTTCACACAGCCGCCAACTGCCCACAGCACACGGGTGCAACAGCATCCCCCCACACCCATGCTCCCCAGCCACTGGTGCACACAGGCACACCACCTCTGGGCTGGAGGCAACACTGAGCCCCCTGGACTAGCACCCAGAAAGAGCAGCTTTTCCCCCGGGAATCGTGCAGGTTGGTGGCCATCAATGCTTCTTGTGGACGTGGATTCCGTGGGTTAATTCTGCACTGTGGGAAGAAGCCCCTGCGCCGACCTGTTCTGTGCGCGAGAGAACTGCCCCCGTCTCCACTGTGCATCTTTTGCCCACCTCCAACGGGTTCCCACACTCGCCTTTTCTCTCCAGGCTGAATAACTGCAGTCGTGGCTCAGCCCCTCGACGGCGTCGATCGCCTTCTGCCGCGCTCTTCCCACTCCGCATTCCCCGGCAGGACGCAGCTCTTGGAGCTGCTGGAAGGACGGCCAGGCACCAGGACGTTCAAGAAGGAACTGCTCGGGCCTCACCCAAGCTCCAGCTGTGGCTCAGGAGAGGCTTCCGGGAAGAGGTCCTGCTGGGGGCACACCCTACTCACGAGGAGGCCCTTGCAACAGCCACATCCTTCCCCTGCCTCTTCAGACAGCCCAGCGTCTGGGGACTGAACGGCTGTTCCACCGAACAGGATGGGCAAAGTGGGGGCGGGCAGGGCTGCGTGTCCCACGGGAGCTCAAAGGCCATCGGGTGCTGGCCCCCCGGTGGCCCTGCAGCTCAGCGGGTGACCCTGGGCCAGGCACTGGCCCTGCCATGCGCGGAAGAAAGGTGGGCTATCAGTGCGGTCAGTGCACTCCTTGTTGCGGCTTTGGAACTGGGAAATGAGGACACGCCAGAGCAACTGGAGGCCGCGTTGATTCTGGCCAGGCACCTCCGGGGCCAGGCGCCCGCGGTGGGTGTGCAGACAGTCCAAGGCAGGTGGGCCTCCACGATTCTCGTCTGGACAACCGGCACCTGCACCTTTCAGCACACAGCAGGGCAGGGGTTGTGCGTGCGGGGCAAGGCTGGGCTCCCTTGGCAGCACGCTAAGTGCCAAGGCAGGGAAGCGGGCATGGCTCCGGGGCAGAGCCCTGCCTTGCATGTGGAACGACGTAGGTCAGATCCCCAGGGACCCTGGGGGCTGCTGCTGCTGCCAGTCAGTGCTGTCGATACTGGCTTCAACACTCCAAGGGGCTAGTTCAGGACAAGAAAGATTCCTCGGTTCCAACAGGCATCCAAGCCAGAACAGCAAACAGGAGGGCAGCCATGGAAAGGCTTTGCAATGTGGAAGGTCTGGTCCGGAAGAGCATGCCTGAAAGCGACTGGGAGTGGCAACGGCACCCTAGCAGATCATCGGTCAGCGGGGGGGCAGTTCAGCAGGTGCACAAGAATCTGCAGAGGAGTTAACGCTCCCAAATGTGGCATCTTCAAAGCGGGTCAACTGGCCATGCCAAGGATCAGATTCCTGGACCCTAAGCATCCTTCCACAATCAGAAGCATCGGCCGAACGCCAGGGAAGAGCTTCTCTGATGCAGAAAAAGGAGAGCCACGCCAGCAGCGTGCACCAAGGAAATGTGACTTATTCACACAAAGCATAATCCATGTGTTTGTGTCTTGACATAAAAATGTCCCACAACTCCCAGCGTGCCCTAGCCAGGCCTAAAAAGCTGTAGGATATTTTTCCTGTCTAAGCAAACGTAGGATCGTGCCCCTCCTTACCTGCATACTGTAGACACTTGGGGGGCAGGTGACGACCCTTCCTTTTTGCAGGCATTTGGCCTTTAAACTGCTGTGTATTAATTTGACGGCTGGGTTCGCAGTGTTGTCAGTACATTTCATGTTTAATTATAATTTTGGGACACGTCTTACTGTATTATTCATTTAGGGTGATTCTGCTGGTAATGTTTAGGTACCTCCCCAGGGCCATTTGCCAGTTGGATGGTATACAAGCCTAACAGTAGCAGGAATTATAATCACGACAAAAATAAAGACGAAGGCTTGCTAACATTAAACACATTTCTGAGCAATGTGCAAACCATGCAGTAAAATGACACAGTAAACTCTTGCATGACACGAACGCCGAGATCGCTGTTCCGGGAAGGCTGTCTGAACAGGTGCAGTTCAGAAGGTGCTGAAGACTCAGAGTTGGTGCAAAGGTTCATTTCCAAGCCAAGGTAGACCCGCCCCCCCCCCCCCCCCCCCCTATTACTCAGGTTTGAAGATTGTTTTTCTTGTTTAAAATTTAGTTTTAGATTTTGTATCGTCAGCTTTTTATGGTGTCCTAACATGTCTTTAGTATGGTGCATTTTTAGTGTACCGTGTGAACTGTCCAGAGAGCTTCGGCTGTTGGGCAGCACAGTAGATAAACCAACAAACAAATGAAGACAATCAAATCAACAGAGAAAACACCAGGTCCGATCTCAGCTAGGGCTGGGAACGGCTGCTGCCAAAACCACGGCCAGCCGCCCCGAGACAGCAGTGGTCGGACAGTACACAAACATCTTAAACCAATTAAATAAATACATAAACCAGGGGTAGGCAACTTTTTGGACTTCACACCCCCAACGACTAGCTGTTGGGAGTTGTAGTCCAAAACATTCAATGGACACCTGTTTGCACAGACAGCATGATACGGAATGGAGTCTTACTTGAACTTCCTGTGTTCCTGCTAAAAACAGCTGTTATTTCAGAACCATGAGGACCAGTATCTTGCTTTCTCTTTAGGAGGAGGGTTGTAGCTCAGTGGCAGAGGATTTGCTTTACATGCACAGGGTCCCAAGTTCACTCCCAGGGATCTCCAGGTTGGGCTGGCGACATCTCCTGCCCAGGAGCTGGAGAGCGGCTGCTACCAGTCCAAGTAGAGGAAACGCAGCAAAGGGCACCTTCGGTGTTCATTGCCCTCCTCCTCCTCCTCCCCCCCCCCACCCTGACCATGCTTCTTGCTGGGTTTCAGTTCGTGGGCCAGAATACAACGCTGCTCAGGCCCGTTGTATGTGGACTGGAAGCGTTTCCTTCCCCTCCCACCGTCCTGCACAGGCTCGCTTGACGGACGGAGAGCGATCTGGCTGACAGCAAGGTGCAGCACCTGCATAAATCCAATTTAAATAACCAACCCACAATCGAAGACGGTAATTAAAGTTTTATTTTATCAACTCTATGGTTAAATTACACAATCAAAGTCAGTCGCCTCCCTCCCCCTTTCGCCGTCATAAATGGACATGATAAATAGCGGCTTATAGTGGAAATCAGTAGAATGCACATGGTTATGACAAAAATTGAACCCATATACTCAAACAGCCCCTATATACAACGAACAGTATACACAAAAGAAAAGGGAGCACTTTTTATTTTCATAACCCATGCACGCCAGAAAACAAAACTGCATCTCCTCCAGCCGGCCAATAGGGCAGCACAGCGGTGCCTTCTGAATTCAAGCCTTGATTATCTCTCCCTGTAAAAATCAAAGGATTCACTGGAGATGCAGGTTTGGCATTTCAATTGATTAAACCCCCCTATGTAAAATGGATTTTGTTGCTGCCCCCCCCCCTTTAAGTTGAGCAATCTCCTTAGTGCTCCAAAGATTGCTTGATGCAACCAGCTCTGGAGAAGGCTGAGAACCTCATTGAGACACAGGAAGAAGGGGCTCTTAAGTAGATGCACAGAGGATTGTTCGGCCAAGCAGCAAGATGCGGAGGGGTGCTTTCAATTTTTAGTAAAGCTGTTTTATGTGGTGTGTCACCAGCCTTATTCGGTTAGCATCACAAAGGAAAGAGTCATATTGCAAGAAGACCCAAGTTAAGATTCAATTTGCATGAATTCAGGAAATGCCATTGTCAGATGCCTTCAGCCCCACAGCTGAGAAGAAGGAAAGGTTAAATTATGTCAAGCCGAGCCATTAAAAATACGGCTACCAAGCACATAAACTGAAATTAGCATCAGTTCTCGTTAGAAGGCTAGGTAGGAAAGCTTCAAAGCATGTTCTCTCATCATCACTGCCCTCTTCACAAGGTTTTTGCATAGAGATTCAATGATCGAAGCACATTAACTCACACTCTGCCTCGCCTTCCAGACTGCCAGTAAAAAAGAACAGCAGAGAACTACGCGACGGATGTGCTAGTGGGACGCCAGGAAAAGATCTCAAAAATCAGAGGCAAACAATGCCCCTGTTCCAGGACTCCAGTGTCTTATTTGGAGCATGTTCAGCCGAGGGTAAAATGCTTCACAACTGCAGCCTTATCAGCAGTCCAGGGTGCAAGTCTGACCCCAAGGACCAATTTCCCTCGGAAGAGATAAAAGCGGCCCTGTCCAGCCACGGTCCAGCACTGGGTGCAGGGAGGGGACTGCAAACCGGCCACCCGCTGCCCTTGCATCAGCCGAGGGACCCCAGGGGCCACTCGGGGGCTTTCCGAGTGGCCCCCCCCCCCCGGCGTGGACCGCCCCGCCGCCAGGAGTGCTAGGCTTCAGCCAGCAGGGCAAGTGGCCAGGGATGCCGGGAGCGCCAGCCCTGCACATGCGGAGGCGCCAGTGGGGGAGGCTGGCGTGTCGCGTGGAGGTGGGCAGGGAAAGGCGCGGCTCAGGGGCAGCGCCCACAGCAGAAGATCCCAGGGCGCCCGCCCGTTCCTCTCCCCTCGCCCCAACCTGGATGGGAGGCGGGGAAAGACACGCAGCGAGCGCCAGGCGCCACCTTCCCCGCGTGGCCTGCTTCATCCCATTTCTCTGCCCCATCTTCCCCCAATGCCCGTCGCCGTGTGGCCACTTCGCCGTCCCTTTTGCCTCACACAGAAGAGGCTCACAGCCGCACCGGCCGCTGCAGGTAACGCTTAACTTCGTTTTGTTGCGCGATGCCTGAGGGGGCGTGCGGGTTTACCTGCATCCCCCGGGCCAGGTGGACGGGGCACTCACTGGGTATCTTCTGTACCTATCAGGACGGTGCACCGCTGGGCAGGCAAGCACCTCTCCCCGCCGAAGGAGGCTCACTGCAGAAAGAGCCCACGTTGGAGGCCCCCTCCGCGCATGGGCTCCCCAGAGCGCAGGCCTCCCGGCAGGCGAGTCTAGGACCCCGGCCACGCTCTGCTCACTGCTCTCCTTTCTCCCGAACACCAAGCTGAGGCGGCCCACCCTGTACAGCTCCATGCACAAGGAGGACGGCTGCTCTCGAGTCTGCGTTTCGCATCTTCCGTCGCTGCCTAAAATCTTAACATCTCAGAGGGACACTAAAAAGCCAACCAAAAAATAGCCTGGGCGTCACATCGCGACACAGAGAGTGGGAAGAAGCAAATCCTGGCCCAGGCATGTCCCCCCCTCGAAACGCTCAGCCGCAAATGCTGCGTCTACCCGAAAGAATCTTACTTAGCACTGCACAAAATGGTGGATTCTTCCAAGCTCAGAACCATCGGTCCCTGCAAAGGAAATGCCTGAACAGAAAGACTATCTGTGAAAAATGGCCACATGGCAGAATCTCTTTCCCTCACCAAAATATTCTTTACATCCTCAATATGGATCAAAATTCAGCTACCCCACAGATGCCAGTGAGAGCATTTTGTGGTATAAACATCCTCCAAATAGCCGGGATAATATCCCATCCCCAACACCAACCCCTAACATGAATTAAAACAAGCTTAAAATCCATCAACAGGCAGGCTGATCTTTTTAAAAAACTTTAAAAAGACAAAGACAAAGTCCTTCCTTTCTTTGTCCAAAGCCAACAGGCGCTTTCCCTTGCTAATAGTTTCTTCCTCCGATTATTTACTGACCTGCTCATCACAATCTGTATTTGGTATTTGCCATTAAAAATGGCAGCACTGGAAAACATATTAATGGGAGAAAGGCAAGAAATGCAGCGGGATCTCATGAGATGCTTTATTTCTTGTCTGTGTGCAGCAAAGGAGTCCCCAACCTTTTGGGATTGGTGGAATCTGGAGACAGGGTTGTGAGCATTCTCACCTAATGGCTGCACAGGGGCCAGCCCATTTGCAAAGCTGGTCCCAAAGCTGGTCTCGTTTTCCAGAAAGCAAACCGACGAGACCCAAAGAAAAACAGCATGTCCAAGAACCCAAGGACAAGGCAGGACCGGGATCCAGGCTCCAAAACACAAGACCATGCAGCGCAACTCAAATAAATATGACGCCAAAAGATAAGCCTTCCAGCACGTCAGTCTCCTACTTACGAACAGTATAATTAATAGGATCTTATGGAGTCACATAGAAATCTGGAGGGGAGGGGACGCTGGTGGACACCAAAACAGGTGTCTCATGTGCAGCTGAAGAGCAGCAACACCAGGAACGCTAATGAAGGAACCTAAGAAGAACCTTACAGGATCAGACCAAGGGTGTGGAATGGGCTTCCCCGGGAGGTGGTTGAGGCCCCATCGGTGCGGGTGTTCAAGGATAGGCTGGACGTGCACATGCTGGGCATGTCGTGAGCGGAGCCGGTTGGTGCCGGAGGTCAGACTAGATGGCCCGGGAGACCCCTTCTGACTCGCTCTGTTTCTATGTTTCTGTGTCTATCTAGTCCAGAGTTTTGCCCACCCGGTGGCAGCCAGTGGCCCATGAGAACCACCAGCAATAAGACCATTCTACATCTCGAACTGCCAAGCTTTGGGAAACGAGCGCTTCCTCTACCTCAGACAACCCCCGATAGTGCAAATGGGCCCCACAGGCTCCAGAGGAGCAGATGAGGTTCCACCAAACAGGGTGAAGCTTTTTGGCCAAACTGGGCAGAGTCAGAGGGCCATATTTGCCGCGGCCTCCATGGTGGTGCAGCCCCACCTTGTTGAAATCCTGGCATGAAGACTGAGTAAGTCGCCCCGCTAAGCTGCTGTGTTTCTAGGGCTTTTCCCACAGAGATCTAAGGGCAGAGCAAATGCCCCTATTTGCACCCACAGAGTGTCTCATAGCTTTCAGTTTACTACCGCAAGTGCTGTTCTGGCTGTGTGCGACTCTCTTTTCTTATCTCTAGAGCAGGGACCAAAGAGAAAAACATGGGGGTTTCGCTGGACTGTTACCAAAAATGGGTTGATGGGCCACCCACACCCCACGCGCTGCCCTCATAAACAGACGTTTCCCCCCTCAAAAAGGCTCCCTCCATCCCTCCCTCCTGCGCCCGAAGCCTTCAGCCATCACCCACGCCAACATTTTCTATTTTGCCCACGCGGCAGTTTCTGACAGCGCTTGCTGGCTGCGTTGCCCTTCCCGGCAGGCCAACTCATCTGGGCTTTGCTTCTGGCAAGGGACAGATCTGAGACACGGAGGGATTAACGAGCCGGCCCACAAACAGTGTGGCGATTGCTGCCAAAGCCTGGGCGAAGGCCACAGGCAGTCCCTGGCGTCTCACAGCCCCCCGAGAGGCAGACGCGGCTCTTCCACCCCCTCCAGCGTGCAGCGCTTCCCGGCCTGCCCCCCAGAACCGCCCTGCTCCTATTATCGCCACTGCTCCACATTCCCCACGTAGTCAGAAGTCGAATTGGGGGCGCTCTGGTCCTTGCTGTGCCCTTGCTTTGCCCGCCAGATCTTCCGCTGCTCCTGGCGCTTCCTTCTGGCTTCCTGGTGCTCCTTCTGCCTCATGTACTGGTACCTTTGCAGGAAAAGATCCTTTGCATAATCGTACAGTTCCATGTCTAAAAAATTGAGGACCTCGATACGCTTCTGAGTCTCCTCGTCAATGTCTACGCTGGAGGCCCTTGTGCTATTGTACTGTGTGAATGGCGAGATGAAGTTCATGTTGAAGGTCTTCTCGAAGAGGTACTGAGTCTTCCTCTGAAACTCCGTGAGGCCAAAGAAGGCCATCCGTTTCAGGTTCTCCGTGGCGCTGTCCAGGAGCACCTTGTTTCGCTGCTCTTCCGGCATGACGGACAAGTTGTAACATCCTACGAGGCTGAGGTCGGCCAACATGCGGACCTGGCGGTTGTTGGCCAAGTTGAACGGGCAGTCCATGAACTCTTGCAGTGAGCAGCCCGACCAGTCATCCCCCGAGTAGCAGCTGGGCAGCTCTTCCGACGTGGGCGACCGTCCATCACAGACGTGCAGCGACGCCTTCCACGTGGCTCCCCGCTGCACATGCCGCCACTCGCTCAAGTAGCGGGATACCGGGTCTCGCAGGATGGTGATGTAGTAGAAATTCCTGTGGGGGGCACAGAAAACACACAGTCATTTTCTAAAGAAATGGCAGCTCGGTGGCGCTTGGAAGGAAGTGCCGGCCGAACAGACTGTAGGAGCTTAACTCTAATTCCACTTTCTAAGTCCACTCTGGGGGCTCCCTCTAAGCGTGACACACTGCCCATTGCGACGTGCCCTGACCTGAAGAGCCGGGAGTGCGGACTGCGTGCTCTCATGCTGCAAATTGCGTAGAGGGTGCAGAAAGAAGTTGATTCTCCCTCTGTGGAGATCTCCACCAGAGCGATTTCCTGAAGGTCTGGGGTAGTTCTGCCTTGGCAACGACTTATCCTGTATTTCTGAGCAGGGGGCCATCCTGTTTGTGCAAATCAGGAGCAAAACTCTTGAACATATCCATTCTATTTTATTGTGCCCAACTAATTTTATCTGTGAGCCGTCATGGGATTTGTGTCGTCTCGGTGACTGTAACGAGCAATCATTTCCATTCCAGAGGAGTGGCCACGTGGCTGGAACGTGCACAGGACGGGAGCTGTGGGGAGACGGACGCCACTCTTTCCGGGATGAGATCAGCATCCTTATCTGCACCTCTGTAATGCCCAATAGCCAAAATTCTCTGGGAGCGTTCCCCACACCCAGGTCCCAAGAGCGCCTGACTTGTGTTGCAATTTCTTAATTTGTTTCCAAGACAGACCAGCTTTCCAACTTTTGGGGGGTGGGATGGAGTACGCACCTTCCATAAATGGGAATACCCTCAGATGCATCATGTGTGAATTTAGAAATGCAAAATCAGCAGGTGAACCCAGCCTGAAGGCCAGGAAATAAATCCCAAATCAGCTAGGAATTCCTATGGGATCTCTCCTGGCTACCCAACGGCAAACAGGGACTAACAGGAGAGTAAGCAAAGCATTGCCCAAACAGAGCCTTTGGAACAAGGCAGGGCTTGTCCATGTTGACACCCTGCAGTTGCTTCTCACAGGACACCACTAAGCTCCTGTGTTTTCCAGCAGCCAAGGATAGAGTCCCTGCAACCAAGCGGGCAGGCTGTGGGCAGACACCTGTGCCCCTTACCTGCCGCACCAAAGCGTGCCTCACCTGGGGGGGAAGGAAGGGCAGACACTGCTCTAAGATGCGCTGAAAATTAGATCGCAACGCAGCACTATCCAAAAGCTGGCTCCGATTACAGCAGCTCTTGGATTCCTTTTTTAACACCCCACAAAAAGGCACAGAAATGTCATCAACACACGTCAGGCCTTCACCCCCATTAACTAACTAACTAACCAACCAACCAACCAACCAACCAACCAACCAACCCCCATCCATCCATCCATTCTGTATGTATGTGATCTGATGTGTATGCCACACACATTATCTATACATTTTATGATTGTCTAACTTTGTCTTTCCCTTTGGTCCAGCAGCTGACAGAGGGGAACAGACCGCAAACAAATTTTAAAAGTCTACACCTTTGCGTCACAATAATTTGGAATGCAGCAGGACATTAAGTGAGGAGAAAAAGGACAGCCAAGGCCCCCGCCAAGAACAATCCCCGAACAGGTTAAACGTCAGCTGCCCAAAAGGGAGCCGAGACGGGGCAAACCATCCCTCTTGCAAGAAGGCAATGCTATCGTTCCAGGGCCAGTTCTGGCCAGGTTAACCAGGGACACCCTGTCACGCCCCAGCGAGCTGAGGGACCAGAGTGCACACGTGAAAGAAGATCCTGGAGGAAGAGTAGGTTGAACAGGGGAGACGTTCTCTTGAAGCTCTACTCTGTCACAGAACGGGCCTGGATGCCAATCTGGAAGCCCCCTTAGAGCAGGATCCTCGGGGGCTGAGGTGTCTCTCCGAGAACAACCGCATGTGACCTGCGGCATTAAGGGCCGGCATGGGTCCTCCCTCAGCCCCCACAGAAGGCACCCCTGAACCTGGGCAGGCTTGGACAGCCCTTGGGCAAAACACGTCCTTGAGCTTCTCACCACCTCGTGGTCACCAGCTGCCCCTCCTTTTCAGCTTCTTTCTTGCCCTTGCTTGCCTGCCAAGCGGGAGCTGCTGAACCTGCCGCGCCTTCTCGCCACCACCGTTTTGGACCAGGAAGAGGCAGAGAAAGAAGCAGGCTGGCAGGGCGAGGAAGAGGAAGAGGAGCAAGGGCAGGGACTCTTGTCAGTGGGACCAGGCAGCTGTGCCCACCCTCCAGGCTGGTCCTGCACCGATCCAGCCCCGATCTAGGACCACACGCCTGGTCACCATTCCAAGCGATGCACCTGGGAAGGGCCAGTTGCTCAGCTGGTCTACTAGGAGAAGCTTCTCTGCACAAGACACAACGCCGGGGAGGCTCACTGGGCCCCCCTGCGGCACACCCGTCACCCTGTTAGCTCATCCCCGCGAGGTCAGGGATGCAGGATGTTCCGCCGGCAAAAGCAACTGCGTGGGCAACAGACTGGGAATATGGGAACGTCACAGAAGCCCTGCTGGATCAGACCCAAGGTCCAGGGCTCCACACACTGGGTGGCGAACCGGCTGCCCACAGGACCAGGAGGGGGCAAGGTCCTCAGCAAGGGTGCAAGCGGGCAGCCACCTCCGCGGAGGAATCGCAAGGGGAGCAGGCTCAACTCCGCAGGGTCCCCCCACCCCCACCCCACCCCACCGGATGTTTGTCTTTTTGCAAGGCACATAAAAGCGGGGTGGGGGGGGGGGAGAAGCAGAACGAACATGAAGGCTGTTTCACAGGCAGCAGAGTAGCACAAATCCAGCCCGAAAAGTGGCGCTTACAAGGCACTTTGTCCAAATGCCCTGCGTAAAAGCAGCAGGGACGGGACCGAGCCCTCTTTCCTCAGCCCGCTTGCGAAGAACGAGTCGCTGGCCTCGCAGACCTAGCACTGGGCTCGAGAGCTGCTCCAGGCACCAGCCACCCGGCTATACACTGATGTGGTCAAATGTGAAATAGAGCCGCCGCAAAGGAGAGGCGGGGAGCAGCGCCGAGCTCAGCCCGCCCCGCCCCGCCCCGCGTGCTCCAGCCCTGATCCGCCGCTTGCAGGCGAGGTGGGTGATGCGGAAGGAAGATGTCCCAGGCTGGTACCTGAAGTTCTCTTGAGAGCTTTGCAGGACTGTGATTCTCTTCTCTTGGGCCGCTGGCTCCAGAAATAGCCTAATGACTCAGACAGTGAGCTACAAACCAGGTTCAACCTCGCCTCTTTCTCTGCAGCGAGTGCACAAGCCCCACCAGTTTCTCAGGTGCACCTCTGGCTTTATTTTGTTTAGTAGCAAAGTTGTGCCCAACCCATTGCAACCCCACGGACAACATTCCTGCAGGCTCTCCTGTCCTCCACCATCCCTCACGGTCCACCCAAGCCCACGCCCTCCAGCTCAGCGACCCCATCCAGTCGCCTCAACCTCTGCCGTCCCCTTTCCTTTTGCTGTCGATCGTTCCCAGCAGCAGGGGCTTCTCCGGGGAGCTGCTCCTTCTCATTAGGTGGTGAAAGTGTTTGTGCTTAAAAGCCGCCCACTGGCATCATGCTCCTTCACAGTGCTGCGAAGGGACACCTCTCTCTCCACACGGCAACCAGCAACAGGAAGGCATGGGGGGTGGCCTTCCCATGAAGCGACACGAGGGCTGGCCGCAGGGGGCGGAAGTGAAGTCGCAGGGGGCTTGGAGGGCCCAGCGCCTCCTCACATGCTTGCTTGCTTCTACAGTATCGAAGGATAATGCAGCTGCCTGCAAGGGGGATCTGGCGGAAACACCAACGGGGCCCGGGGGCCACAAGGGAAAAGACCCTGCTTTGCTTGCTGCAGAAAGAGTGTGGCGAGTGCCGACGGCATTCCATCTCCCAAGTCTTTCTCCCGTGGCGTTCCCTGCTCAGCTGTGCCACTAGAGGTCCTCATCCCACCGAAAACAGCGGCTGGAGGGAGCTGCACAGAAGCAGCTGGTCAAAACAAGTGTGGAGCAAAGCAGCTGCAACATGCGTGTGATGTGTCTACAGGCGTCATTTGAAATATATACTGGACGAGCTGAGCAATCAAATCTGGCCAACCAACTAAGCAGCACGTGAGGAGCCGGTACTCCAGATCCAAAAGGATCCAGACAGACTATGGAAGCGGGCAGGAGACAACAGGATGGCGTTCAATGTGGAGAAGTGCAAGGTCTTGCACTTGGGGCATAGGAATGGGGGTCATAAGTACAGGTTAGGGGACAAGTGGCTGGAGAGCAGCACTTGTGAAAGGGACCTCGGGGTGCTGGCTGACTGCAGGCTGAACATGGGTCAGCAGTGTGATGCGGTGGTCAAAAGGGCGAACACCACCTTGGTTGCACAGCCAGAAGTGTGGCTCCTAGATCAAGAGAGGTGTTCCTACCACTCTATATGACTCTGGTGTGCCTGCAACTGGAGTATTGTGCTCAGTTTTGGGCCCCTCATTACAGAAAGGATATAGCCAGGTTAGTGCAGCGCAGGGCCACCCAGCTCCCTCAGTCTCGCCTCATACGGCATCCCCTGCAAACCGGCCACCAACCTTGTGGCCCTGCGCTGCACTGACTCTAACCTGGCTATATTCTTTCTGTAATGAGGGGCCAAAACTGAGCACAATACTCCAGTTGCAGGCGCACCAGAGTCGTATAGAGTGGCAGTAACACCTCCCTCGATCTAGAAGCCACTCTTCTGGCTATGCAACCAACCAAGAACAATGACCAAGAATGATGGTTTGTAAAGAAAGAGGGGCAGTGCCTTGATTTGTCATCGCCGTGCCCTGCATTTCTACCTATGTCAGGACTGGGGAGTGCCCATACCCTTCCCCAAAAGTTTTTTCAAAATTACCAAGGACTAAGAGGTATCCCAGGAACCTGTAAATCCACCAGGACCACAAAGATTCCTTCTCTGCGCTCAGGTCCCGAAACTTCTATCTCCTTTAGCATTTCAGTGGAAAACGTGGCATCAGTTGGGGGCCTCTTGGCTGTCCGGCAGTGTGCCCCGAATGCTAAATCACAAACTAGCCTTCTCCAACCTGACACCCTTTGGTCCAGAGGTGTTGGACTGCAATACCCATCATCCACCCAGCTGTACAGGAACACAAATCTCATTATCCCAGCCAGCAAGAGCAACACATCTGCAGGACAACAGACTGGGAGAGGCTGCCAGCGGAAAAAGTATTTCCATGGAGTATCTTCAGCCTCAGCTTGAGCAACAGGCAGATTTTTCACGTGTCATTTGTGCTGTTGGATTTGCGACGTGCAGTGGCAGAAAGAGACACGGTGCTCTTCAGGGGAAGGTAAAATGGAAGCAGGGGACCCTGTGCACAGATTCTGGAAGCGTGGTCTGTTGGTGCTGCATGCTGATGCCTCTCTGGATCAGATCATTGGCACAGACCAGGTTAGGTCTGGCTAAGGTGGCCGAAGGTGCTCCAGGCCACCAAGTCCTCCCGTGTGTCTAGTAACAACACTGAATGGAAGCGCGCTCCAAAACTTTGAACCTGACCCTGTAGGGAGAACACAGTGCCCTCCGGGTCAGGGTAAATGCCACCCATCTGGGCAGGTGAATTGTCTACCAACAGAGGCGACAGACAGGCCATCCGGGGAGGAGCAGAATCGCCACAGGGCAGTACCACCAATGTCCAGCCCAGCTGCCCTTTCCAGGCTGATGGCCCTGAAAGCCACGAGGGGTCCAGGAGAAGCGCTCCCCATCCCCCTCGCGGTGAAGATCACCCAACAGGGCAACCGCAGTCATTTCTGCTCCAAACCGGGTCTGATGGAGGCATCAACATGCACCTGAATCATCCCTCTCATTCAAGGATGCTTGGAGTTGACCAGCATGTAATTTAAGCACCTGCCTGCAAGGAAAATGGACAAGAGGGGAGCAGAACGTTTCTGTTTTTTTGCAAGAGGAGGCACATCCTATTTGATTGGGAGAACAAACCTTGCCAGGCATTCCTAAAACATTTTATCTATTAGATCTTATAGCCTGCTTTTTGTCGTACAATGAACACTTGCCTGCCTTGGGGGAAAGGAAGCCAGTAAGCTTTGCACCTGAGTGGGGAGGGGTCCTCAGCTATCTCACTGTGAAGACCCCCCCTCCACACACACACAAAGAGAAATGGGGCTATGTCTGCAGTGGGGCCACTGCAACGTGCGGCTCTGCCTTCCCGCTACCACTGGGCGGTTCTGCCCTCTCTCAAGGGGGAAATGCGGGCAAGCGTCTTGGCACTGCAGCAGCCAGGACCTTCCCACTGTGCCGGGGTGACCGCAGCCGGAAGCAGGAGCCTGGCCTCCTGAAGCCCTTCGTCAAATCTGGCATGCTTACACTGGGGGAAACTAGAGTATCTCGACAGAGATGTCCCCCACAGCAGAAACAAACCCTTCCAGTTCACGACCATCCTCTGCAGGGCCTAATGAACAAATCACAGAAACTTGCCCCGTCTTTCTGTGCTCAGTGGTAACACGCAGCACTTGGCACTTTTGCAAGGCCAAGCATATCAGTCGAAGGGAAAGGGGGCAGCACTTCCCAGCAGGCCCAGCAGCGACCGTCGGGTGCCTTCACCTCTCCATTCTGGATGGCACCGGGGCATGTAAAAGTCCCAGTTTGAAGCCACGGTCTACTGAGGGCGGGAGGGGGGGAGGCAGCCATGTTTTCTAGCTGCAGAAGGTAGGCGTTAGCAAGCAAAACCTCAAACCATTTGGAACGCCAAGGGCGCCTTTGCTGGGGGGTCCCGCGTGCCGCCAAGCGCCTGGCTTGGATCAGACGGCACTTACGGCTGGAAACCAGAGCTGCTCCATGGGGCCAGAGGTGCTCCTCTCCTGCAGCCACAAAGACTTGCAAAACCAGCTTGCGACATACAGTGATGCGCAGTTTCCTGAAAAAATGAAAAAGGCTGGACAGAATGCCCCGCCCCCCAAGCAAATGTTCCAGTGCCTTATTTTCTCCGACGGTTTTCTAAGTTTACTTAATTTTATATTTACCTAAGTTAATTACATTCCTATACCTCCTGATTCCAGAAGCTCCTGGGGGGGGGGAGCGGGTTAGAGTAATTCATCTCCAGAACATGCTCAGGGAAGGAGGGAATGCATAAAAGACCAACTTTTCCTTATGAACCTGCCCAGATCTTCGAGGGGGGCCCTCCTCACATTAGCACCAGCACCAGAGGAATGGCTGGCGAGGAGGCAAGGTGTGACCTTCTCGGTGGTTGCCCCCAGTTCAGGAACTCCCTGACAAGGGAGGCCAGCTTAGCTCGCTCTCTGTGGTCCTTCTTGCCAGCAGGCCAAGATCCTTTCATTCCAGCAGGCCTTTGGTGGGTAAGCGGGTCTGCTGGGTTGGCAGTTACGTACATTGCTATTTTCATTGCTATTGTGTTTGAAGCTATTTCTTCCATGATTAAAAGGCTAAACCAGGTTTTTACTTTTAAATGTTGGTTCTTATGACTGTGAGCTACCTTCAGTGCCATCTTCTTGGCTGAAAATCAAGAGCGCCATCAAAGCAAATCAACAAATATTACAAATTCAGAACTGGAAATCCTTCTAATGGAATGGAGGCAACTATTTTAAGACACGCCAAGCCAGTGGATAAAAACCAATGGTTAAAAAACATCAGAAAAATAATTTTTATTTAAATTGGATTTTTTAAAAATTTAAATTGTATTTTGATTTACATTGGGTTTTTTATTTATATTGGGTTTTTAAATTTAAATTGGATTTTTACATAAATGCTTTTTGAGGAAAAAACTACCTAAAGATAATTTTCTGTTTAAGATACATTACAGTCCAAAGGTTATTCATCAACAAATAAGGATTAGTTTTTAAGCATGCAGCATGAGGCTGTATACTCATGCAATGTTCAAATTTTTTGGTAAATGAATTCCATTAATCCATTCACAATGTCATCTTTTTCCAGAGGTTTCAGTAAGATTATTGGACAGTTTTATCTCCAGAAGATATTACCACAGATGCACGGTTTTACAGATGCATCTCAAAACTGTGTTTATTTTATAACATTGTTCACAGCAAGAATGTTATAAAATAAACATACGGAGTTGAGCGAAAGACCTTAACCTCATTGTTCCTTTGCAAATCTCCCCTGTGCACAGAATCGACCCCTTCCCTCTTCAGTGCTAAGTTCAGAAAATGCAATGAATAGAAGAAGATTGTTGGGAGCGGAATGGATCTGCAGGAGAAGCTAAGTGCGAGGACGGAGGGGCAAGCTGCAAACACGGGAGGGAAACCTTTGAGCAGAATACGCCGCGCGTCTTTGGGTCTTTTGTGCATTGCCTGAGATTTGTTGTATTCTAATTTCCCTGGAGGAGAAAACCTACAATGGCAGCAGCCTGGAAAAGGTGCCCAGTTTGGGAATATTTCAGTAACGTTCCTCTGCCTACAGGTAAGGCAAGCATGCAAGCAAATAATGTAGAAAACCATGATTTAAACCTAGTCTTACTGATCTGATGTAAATCAAATCCACCCTGATGCCAGTGCAAGGCAATGCATTTCCCCTACAACACTGACATTTTAAAGGAAAATAAGTGAAAACTGAGAAGTTAATGCCTGAATTTTAGCACACCAGAAGAGCTGTATGCAAATATCTAAATGTTCTTCATTGGGTCAGCCACAAAAAAAGTGAATCTCAATGCTGAAAGGGCACTGCCCTGGAGTCATTCCTTATGTTGCTAATCAACCTTGCAAAAATGTACTTTTTTGGAAATGGTTATTTGTTTTAAAAGTTGACATTGTACCTATTTCTCTGAAAGGAAAATCAAGACAAGAAGCTCAGTCAACAGTATTTAAAACCGTCTGAATTACCCAAATAAGCAACATGTTTGTAAAAAGAGCAGATAAACAACAAGGGTTAAACTGTGCAGAAAAACATTCCAGGGTTATTAAAATGTTTACCCAAGCACTCCTTTTTGAAAAGCCTCTTTTTCACATACCTCTTCACACATCTCTGAAGGCAGGACATTCCACAAGGTGGGTGTGACCACTGAAAACCCCAAATACTACAGAAAAAAATCCATAAAAAATCTCACTCCACATCACTGGCAACGTGATTTGAAGGAGGGTGGGGAAGACAGGATTGGCTGCATAAAGGTGTAAGGAGGTTTAAAATCCTCATTTTTATCTATTCAGTCATTAAATCAGTTGTTAGTCTCTCATCAGTTCTGAAAAGCAGCCTAGAAAAGAAAAATTGCCAAAACCTCAATACCCATCTAAGTAACCAACACTCATTAGGCAAAGCAGCCAAAAATGACCCCTAAAAACAGAAAAGCTAAACTAAAAGGCTTGGGGAGCAGCAAGGCAAGGGCACCAGGGGAACTTCTCTGGAAAGAAGCTGCCACAACCGGCGCCAGAGACTCATAGAATCAAAACGCAGTTGGGTTGGAAGGGGCCAAGAAGGCCACCGGGTCCAACCCGCTGCTGTTGCAGGATGCCAAGTCACACCATCCCACTCAGAGGGCTGCCCGGTTTCGCCTTGAATGCCTCCAGTGTGGGAGAGCCCCCCACCTCTCCAGGCAGCTGGTTCCCCTGCCATATTGCTCTGACAGCGAGGAAGCTTTTCCTGATGTCCAGCCTGGATCTGGGTTGTCACAACTTGACTTGATTATTCTGTGTCCTGCACTCTGGCACCAGCAAGAAGAGATTGTGACCTTCCTCTTTGTGGCAGCCTTGGAGGTCCTTCTAGAGGGATATCATGTCCCCCCTCACTCTTCTCTTCTCAAGCGTGAACATGCCCAGTTCTCTCAGCCTCTCCTCAAGGCAGTGTTTCCAAACCATGGATCGGTTTTGTTGCCCTCCTCTGGACCTTTTCTAATTTTTCTGCATCTCTCTTCAATCTTGGTGCCCAGACTGGACACGGTATTCCAAGCCCCAGTAGCCACCTGCGTGATTGTGGGCAGCAGATGGGAGCAGAGCTGGTCCTCTGGGGTTGGTAAGAACAACCGGGCAGATTTGGATGGGAGCTGGTGGTTTTCTTGGGGCCTGGTCCCAACCTGCTGAGGACCAGCTAGGCTGACACTGACACTGGGAATGACGACTTGCCATGGGCTGTACCAGGAAGTGTTCCCTATATTTGGTCCAATGCCACAGTATTTTGCGCCAACCGCAGACTTCCAGAAAGGCAGTCCCACAAGCGCACTGCACCTGCCGAAATGAGAGGCGGGTGCGGTACTGGGAGAAGCCAGTGTGGCAGTGGTGAAGCGGAAGACGCGCGCAAAGCACAGCCCGGCTCTGATCCCCGGCGACTCCAAGCGGGGCCGCACAAGCCTGGCCTGCCACCTTGGGAAGCGCGGCAGGCAGTGCCAAGAAGAGAAGGCTGGGCAAGCGGATACCTCCATGCGTCCCTTCGCAGCTCCAGTTACTGCACCTCGTCTTGCCACCCAGCTGCACATCTCCAGAATGCAGCCTCTCAAAAGCTCCAGCGATTCACAAACCGCACCGATGCCTTTTAAAGGCATCACAGGAACTGGGTTCAGCTTGCGAGCCGCTGGTTCACGGAGCATGACCTGGCGGTCCGGCCCTTGCGTACGTCCCCGCTGGCGGGATGAGGAGCCTGTCCGCTTGTCATTTTCAAGCATCCACTCAGCCTCCTAATGCCTCATTGATTAATAATACAGTACGTAAAGATTTCATTAGGGATGTGCGTGTGAGAGTGTGTGTTTGTGGTGTGGGGGGAACAGAGTCTACTCCGACTGATGCATTAGGGAGGCAAATCTATTTTGGCGATGGGAAAGTTTGCTCTACAGAAAAAAAAAGGAGCTTTGACATTAGGGAAATTACAGTCATCTGCAAAACAAGATTGATATGCCACGGCTAACATCTGCATTGCTGTTGGATAGCCAGAATATCGAGGCTGAAGTCTGTGCTGCAGCCTCGCAGAAGTCACTTCCTTCGGGGGAAGGATCAGGGGATCGCTGTGGCACCTTGGAGACTCCGTCTGCACAGACCCTGTCTCCGTCACTGGGGAAATGGAAGATCTCCAGGGCAGCTTATCGCAGGAGGAAGCTGATTGTCTTTCAGGTGCGTATGACTCTTTGGTGTTTGTACTGCAATGTGGCTCCCCTTCTGGAGGCCAAGAGTCCTTCTGGAAATCGAAGCTCTGCCCGGGTTGAAAGCAGATTTCTGCTCCGAGGTCCTACTGCTTCATGCAGCCCAGTGCTGCGGTTGGGGGGCCGTGCTTTACAACCCTTCTTGCTATGAAGGTGCAGCTTATCACCTTTGGAGAACAAGTAGATTCCCCAAACATATAAGGAAACAGGAAACAGGGAGAGGTGCAATGATGGGGGAGCTGTGATCCTAACACAGAGGGGTCCCTCAAACCTCTGCCCCACCTGCAAAGTTGCATCCTAGTGTGTGTGCCCCCCCTCCCCCCAGTGGCAGCTCTCCCAGCCAGGTCAGAAAAGCAGTTTGGGAGGAAGCGTTGAGAGGCGCAGATATCTGGCCGGTGAATCGGACACAGAGAGTGCTCACCAATGGCACCGTCTCAGATCGGAGGGAGGCAACTGGTGGCTGCCGCCGGGTTCAGTCCTGGGCCCAGGGCTCTCCAACATCTTCATCAATGATCTATATGAGGAAGTGCAAGAAAGATAATGAAATTCGCAACTGATGCAAAACTGGGAGGAATAGCAAACACCCTAGAAGACAGAATGAAGATCCAGGGCGAGCTTGAGAAACTTGAACACTGGGCTGAAAGCACCAGAATGAAATTCAGTAAGGACAAGTGCCAAGTCCTCCACCGAGGAAAAAGAAACCAAAGGCATGGATACATGATGGGGAATACGTGGCTCAGCAGAACTGAACAAGAAAAAGATCTTGGAGTAATGGTGGACAGTAGGCTAAACATGAGCCAACAATGCGATGCAGCCGCCAAAAGGGCAAATGCTATTTTGGGATGCACTAACAGAAGTATTACTTCCAAATCATGAGGAGTAGGTAGTTCCCCTATACTCCTCACTAGTCAGACCTCATCTGGAATCCTGTGTCCAGTTCTGGGCACCAAGATTTAAGAAAGGTCCAGGAAAAATAGAAAGGGTCCGGAGGAGGGCAACAAAAATGATCCAGGGTTTGTTAACTCTGCCCTGTGAAGAGAGACTGAGAGAACTGGGCACGTTCACGCTTGAGAAGACTGAGAGGGGACATGAGTGCCTCCAAGGCTGCCACAAAGAGGAAGGTCAAGGTCTCTTCTCACTGATGCCAGTGCAGGACATGGAATAATCAAGTCAAGTTGCGGCAACCCAGATCCAGGCTGGGCATCAGGAAAAGCTTCCTCATTGCCAGAGCAATAGGACAGTGGGACCAGCTGCCCGGAGAGGTGGGGGCTCCCACACTGGAGCCATTCAGGAAGAAACCGGACAGCCCTCTGCGTGGGATGGCGTGACGTGGTGTTCCTGCAACAGCAAGGGGGGTGGACCCGAGGGCCTTCCCGGCCCCTTCCAGCTCTTCCATTCCATGATTCTATGATATGCAGATTTGCGGGTCATTGTCACAAAATCATTATCTGGCAAGCACGATGTGTGCATAAAAATCTGTGCAGCACCCAAGTGGCAACAGGCAACGGGAATGGGAGGCCGTGCGTTCTGGAGGCCCCGTTTCCTGTAATTCGAATTTGAGCTCATCTCTGAATGCACTGCAAGCAGGCAGCGGTGGCGCCATGGGAATCGGTATCGGTTGAAAGTGCCGAGTGCAGCCGTAGCCCACAGAGGCTCTCCGGTATTACCGAGTAATGGAAGGGGATTCTCATTTAATTGAATTGGAAAGGCAACACATATTAGCTAAGGAAACTTAATCAGAGCAATAAAATTAAAATGGGGCAGTCAAACAACCCATCCTGATTAAGTCACTTGCAAACAGTTTGGCAATCATCTTGCGGTGTTAATGATCTAAAGTCCCTGGTCTCCCTCTGGGAGGAAGTTGGGATTTTATAGCATACAATTAGAATATTTAAAGCCCAGGTTTTTCAGAAGACAAAACCTCACTTCCGCAGCGGAGATGAACCCTCCCCGGGGCTTCCATGGGAGGCTTTTTGGGGCTGTCGTTCAGCAAATCTGCTGGCCTTCCATTTGCAACCCTCCTGTGCTTTCCTGACTCTTCTCCATCTTTTTTCTTTCTGCAGAAAATCCATTACGGAGGAAAAGCTGGAAGCTACATGAGGCCTTTTGGTCAAGGAGCTTTCTGCCAAGGAGCATTCAAAAAAGGACTATCATCACGCTGCATTACCTCCTGCCTTTTTTCCCCTCTTGTGAGGAACCTAAAGCAGATCACCTTGCTGGAGTTTATCCCCACAACAGCAGCCCCGTGAGGTAGGTCGGGCTGAGATTCTGTGACCGGGCCAAGTGTGCTTCATGGCTGAGCAAGGACTAGAACACGAATCTCCTGGGTCCCCAGTGCAAAACTCTAACCACCAAAACACTCTCCGAAAACCTGGGAGGGCTACGAGATGCAGACCCCAGACAAAAGTCCCACAAATGGGGCACTGTGACTGTGGAATGGAAGCCTTGCCTAGACGTGCCGAACTCTTCCAACAAGAACTTCAGGAACAGGGAATTCTCCTGAGGCTGGAGTGGCACCTTCAAACAGGCAGCCAGGGGCACCTGCAACATGCCCCCAGCTGTCGGGGCCCTTCCCCAGTCGCTCACAGCTCCCGCAGCAAGGGTCGCACGCAGCATGTGGGAATGTGCGACTGCGGTCTTTTCCACCCCATAATGGGAGCTGCCCTTCTGGGGGGAAGAAAGAAGCTTTCCCCCCGCTCTCCCTGTCATGCATACCCATCTCTGAAGCTGCGGAATTCTCCTTTAACAGGTTCCTGCCCTGGGACGTTTGCTCACGGAAGTATTTCGGGTGAAACAGGAATTTTTTTCACCAAGGTTCACTGCCACCCACCTACGTATTTCCAACTCACACTTCCTAAGAGCATCACACACCTGCCTGGGCCACTCAAGGGCCCTGAATGGGGACCAGGAAGGGCCCTACAAGCCTGAGCTTTGCCCCGGAACCATGGGGGGGGGGGCTTCCCAGAGAGTTTGTTTCCGAGCCACCAAACACAGCTTTCTTAACACGGCGCTCTTCAGAAGCGCCTCCCGCCATGACTGGCATGGCTCCTGCTGGCTGCAGTTGCTGGGAGCTGCAGTCCTACTCTTCTGGAGGGCACAGGGCTGGTGAGGCTGCTTGAAACGATGCTTTCCAAAGGATGCGATCTGCCGGGTGCTTCCGCACAGCCCAAACCACACCGAAGGCAGGCGTGGCGGCCATGGGGGCTGTCTTGCGCTTCCTGCGAGGTCCACCTTGGGGGAACCTCAGCCCGGGATTCCTCTTCCTTGAGGCCACTTCCCCATTAGATCGATCACTGGGAGACATTTCTTCCCTCTGCCTGTGGTGGGGAAGGTTTTTTGCCTGTCGTGCTCCTACCAGTAGGACTTTTTCGCCTCTAAGCAGTGCTGTCTCCCCACTTCTGCAGGGCAGGGGATACAGCCAGGTTGCCCCCGAGCCTGCAAGCAATGAAGTGCTGAGAATTCTGGTGCTACCGGGAAAGGCCCGGGGGTTGTTTTCTACCTATAAAATGGAGCGCAGAGAGCTGGGTCAAGAGCCACAAGGGATATCCACCAAAGGAAATGGGTTTGGAGTCTGGCAAAAGCTCGGAAAACTCCTGCCCGAAGGACCAGGGAGTTGCTGCTGCCAGCCCGTGTTGACAATACTGGGCTAGATAGGCTGAGGATTCGACTCTGCAAAGGGCAGCTTTGTCCCAGAGCAGCTTCCCTAATGGCAGAGCGCATGCCTGCACATCCCTCTCTCCCGCAGCAAGCATCTAAGAAGTGGTGCAGGCGCTCCGTTAGGTTATTTGAGGGGGGAAAGAAAAGCATGTCTGACATTTTAATTATCAAGTACAAATGTTACTGCAAGCAAGCAAGGGAACAGATGGTGCCCTGAATGCGCTGCAACGGAGCCGCCACTCCCCCGGCAAATTTGGCTGCTTAGTGAGCATCGAGCATTTTGTCCTGACGGAGCGCACCACCCCCTTCCCACCCCAGCACCCCGAACCAGCTCGCTTCCAAAGAAGAGGAACCATGTGGGAGGGCAAAGCAGCACCCTTGGAAGAGGATGTGGAAGGAAAGGAAGGACACAGGGGGCGGGCGGGGGTGTCTCCCCGGGGAGAAAAGGCGCTGGCTTCCTCCGGAAGAACGCTTCACAATTTACACAGTTGCACACTTAAACAGGGCGGGGGCATGGAGCCTGTGGCCTGCAGGGCACCCTGATCTGGTCCCTGTGGCCCTTTGGGGTTCCTCCTAAAGACCCCTTGCAGAGCTGCTGCCAGCCAGAGTAGGCAACACCAGCCTAGATGGGCAAATGCACAGGCAGCTTCCTCTGCTCTCCACCAAAGTAGTCTTTAAAAGTACACCTGGAACAAAGAGGGGGTCCCTTATCTCGCAACCCAGATGTGCCATTAGCGCCCCCCCCATCAGTCCACAAAAACCTGAGTGGACTCACCTGCCCACCAACCCCTGCGGCCAAGGAAAAGAACCAATCATCACTCACGTTGCAACTCTCTGCTCACCCCAACCCTCTTCACATCCCTGCCTTTCCCCTCTGCCTCACCCCACACTTCCCTGAAAGCCCCAGATTCATAGAACATGGAAACAGAGCGAATCAGAAGGGTCCTCCTGGGCCATCTAGTCTGACCCCTGGCTCCAGCCAGCTCCGCTCACGCCCACCATGTGCATGTCCAGCCTTTCCTTGAACACCCACACCGATGGGGCCTCAACCACCTCCTGTGGAAGCCCCTTCCATGCCCTGGGGTCCTAGCCATCAGGAAGTACTTCCTGGCACCCACCCTAAATCTTGGTTCCCTTCTCTTCCAGTCAAAAATATTTCAAGCAGCTCTCCTTTGTTTCCCGTCAGGCCCAGCGAGTGAACGCTCCCATGGATGCCGGCTCTGGGAGGCACAAGCAAGCTTTCTCCATCCTCTGAAGGGGCAACACTCTGCCCAAAATAGTCCAGGCTGCCGCAGACAGCCCCCCTTATCTTGTTAGCATCTGCTGCTCCGTTCTTCACAGCAGTGAGATAATTTAGAAGTAAAGGTGAAAAGAGACAATGTAATTACAGGTAGCTTACGAGAAAACCGCAGCAACATTTTGCATGCAGAAGAAAGACTGCTAATACATTTCTCTCCAGGTAGGAGCAGATACTGCTTGGGAACAGGTGTGCTGTCCCTTCATTCTGCACTTCTGGCCGGATGCACGCGTGTGTGCGACGCACGGAAGACGCAGCCCTTAGGGCCATGCAGAACGGCCCCTTTAGCACAGAGTGAGCTGAAGCCCTCGAGGCAGCCCGACAGTTTTCCAAAGAGTGAAAATGCCCTGTGCATTATTAGGCTGGATGAGTTCCCAGAAAGAAATCCCTCTGCACTGAGTAACTGCCACAGTGATTCCTCCAGCCAAACAGTGGCTTCTTTCTGGGTTTGATGCTCACGGCAGTGAAGACGGATGGAGGTGTTCTGCAGAGAGCTTTACCAAGATCAAGCTTCCCTGCCCTCGGCCCATTTCTGGGGAGCCACTTTGATTGGGTCTGTGGTTACTGCACATAATGAAAGGCAACTTTCTTCATTAAAATGAAACATAGGAAGGGGGCTACGGACATTGTGCATTCTTTGCACGTGCGCTTGTGTTGCAGGGTCGGAGCAGACCGTTTCCACACATTTCTCCGCAAGCCTAATGGCTGGTCCTTGCCGGGGCTTACACAGCAGGCTCCTGGGGGCAGAGACTCTCCCAAATGAGCGCACCACACCGCAAGGTGTGAGCACACACTCTCCACCCCCTTGAAGCTTTTTGTCTCTGGTGGTTGCTGGCAGCACTTGCCCCATTACACGTCCTCTTGCAAGATTGCTCTGGCCTTTGTGCCTAAGCTTTGTGCTTGCAGCTTCACTGGATGATGGGCTTTGTAGTCCACACACAGTCACTCCCATGCAGCTGGAATAGAGCACACCTGAGAAAACAGAAATGGTGCATCTGGTTCTGTGGACTACAGAACCCACAAGCCAGTGCAATGCTCTGGGGCATTTAGTTCTGCCTATGAGTACAAATAAGAATTACAGTGGCACTAGGTCCCTCTGGAATTGATACCCGCGATGCGGCTGAGCGCCACGTAACTGTTCCTTTCACGCAAGTTCCCATTTTCTCACTGAGGGTGTCTCCTACAGAGTTTTAAAAGCACGTTCACAAAATCCAGGGCTCCCTCTTGAGACAGGATGGTTGTTTCCATCTGGGCTATGGAACGATCCCAGGCATGGAAAGAGGTGCTCTGCATTCTGATATGCCCAAGCTCCTCAGATTGGACTAGCCCCTTGCTTTTAAAAAGCTACCCACATCTGGGAGTCTGTGCGCAGCACAAATAAAGAAGTGACCTTTGCACCTTAAATATCTGGATGCAGAAAGGAAGAGCACAAAGGAGGGCCTTCGCAGCCTAAATTCTGAGCACCTCAGGCACACACATGTTAGCAATTCACCTTGTGTGGGCAGGAGGTTTTGTTCTCGCTAGACATAACTTACTGCTAGATTTGCGCTCTCAGCGTGGCAAAGCTGTTCTCCACCTCCTCCGTCCGCACAAACACCACACGGAGAGCCAGGTCATGCCCTCTATCGATAAACGACACGCTGACCACACGGGGATGTACACGCCCCACTGCGGTCCTGCCTACCGAGACGGTGTGCCCAGGCCTGGCTGCCGGCAGCTCCTAATGGAATTACATAATTGGCGGCATGTCATCTAAATCTGAACAAATTGGATTCCCTTGTCATGTGCTATTCAATCAAAACGGAGAGGAATATTCAGCGCTCTTATCCATGGTAAGCCACGGGAAGTGGAAAGACACCATCCCCAATGTGCCAATAATGCAAAGTTAGAAAAAGGACGGCTACAATAAATCAGAAGCAGGGAAAGAATACGCTTCCATCAAAATCAATCATCCCGGGCTAAATTATATAAGTGGAAGGCGATGCACAAGGCTTGTCCCATCCACTTGGGCGAAATTTCATTACCTGGCCTCTCCGCATTGGCTACGCAGAGCATCCTTTCCTGGAAATACTCTCAACTTGGCCCTGGACATCTGTATCTTCAGACAACCAAGAGCCGAGCTGCGTATTCCCCCCGCCCCCACAGAGTGAGAACACCACAGCACGCAGGCTCGCACCAAGCAGGTTTGCACACTGCACAACCCCAGGACTGCCTGCTCTGCATTTCAGGATGTAGCCCCCCTTTCAGCTTGGCCCGCAAGCCTCTGGCCACTCCCTTTCCCCAGAGCACGGATCTTCTGGCCATTTCAAACATCTGGGCAGCTTTTCCTCGTTAAAAGGTGAAAATGCCTCTTCTAAGGCTTCATTCCTAGTATGAAGGGCTTTTTTTCTGCCCCTGTCGATTAGAATGCAGCCTGAGAGCTTTTCCAAAACAGAATCTGGCCCTTGGGCTGAAAGACCGTCAACTCTCCCGTTACACGTTCTGAAGCGAGCGGCAGACTTTGCCACTGCTTGGCCCGATTCTTTTTCCCGGAAATGCCGTGGCACACAGGACCTTCTGTCACCAAATCACGGCCACAGAAACCAGCAAGAATTCAATAGCGGGCTTTTCATTTCCTCCCAAAAGCCACACTAACATTCAGTGCGATCTCATTAGGCCAATGGGCCTATTCTAAATTGGATGCAACATCACATTTCTCATGCATGTAGAATAAATGTTTATTGCAATTTGCTCTGTCTCTTCCATTCTCATTCTCTCTCTCTCTCTCTCTCTCTCTCACACACCCCCTCGAAATGGAAAACTGTCACAATAGTTACAAAATTATGGTCCAGGGTTGTATGCAGAAATATTTCCCAGCAGGAGAAAATGCTGCCAAATTATTACTCAACTAGGCTCAAACAATGAAAGAAAGTTTGCTGAAAATATGTAGAGCAGCGGTCTCACACTCGTGGCCCGCGGGCCAATTGCGGCCCGTGGGACGATATTTTGTGGCCCCCACTTATATCAAAGTTTAGTGATAGTGCGGCCCGCGTGTTTTTCTCACACGCACCTGCGTGAGTCGTTATCCTGGCGCAATGTTCCCTCTAAGCTGCGCGCCGGGACGGGGGGGGCACGGGGGAGGGCCCTGCAGTCTTCAAAGCGCCGGCGGCGCCCGGGCCGGCCTCCGGGAGCGACGCGGGATGATCGGCCCACCACCACCGCGGTGGTCGGCCTTGGCCGTCCCGGCGGGCAGCTTAGAGGGAACATTGCCTGGGCGTTTCATATTTTTTGTCACCTGTGGGCTACCATAGCTCAGGATCGTGACAGCAACGCAAATTAACAATGTTAGTCACTTGAAACGTGATTCAGGAGTGTCACCGAGTGAAGGGAAAATATATCCTGTCAGCCAGTGTAAATATGGTTTTTTTGTCACCCAGCCCCAGTCATGTCTTTCTCAAAACCTGCCATGAAGAGAAAGGTTGGCGATGAGCACAGACAATTTCAGGAGAAGTGGGAGACGGATTTTTTTTTGTTGAGCACAGGGGCATCCCGATGTGTCTTATATGCACAGAGAAAGTTGCAGTGCACAAGAAGTACAACATCAGACGTCATTACTCAACTAGACATGCTGAGGAGTATGCAAAATACCAGGGAGATGAGAGAGAGGACCGTGTCGCCAAACTTAAAACATGTCTACTGAGGCAACAAGATTTTTCCAAGAAAGCAAGCAAAGAGAGTGATGCGGCAGTCGAAGCCAGCTACGTAGTGAGTGAGATGATTGCTAAGGCAGGAAAGCCATTTAAAGACGGCGAGTTCATCAAAAAGTGCGTGTTACAGGCTGCAAGTATAGTCTGTCCGGAAAAAAAGGGTCAGTTTAGCAACATCAGCCTCTGAGTCAACACAGTGGCAGAGCGCATTTCTGACCTGTCAGGTAACATTTACGATCAACTGCGTGAGAAAGCTAAACATTTTCATGCATACTCAGTCGCTCTTGATGAGAGCACAGACGTCACTGACACTGCGCAGCTCGCAATAAATGTCCGTGGTGTTGACGACAATTTTGAAGTGATGGAGGAGTTACTCACAGTAATTCCAATGCATGGCCAGACCACCGCTCAGGAGATACTCCGCCAGCTGTGTGATGCCATTGCAGATGCCGGCTTACTATGGAAGAGTTTTGCTGGAATAATAACCGATGGAGCGCCATCAATGACAGGGAGGAGAAATGGAGTCGTGGCACTTGTTCAAAGAAAATTGGAAGAAGAGGCGGTGGAAGAGGCCATTGCTCTGCACTGCATTATCCATCAGCAGGCCCTCTGCAGCAAACGCCTGCAGTTTGACAATGTGATGTCTAACGTTGTGAAATGCATCAACCATATTATTATTATTATTATTATTATTATTATTATTATTATTATTATATTTCTATGCCGCCCCTTGCCGAACCAGGGACTTAAAGCACCGGCAGTTCCACGCCTTTTTAGAGGAAATAGAGTCAGCATATGAGGGTGTGCTTTACTACACCGAGGCACGTTGGCTTAGCAGGGGAAACGTCTTGAAGAGGTTTTTTGAGCTGAGAGCAGAGGTGAAAACCTTCGTGGAGAAAGATGGGATGGCTGTTCCTGTACTAAGTGATCCCAAATGGCTCATGGACTTAGCTTTTCTTGTTGTCATCACACAGGAGCTGAATGTACTGAACAAGTAATTACAAGGCCAGGGGCAGCTTGTCAGTGCTGCCTATGACAATGTCGGAGCATTCTCCACAAAACTTGTGTTATGGAAAGCCCAGCTTTCCCAGACAAACCTCTGCCATTTCCCAGCATGCAAGGCACTCATGGATTCTGGCACACCATTCAGCGGTGAGAAGTATGCCGATGCCATTGTAAAGCTACAGGAAGAATTTGATCACAGGTTTGCAGATTTCAAGACACACAGAGCCACTTTTCAAACTTTTGCTGACCCCTTTCCCTGCGGGTGGGAAACCCCCCCCCCCCCCCCGTGCTTCAAATGGAGCTAAGTGAACTGCAGTGCAATTCTGAACTCAAAGCCAAGTTCAGGGAGGTGAGTGCAAAAGCAGACAAGCTTGGACAATTTTTGAGAGAATTGCCCCTTACCTTCCCTAAGCTTTCCAGGGTGTTCAAGCGGACCATGTGCCTTTTTGGGAGCACCTATCTGTGTGAAAAGCTCTTCTCCACCATGAACTTTCATAAGTCAAAGTTCAGGTCCAAACTTACTGATGAGCATCTTCAAGCCACACTGAGGGTCTAGGTTGCTTCCTCCCTCAAGCTAAATGTGGCTCAACTGTGTAAGAGGAAGCGCTGTCAGGTCTCTGGCAGCAAGGAGTAGGAGGAAGTAAGAGAAGCCTATGTTCTGAAGAACCGTTCATGTTCTGAATTATTATTAGTAAAGATTGAGAAGATTGGATCAGTTGTACTTTTTTTTGGAATACTTGAAATCCCTTTTTTGTGGAATACTTGGTGCGGCCCAGCCTCACCCAGAGTCTACTTCCAGCGGCCCCCAGTTAAGTTGAGCTTGGGACCCCTGACGTAGAGGTATGTACTGCCAGAACATGTACATGCTATTCAAAACTGAAGCTTAACTTGGTACCCAAAACCACCCCGTCCCCATCCCTTCTCTCTGCCATCTTGAGAGTGGCATAGCAGCGGCCCCAGATGGTTTGGGGCCAACAAGTACATGAAGGAAAATTTCTCTCCTTCTCTTGCATTTGGAGCCCCAGGAACTGAGGCTGAGAGGGTGGGTAGGCGGGGAGTTAAAACCAAACACACTGTCCCAAAGCCCATTTTGCTAAAGAGGAAGAGAAAAGCCCGAATCGGAAAGGTGTGACGAGTAAACACTCCGAGAAGCTGTCCTGCCAGGGACGCACAAACAAGAAATTCATCAAATAACATAAAGAATGCCCCTTTTCGGAGAAAGAAAGCACAATCGGTTTATAATTACAGCTTGCACTTGTCTTTGGAAGGCAGGGGAAGTGGCCCACCTTCATGGAATTTTAATCAGGGCTCATCAAAGATCCGAAGGAGCTAATCAATACCTGCCCTTGGCAGAATGAGTTAATTAATACCGCAGTGCTCCTCAGCAGCGCCTCCACAGCTGCCACTCTTGCCGTGTTAAGCGAAGTTCTTCCTGGATGCTCAATAAAAGCCCTTCTCATGGGGTCAGAGCCTGGCCTCAGCTGGCCCTCGTGCACGGTCCTCACCGAGGAGGCGAGAAACCCGCTTCCAGGCTGCGCTCCTGCAGCTGACGGAAAGACAGAGGGAGGTCACAGGGACTGATGGACGCTTTCAGGGGGCACCGGACTAGCCCAGCCTTCCCCAGTCTGGTGTGCTCCAGGCAGACTGAACTGCAACACACATCATCCCCGGCCAGCATGAAAGCGGCAGGCCACCATGCCCAGAGGGCCGAGCGCAAAGGCCTTGCACACTACTTCGCGGGGACACGCACCCCAAGCTGCCACACAGCCAGGGCGGGTGGCAGCTGTGAGAAAGCAGCAGCACTCTCCTCTCAAGACACACGTGACCTGCCCTTTCCTTTCGGTGCAGCGGCAAAGGATGGCAGAGCTGGATCCACCAGGCCCGAAAATCGGTGTGCCTAGAACAGGGCAGTCATCTCCCACGGGGGCACATGGGACCTTGGACAGGGGACTCCCCAGCCCTGAGATCCAGGTGCCATCTTAACTAGAGACAAGAGGGGCTCTCAGCATGGAAGGCCCGTGTCTGCCCTGAACTCTGTGTCCCCATGGCAAGAAAACACAATCATTAATTCGAACAAGTGGAGCCCCGGCCTCAATTAGCCAGGCGAGCTTGAACTCTGGCACCTCTCACGTTAGAAGCACAGAAACAGAGCGCGTCAGAAGGGGTCCCCCAGGCCATCTGGTCTGACCCCCGGCTCCAGCCGGCTCCACTCATAACATGCCCACCATGTGCATGTCCAGCCTATCCTTGAACACCCGCACCGATGGGGCCTCAGCCACCTCCCGTGGAAGCCCATTCCACACCCTTGGGGTCCCGACTGCCAGGAAGTGCTTCCTGGTATCTAAATGGAACCTCAGTTCCCTGAGCTTGGCTCCGTTGGAGCACATCCTGCCCTCCTCTGCAGGGGAGAACAGGTCTCTACCCACCTCCGTGGGACACCCCCTCACATACCTGCATGTCGCCAACAGATCCCCCCTGAGTCTCCTCTTCTCCAGGCTGAAGAGGCCCAGTTCCCTCAGTCTCGCCTCATACCCCGTCCCCTGCAAACCGGCCACCAACCTTGTGGCCCTACGCTGCACTGACTCCAACCTGGCTATATCCTTCCTGTAATGAGGGGCCCAAAACTGAACACAATACTCCAGTTGCGGGCGCACTAGAGTCATGTAGAGTGGTAGTAACACCTCTCTCGACCTAGAAGCCACACTTCTGGCTATGCAACCAAGGGTGGCGTTCGCCCTCTTGACCACCGCATCACACTGCTGGCTCATGTTTACCCTGCAGTCGACCAGCACCCCGAGGTCCCTTTCACAAGTGCTGCTCTCCAGCCACTTGTCCCCTAACCTGTACTTGTGACCCCCATTCCTATGCCCCAAGTGCAAGGCCTTGCACTCACCCACATTGAACGCCACCCTGTTGTCAGGATGGGGAAGAAGCACAGAGAAAGCAAACAGCTTCCCCCACCCCAGCAATGGGGGAGAGAAGGTGGCTCTCCGTGCAAAGGATGTCCACAGAGCCACGTGCAGCGTGGGCTGGAATGCAAATGCGGGGCCGCAGTCAGCAACTGCTGGTCTGAAGCACAGCGAAGTGTGGCCAGCGCATACTTGGATGCATGTGCATCGCTGCTGGACGGGAGCACAGCACCAGGACCGGGTTGCCTATGTGCCTGACAGCAAACCTGGGCTTGCTCTTGCATATTGGGGAAGATGAAACAAAGGAAAACACATGTGTATCCCCAGCTCGGAGTTGGTGTGGTAATAAACAAGCCCTCCTGATGGCTATTCCAGGGCTCACAATTCACCTGTGGGCTGAAAATGCAAAAGTATGAGCAGGAGACCAGCGAAAGGTGGCCAGTGCCCAACTTGGAGCGAAGCACCACTGGCAAGGAGGGTCAGCGTCGCGGGAACCAGGTGCGTGTCGTCTGTGGAAAGGGGCTCCGGTTGCGGCAGGACCGTCCGCCCCACACGGCCAGGCTCCAGGCCTCTCAGCAAATTGGCCTTCCCTGCTGGATGGAGCTATTAGCTTTCCAAGGAGCCAACAGGGCATTGACTTGCAGCTGCGGTAAGAGCTTTGGTGACCGCACTCTTCAATTGATCCATTCAGGCTCCATTAAGAGGTTTTACTGTAAATGGAAAGAGCCAGGAACAGCGATTGAAACAGATGCTGCTGCAGAGAGCCAAGACAAGCACCCTCGTGCGACTGGCCTCGAACAGCACGGACCAGCTTGCTGACCCTGAAGGCAGGGATCAGAGCGGGAAAGAGCCACTGAGGCTGCTGGATCCAACCCCGGCTCGGTCCAGGAGAGAACCTCTGCATGAGAAGAGCCGTGTGCGGCGGAGGCCATTCGAAAGCCAGAGAGAAGGTCCAGTCCAGGACGCTCCATCCCCACAGGTCTGGAAAGATCACCGGTACCAGCACCACCCACATTTTATGTGGGTGGTAATGGCCGTCGCTCCTAACACGCATAGCCTGCACTCTCTTCACCGTAACGCACAAGCAGAATGCAAACATAAATGCTCTCGTGCAGGCTCGGAGTCCCGAGAGCGGGTCTTCCCTTGGTTGGCCAAAGGACGGACCATCTGCTGATGTTCCCACTCCCGACTGCAAGGTCACTTGTGTGGGGCTCTTGTTCCACCCAGAGGAAGTGCTTTGGGCAGATGCTCCAAGAAGCTCAAGTGGGTCGGCAGGGATCAGCTTCCCCTTTGCCAAATCGACCCAGAGAGGGGCTGGCAACTCAGTTGGTCCATGAGAAAGGGGTACTTTACAGGATGGAAAACCAGAGAAACATGGGGGAGTTTTGCACTGAACGGTGAATTTCAGCAGAAACAGGCAATCCAGTTCTGGGATCTAGCAAGAGCGTGAATTCATCCAAGCTAGCACTGACGAGCTCTGCCCAAGTTCCCAAGACATGCAAGTGTCCCGGAATTGTGAGGTTGAATAAAATGTTTGCCCTGCCTTAATTAAGATGGAAAAGAGAGACAGAGGGGCAGGAAACATGGCTGAGAGTGTCCTCGCTGGCTTGACCATTCCTGCTTCCGTCTGGCAACAACCCCCCTTTCCACCTCCCTGCAACTCAGCTTACCTTCAAGAACTTCTTGCTGAAGTATTTTCTCAAACTCTCCCTGGACCAGAAGAATCCGTCACCAGCCGCCAACCCTTCTCTACTCAGATTCTGGAGTGAAGATGCAAGGCGGACCACAGGCCAGGTATCCCCTCCCCGCCATTCTCCCTCACATCCCTCAGGCTATTACCTAGCAAGCAGAGAAGTGAACCTATTTTCATGCATTTGCTACCTTCTTTTCCTGAGAATTCGAGTCCACCTCTCAACTCTAATTTTGTGCATGCTTTGGAAAGCTCTTGGAAGGGGAACATGAAGCTGCTCCCTTCACCTCCTGCACTATCTGGCAGGTGCAATGGGGAAATCCATGTTGGTCCTTCCCAGTTCCCTTTGATCATCATGTTGAACCAATGTACCGAACCAATGTACTCCAACAGCCATGTGCCTGCCTTTAACCTTACCAACAGGTCATGAAGCTTGAACTGGTTTCTGCTTCTTGACTTAGGAAAAGCTCAGTAGAATAAAATTGTAGAAGGAGCACACAAGCCCTGCAGGACAAGACAACAGCCAGCATGGTGCAGTGGTTAGAGCCTTGGGAGATGCATGGGACCTCCAGCCAGTCACTATCAGCCTAACCCACCTCACAGGGCTGTTGTGAGGACCAGAGGGAGAGGAGAAAGGGTGTGCGATCCAGCATGGCTTCCTTGCAGCAAGAAAGGTGGGAGATAAAATGCACGTGGAGGGCATGTCGTGAATGGAGCCGGCTGGAGTTGGGGGGTCAGACTAGATGGCCTGGGGGACCCCTTCTGACTTGCTCTGTTTCTATGTTTCTATATAAAGTTATAATATATGGAGTTATGGAGTCGTCCCTGGCCATGTCAACGTTTATGTTTCCTGGGGAGCGCGCGGGCGCTGCCATTGGTGTGGTCATGGGTAATGCACGTAACAGCAGTGGGGGCTTAACGTGTCCGCGTAGAAGAAGGAGGGACAGATGGCTGACACCTGTCCCTCTTTCTGGTTCTGCCCCCACCCAGAGGGTGCCAGGTAGCCTTGTCAACCGCCCCTCAGGCCTGACGGTGCTGCTGCTCAATGCCAGGTCGGTCAATAATAAATCTTCCCTCATCCATGACTTGATTGTGGATGAGGGGGCCGACCTGGCTTGCATAACGGAGACCTGGGGGGGGGGGATGTCGCCCTCTTTCAACTGTGCCCGCCTGGGTGTCTGGTTCAGCACTGTTCACGCCCAGAGGGGAGGGGAGGGGGGGTCGCATTGGTTTACCGAGCCTCCATCTCTCTCACGAGACTTCCGGTCCCTTCGAGGCCAGGGCTGGAGTGCCTGTACTTGGTGTTGGGCGAACGAGACAGATTGGGGATTCTGTTGGTGTACCGTGCACCCTTCTGCCCAACAGTCTCCCTATCTGAGCTGACAGAGACCGTCTCGGACCTGGTGTTGAGGACTCCCAGGATGTTGGTCCTGGGGGACTTCAATCTCCATGCCAAGTCTGGACTGACCGGGGCGGCTCAGAACTTCATGGCCTCTATGACGGCCATGGGCCTGTCTCAACACGTCATCGGCCCAACCCATGAACGTGGACACACTCTGGACCTGGTATTCACGACAGGGCAGGAAGAGGATGACCTGAGGGTGAGGAACTTATGTTTGACTCCCCTGTCATGGTCAGATCACTTCCTGGTGAGGTTTGTGCTCGAGAGCGACCTCTCCCTCTGTAAGGGTGCGGATCCGATTGCGTGGGTCTGTCCCTGGAGCCGGATGGATTCCTGAAGGCCCTGGGGGAGTTTCCGGCTAACAAGACTGGTGCTCCTGTCGAGGCTTTGGTCGAACTGTGGAACAGGGAGATGACCAGGGCTGTGGACACGATCGCTCCTAAGCATCCTCTCCCACCGGGCAGAGCCCGCTCTTCCCCTTGGTATACACCTGAATTGCGAGCGATGAAGCAGGTTGGGAGATGGCTAGAGCATAGGTGGAGGAAATCACGGGATGAATCAGACCGAACACACTTGAAAGCCCACTATCAGGCCTATGCTGTGGCGGTGAAGGCGGCGAAAAAGAAGTTTTTTTTTTCCGATTCCATTGCCTCCTCACAATGCCGTCCGGCGGAGCTTTTTCGAGTGGTGCAAGGTTCGCCCGGGTCCCAAGGAAGATCCGGTTCCACCCTCAAAGGCCCGCTGTGACGACTTTGCCAGGCATTTTAGGGAGAAAATCGCTCAGATTCGTCACGAGCTGGACTCCACTAATGAATCAGAGGTTTCTGGGGAGACGCCAATGCGGCCGTTTGGTCCAGAATTATTGGATGAATTTCAGTTATTGCGGCCCGATGATGTGGACAAGGTGCTTGGACGAGTACGTCCCACCACTTGCCTATTGGACCCTTGCCCGTCTTGGTTATTAAATAATTCCAAGCACAGGATTGGGACCTGGATCTTGGAAGTGGTTAACGCTTCTCTGAGGGAGGGTCAGGTACCTGCCCCTTTAGTCCGTCTGGTCCTGAAGAAAGCAGCACTGGATCCAGAGATGGCCACTAACTATAGACCAGTGGCCAACATCCCGTTTTTGGGCAAGGTGTTAGAGCGGGTGGTGGCGGGACAACTCCAAGCACTCTTGGATGAAACTGATTATCTGGACCCATTTCAGTCCGGCTGCAGACCCGGGTACGGTACTGAATCTGCCTTGGTCGCCCTGTACGATGACCTGTGCAGGGAGAAGGACAGGGGGAGTGCATCCCTGTTGGTTCTTCTGGACCTCTCAGTGGCTTTCGATACCATCGACCATGGTATCCTTCTGGATAGGCTAGCGGGATTGGGAGTCGGAGGCACTGCTTTGCAGTGGTTCCACTCCTATCTCAACAGCCGATTCCAGAAGGTAATGCTGGGGGACTATGGCTCTGCGCCATGGCAGCTATGCCATGGAGTACCACAGGGCTCCATTTTGTCCCCTTTGCTGTTTAACATCTATATGAAACCGCTGGGAGAGGTCATCAGGAGGTGTGGGCTACGGAATCATCAGTACGCTGATGATACCCAGCTCTACCTCTCATTTTCCACTAATCCAGGTGAGGCAGTGACTGTGCTGAACTGGTGCTTGGCCGAGGTTATGGGTTGGATGAGAGCCAATAAACTGAAGCTCAATCCAGACAAGACGGAGGTCCTGTTGGTTGGCGGATCGGGCTTCGGAGAGGGTGGATTTGACCTGGCCCTGAATGGGGTTGCACTCCCTCTTAGGGACAAGGTCCGCAGCTTAGGAGTACTCCTCGACCCGGAGCTTTCATTGGAAGCTCAGGTGACAGTGGTGGCGAGGAGTGCTTTCCTTCAGCTTCGGCTGATTAATCAGCTGCGCCCCACCTGGAGTACGACTGCCTGGTGACGGTGACACACGCGCTGGTGACTTCCCGCCTAGACTTCTGTAACGCGCTTTACGTGGGGCTTCCCCTGAAGATGGTCCGAACACTTCAATTGGTGCAAAATAGAGCTGCCAGGTTGCTGACAGGGACGGGGTGTTATGCTCACATGACTCCAGTCCTCCGTCAGCTTCACTGGCTTCCCATTGAAGCCCGGGCCCAATTCAAGGTGTCGATTATGACCTATAAAGCCCTAAACGGCTTGGGTCCTGGCTACCTGAACGAGCGCTTACGTGCGTATATGCCCGACCGCCCCTTGGGATCTGTGGGAGAGGCCCTTCTCCGGGAACCCTCCATGAAAGAAATTAGGAGGGTAGGTACTCGGAGGAGGGCTTTTTCTGCGGTGGTGTCCAATCTATGGAATGCGCTCCCCAGAGAGGTCCGCCTGGCGCCGTCGTTATTTGTTTTTCGGCGCCAGGTGAAGACCTTTTTATTTAAACGTCATTTTAATTGTTAACAATATTCACTTATTCATCTGGCCAGGATGACTTCTTTTCTTTCCCTTTCTTCTTTTCTTTTATAACTTTTCTTTTATAACTTCTTTTATATCATTTATATTTTTATTTATTTATTTAATATTATTAATTTTAATTTTATATTGTTATTTTGTATTGTATCTTATTGTGTTGTAAGCCGCCCCGAGGCTTCGGCAAGGGGCGGCATAGAAATGTTCTAATAATAATAATAATAATAATAATAATAACAACAACAACAACAACAATAACAACTCTCAGGGACTGGTTTCAGGGCAGGCCACCTGAAGGAACATCTCTTCCTGTGTCTGCCTTCCCAGATATCAAGAGAATTCCTGAGGCCAAATGAGGCAAAGGTATGTCGTCTCGGCTTATCCACTTTGTGCGATGCCATCCCCGGAAAGGTTCCTCTGACACTGGGGGAAGGCACCTTTATTTTCCCAGGCATTTTAAGAATGGGTTTTCACCCTTTTAGGCTGCTGCTAGTTTTAAGTTGCTTTTACGGTGCTTTCAGAGTTTTATTCCTTTCTGCTGATTTGGTCTTGGCTTCACATTTGTACCTTGTTTTTCTTCTGTCGCACACCACCCAGAGAACGTCCGTTACCGGGCAGCTGAAAAGTCCAGGAAATAAACCAGCACACATTGGGCCGGTCCCTCTGGCAACAGGCTGCATGTCCGAGTGGAGGCCTTTCCTCAACGCAGACGCTGTTACACTGTTGTGATGTGCTGCCAGGTCTCCTCCAGGGCACGGGGACCCAGGGATGAGCAGCCTCCAAGGGTCCTGTTGTCGAGTGCCTGCACACGCAGGGCTGGGCTGGGCTGGGGCTTCCTTTATGGGCCTTGATCCGTCTCAGAGTGGGCCCTCTCCTCCTCCCCCCTTGAACTTCCCCTAGCATGACGGTCTTCTCCAGTGAGTCTTGCCTTCTCATGATGTGTCCAAAGTATGAGAGTCCCGGTTTTGTCATTTTTGCTTCTAGGGAAAGCTCTTGATTTGATCTAGGACCCCCTTGCTTGCCTCTCGGTCACTCCGGGGACTCTGCAGAGGTCTCCTCCAGCACTGTGTTCCCAATGCCCCCATGTTCCTCCGGTCCACTTCCTTGAGACATACAGTCCCCTCGTGGTCCCACGATACTTGCCTTGAAGACCCTGAGAAGGCCACTGCAAGCGCTCTGCTTCAACACCTGATGGAAGCAGAAGCTTGCATGGCTGACTCGCTACCCAACTTCAGGGACTGAGAAGCTGCCAGAGGCTTGGGATCAGCTAAGCTCCTCCCCACCCATCCCATGTGGATGACGGTTTTTGCAGACCTGATGGAGTAACCAAATTCTCATGCTTTGGAAAACGTGTGCAGAGATCACACCAGACTTCTGCAACCTGGGGCACGCCAGATGTGTTGGACTACAGCCCCCATCATTCCCAGCCAGCCAATGGTCATGATAGGCATTGTAGTCCAACACACAAGCTGGGGAAAGTTGGATTACGCATGATCCTTTTTTCCCAGCAAAACCAAAGGGCCGTTTCCACACGTATCTAAGGAACAACGTCAAAGCAGTTGAGCACTTCTTCATCTCAGAGCCGTCATTTCCTCCAAATTCACTCCCCCCGCCCCGCCCGGCCTCTGAAATGCCAAGATGGGTTGGCAGACCGGGGGGGGGGGGGAATGCCGCAGTCGTTCATCTTCCACAAGTCTCATCTTTCCTGCGGATTTGGCAATTACTGCAAACACCGCAAGAGCAGAACTCGAGAGCAGGTGAGTGAAAAATTAGAGCTGACAGCCCTAATTGAGCCTGAAGTCCCATTTACTGAAAATGATCTGGCAGAATTAAAAATTCACAACTGGAGGCTCGTTGTGGTGAAAACTATACATTACGGGCTCTTTGAAATTCTCCGGGAAAGAAACCCTCTCAGAGCTCCAGAAACAGCCCAAACACTTTGCGCCGTTATCGACAGAGAAAACAAGCCAGGCTTTGGGGAGGAGGCATAACCTCCAAAAATCCTTAAAATAATAATCAAATACATACACATATCCTCCGCCCTATAACAGATTAGAGACCAGAGGCGCAAGTGATCTCAGTGCCTGTCCCGCAGAGGATCTGGGCCTGAATCAGCGATGGTTTAACAAATACACCAACCATGGCGTTTGCATCCAATTTGCCAACATTTCCCTCCACTCAATATTCCAGTGTCTTCTGCGCATTCCGAGGATTCCTGTCCAAGCTGGCAACCTCAGGGCCAGCTCCAGGGTTTAACGGCCCCTGTGTGAGACCCCCTCCCTGGCCCCCCTCCCTCACAAGTCTACCCTTTTCCACCAAGGACCCCCGTCGCTCTGCTCCCCACCCTCTTCCCCCTCCATGCTCCCGCTCTCATGCTCGGTGGCATCTTGTGCGCCTCCTCCTTGCCGCCTGGACCAGAGCGAGGAGGAGGAACAGCTCCCAGGTGGTCTTGGCAGGCGCCCAACCTACCTGCCCACCCTGGGTGGCCCTGACAAGCCACTCACAAAAGCCAAGTTCAGCACAAAATGGAGGAACTTGCCTAACCGACAACATGGCTGCCCGTTCCTTGGGGCTGCAACTCTCCAGTTTGAAGGAGACGGTCCTGTGGAAGGGCTCGGCAGAGAACCGTGGCCACCTCGGCGGCCTGCGCAGCAGCTGGGCCACTGCTATGAGCGCGGCCGGCGTGACCACAGGCTTGTTCCTTGCAGGTGGCTGCGCCCTGGTGAGATACGCAGGAGCACCCAAAGCTTTCCTAGGAGCTCCCCCTGGCTCTCTGCTGCTTCTTCAATGCATTTGAACCTGTCCTTGTTCAAGAAGACCTTTGATGACACACTCAATGCTCTTCAGATAGATACCCTGATATTTTCATGTGCTGTCCAAATGCGTCGCTTGACAGCTGTGGGCTTAAAGTTGTTTCACTGCAACTTGTAAGCTGCCTTGAGGACTGCACCTGGAAAAGAGCCACGGACATGCCCTGAATCGGGGAGCCTAAGCTAATGCAGTTGCTTCACGTGCTCTAGAGCAGAAGACCTGACAGATCGACATGTCTTTGACGCACAAGTCCGGGACTTGCGCAAATTAATCACTTGTGTGTCTCACTACAGATCCAGAGACAGAAAAAACCAGCTCTTCTATGCAAAGCAATTTGGGATCAAGCGCAAGAGACCCCTAGAGCCGAGCAGAGTCTTGAAAGTCTGGCTTGTTTGAGCCTAACAGACTTTTTCTCCATTTCTAATCCAATAACTAGAAGTCAAGAGGGTTTCTTCCCTGCAGGTTTCTGTCTCTAAGATGAGCTACAGTTTATGCATTTTTTAATGCTAAGGGAATGTGTGCAAATCATGCCATTGTGTGTGAGTAGTGGCATTTTGCCATTCTTCTCAAAATTTAGTGCCATTTGAGTAAATCGACACAATTGGCACAGATCAGCATACAAAAACAAACATCCTTAGTGCAGGCTGGAAAAAAGCTCCCAAACCACACGGTCCTTGTGCAACTTGTCCGAGGACCACATGCTCTGTGGGTGAAAATTCACACGAATTGCATGAACGTATGCACATTTCCTTCCCTTAAAAACAAAAAAGTGCCAACTGCAGCCCGTCTTAGAGGGAGAGGGCCACAGGCTGGCTCAGCTGGAATCCAGGGGGCCAAATTGCAAAAATGCTTTGGCTTCTCAGCCCGTTCACACATCTCTAGAAACAGACGTGGCTCCCAAGCTTCCGTCCACCCAAGGGAAGGCTGGCTCTTGGGTCCCGCTGCATTCCGCACACATCTTTCCTCCGTCAAGATGTTCCAATGAATACTTGTCAGCGATGTGCCGGATCCAGGAGGGGAGAGGAGGGATGAGATGTTGTACGTGAAGGCTGGGGGGGGAGGGGGGACATGCGGGGGAGCAACAAAGCACACGCTGCCCAGCATGCAAACACAGCAATCAATGCTCAAGTCTCGCCCCCCCCCCCCGATTCTTTGCAGTGTCACCCAATTTTCTGTGGATAAGTGTTTTAATAGCAGTTCTCATGAAACTGCAGACAACTGAGCCGAGCTGAAGACGGAAAGGGATAATCCAGTACTCCATCATGGCCCCTCACCTCTGACAGGTGGATCGCTGGGAGGAGAAGAGGAGCAATTATTTAATCATGAGTGCTTTTGAACGCCGCTGCTGCAGGCTGTTCCTGGTCCCCACCCCCACCCCGAATGCTACATCAATCTCAACCTTAAAAGGCAGCATGATTAAGCAGAAGACGATGACCAGCCCCTTGGATCACTGCTCTTGACCCAGCCATTGGTGTGATTTCTGGGTGCGGGGTTTGCTTGTTGCAGAAGTAGCTGCTCAAAAAGCAGCAGCGTGTGCTTAAAAAGGAAGTCAGCACCAAATCAGGAAGTGGAGCTGCTGCACTGAAAACTGGCCCCAGAACAACTCCCCCCAAAGCCACTCTGACAGGCGAGGAGGCCTGGGCATCGCCTGGACCTCTTGGGAGCGTTTCCCATACGTCTCCCCAAGCCTGTCGGCTCAAGAGCAGCACGTTGCTTACTTGAAACTTTTGTTCTCTGAGTGCTGCAAGTCGTCCTAACTAATAACCATCAGTGCTCCTTGTGGCCGGGAATTCCACAAGCTGATTTCGCTTTGTGCAGACTCAGATTTCACTTCAAACGCTAGGCCATGGGTCCTCAAACTATGGCCCGCAGGCCGGATCTGGCCCGCTATGCTCATTCATCCAGCCTGCCTCAGAGGTTTCGAACTCGCTTGGAGAAAACGATCTCTGAGCGAGTCCAAAAGCTCTGAGCTGGCGCAGGCATACTCAGAAACTGAGCAGAGAGCCAGCGCATGCGCCAAATTGCAACAGCTCAACTGCGCCTGAGCCAGCTCTCCCCCCACCCCCCATCACATGCATATACAGAGCGTGAATACGGAACAGGAAACAGAAGAGAGGCGGGCAGAAGAGAAAGAGAGACAAAGACAAAGAAATAAAAAAGGACTGAAGGTAAGAAAAATATAAATTTTTAAATCTGTTTTTAATTATGCAAGCCCTGGGGGTGGCCAGGCCAAACGGCTTTCTCCGAGGGAGCAAGCTGCCACCGAGCCGAGCCTGCAAAGTGGCTTACTCGGAGAAGGCCGCAGCAGAGAAAACTTACTTGGAGAAAGATGCAGGGCTCCCGTGCCTCGGCCTTCTCCAAGCAAGCAAGCATTTTTTAATTTTTAAATTAATTTTTAAATGTTAATTTTTAAATCAATTTTTAAATGTTAATTTTTAAATCAATTTTTAAATGTTAATTTTTAAATTAATTTAAATTTTAATTAATTGTTAATGCACTGTGTGCATAGGAATTCATTCTTTTTTTTCAAACTATAGTCCGGCCCCCCATCAGTCTGAGGGACAGTGAACTGGCCCCCTTTGAGGACCCCTACACTAAGAACCTATCACCAGGCAGCTTCCATGACCAAGCCAATGGAGAACTGCAGAAACAAGTTCCTATGTTTCAAAGCAGCCTTTGGACATCTGCTCCAAGCAAGCAGAAATCCCAGAAACCAGGAACACAATGCCAGGACAAAACCAGCATCCTGTGGAGGGCGGTCCTTGCCCCATCCGCGTGGCCTTGGAGGCACCCCAAAGATTAATTACACGGCTGAGCTGGGCAAAAGCATCCACCGGCAGTCACACTTCCAAAATAGATTTTCTGAGTCCTGACCTGTGCCCTCAAACTAATAGACATCTGGATTCTGGCTGAAAGCATCCATTAATTGGCATGATTAATCAGTTAATTCATTAATTGCCTATGAAAAAATGAGTCAGGCCCACAGCCACTAAACGTTCTTCTGCACTGATGGCATTCCGGAGGCAACACTCTGGATTTGTGATTTTACTCTCAGCCCTGCAACTCACAAATTGTTGGTGCACCTTCTTTGGGAAAAACAAGACACACATCCCCCCGACAAACTTTTAGTGAAGAACCTGGAGCTGCCAAGAGATTTTGTTTCCAAAATGAATTAAATTGATGGACAATTTATTCAGTGTATGGAAGCCATAGTCAGCGGGTACAGCTTTAAGAAAGGAAATGACATGACAGGGGACACGAGGTCCCTCTGTAAGTCCCTCAAAGGCTGTTACAAAGAGGAAGGCCAAGATCCTTCTTGCTGGCGCCAGAGCACAGGACACGGAATAATCCATTCAAGTTGCGGCAACCCAGACCCAGGCTGGACATCAGGAAAAGCTTTCTCACAGTCAGAGCAGCAGGAGAGTGGAGCCAGCTGCCCAGAGAGGTGGGGGGCTCTCCCACACTGGGGACATTCAGAAAGAAACCGGGCAGCCCTCTGCGTGGGAGGGTGTGAACTGGTGTCCTACAACAGCAGAGGGTTGGGCCCCATGGTCTTCCTGGTCCCTTTCAACTCTACTTTTCTATGATTCTATGACAATTGTTTGCAGGGCCTGTGATCCATGAGCACCATGGGCGGCTGCCGTGACCCGTGGATCTTATTCCTCCAATGTAGGAAAGAGAAACCTCTGACAGAGGCCTCTCAGGGAGGTAAGCAGACGTGGTCACAGAAGCATCATCAGTGCCCATTGCTCCAGAAAAGTCCAGCCCAGGTGCCTGCTTCTGCATGGACCTGTACCACCTGAGATTCCAAGCCCGCTGCCTCCTGAGCTCCCACCACCACCTCTGGGTCACCACAGCCAAAAGCTTCAAAGCAGAGGCTGTTTAAGTGACAAAACTTGCTGCAAGGGAGTGGAGACAGCAGCCTCTGGGATGCCCCAAGTCCCAGCAAGGCTGGAGCCCAGATGGGCTGAGTGTGTCCAGCTTCTGGGCCAGACTCTCCTGGAGCTCTCCGTGGTACTACCCACTCCTTGCTTGACCTGGCCTTGGTTTGGTCTGACCCTGGTTATGGAGCCTTCCTCTACTCCACAGGACCTGTCACCTGGGATGTCTGTCACAGGTCGCTGCTGGGAAGCATCAGAAGAGATAGCTATGGCCTTCATGTCCTGCTGATGAGCTTCCCAGGTGCATCTGGGTGGCCACCTGTAGGACGGGAGCCCATTTCCAAGGCTGCGGTCTCAGATTGTGAAGCTGAACTGGAAGAGGAGGCGGGACTGGAATGCTCGACTGGAATGCCCAGGCCACACGACCCAGAGATAAGACAGGCAGCCAAGGAGAACCAGGCGTTTCATGTCCTTGGGAAGAGAGGGGTGCGGGAGGACGGAGTCCAACTGTACCACATCAGGTGGGAAGGGAAGACCGACTGAGAAGCTCCAGGTGTGCCTGGCTTGATTCGGAAAGGAGGATGTTAGGAATCAGTGTCATCTCTATAAGCTGCATTTCCCCCACTGCTCATGCTCTAACCTGGCTCGTGTCCTCTGCCACTGACTCTTGCAATGCTCTTCTTCGGTACTGCAGAGCCAAGCTGGCTGCTGACCCCTCCGCCCCAAGCTGCTTAGGAGGAGAGGAGGGGAAGCGGCCTCTGCCCAGCCCTCCAGTCCAAAGGGGCCCCTCTCGTGCTCCGGGGAGCCCAGCGCTCGTCTCACCGGCCCGTGGGAGAGCAGCATCACGTGCCCATCTCCCTTCCATATCTATCATCTCACCCTCGCGCCAACAGGTCAGAGAATCCGCTGGCTGCCCACAAGTGCTGTGAAGCCGCTACCCACATCTAGCCTCTAGGGCTTAGTTGCCCCTCGCATCTCCTTCTGGTGAGGGGATAGTGCCAACTCACAGGGACGCTGCTTCTTTCGCAATTCTCCTCCAACACCGGACACTCCCGTGCAGCCCGCCTGACCTAGAACATTACGTCCATTTGGGGACTTCACCTTCCAAAATGCGATCCCCATAAATTCCTCCACAAGCATAATTGCCTTGGGAAGCGTTTAGCTTCAGACAAATCCATTTTTATAAGCCCTGCATATACTTGGCCTCCTGGGCTTTATTTATTGCGAGACGAACCGATAAAGCTGGGAAGCGCAGCGTCCGGACACACACAAGGGATGCAGCGACTGCAAGAGGATTTGCATAACCTTGAGGACGCGTTTCTCCTCTGCCCCGCATCCCCACCCACCCAGCAGCAGCAGCAGCAGCAGCAGCAGCGAGCGATGCGTCTTCCTTCGAGCTAGCCGGCTGCAACAGCGGAAGAGGCGCTTAATGGCCGCTTTGGCGTGCGCTTAATTACAAGGCCGTGTTGAGACTCCGGGAAGCAAGGGCTCAGCAGGCCAGCCGCTGCGGGGGGCCCTCCCTTACTCTGACCTAAGAGGACGATTTTGCTACCTGGAAACAGGATGTTCCCAAGTCTCCGCTTCCTGCCACGTTTTGTGGCCATGCAATGGGAGTTCGGAGAGTGTTTTCCCGCTACCAAATTATCAACTTCCTGTATCATAAACACTTGAAAACCATTCAGGTCTGGCACACAGCCCCTTCCCACGACAACTGAACAAGCATAATTTTTAAGGCCTCCTAGCAGCTCACAGTCCAAGGGAAAACAGCAGCAACAAATAAAATCTCAACAAAATGTTTCCACAGAGGGATGGCAGGGGATGGGGCAGAAAGAGACTCTGCAAGGAAACAGGGCAGAACTTCCCTCAGGCTCCCCCTGTTCCCAGGGACCCCCCCCCCCCATAGCAAGCGCAGGGCTGAGGAGAAGCTCTTTTCCGAGCAGAGGTTCCCAGGGCAGCCTTGTAGGAAATAAACACACGAACAGAGAAAGAACCAGGATGCAGGCGTGGGAGGGGGGACTTCTGTTTGCCAGAAGAGGGTGGATGCACACACCTTCTGACTTGGTCAGTACTTCTGTGAAATATTAAGCACTGACTCCAACACTACGTTTGGGGGCCCCAAACTAGGTTTTAGATAAGACTTTCTTGCAGTCAGGATTAAAAATGCCTCGAGTTTAGGCCTTTTCAAGTTGCTGGGACATCCTGGATTGCACACACGCCACCTCGCAGACGGATCCTTTGTAGCGTTCTCTTAACGAGCCATAAAGGGCCACGGGCTTGCACCCTGTTCCAAGTGCTGCAACGTGCGCTATGGCTGCTTGAGAAGTTCAGCTGGTCCCAAGCGCTGCGGCCAGAGCGCTGGAAGGCTTTGCAAGCTGTGCTGCCGCCTTTCTGCCTCCGGGAACAATTCAACGTGCTACGTGTGACACATAAATATGCAGTCAGAGACTGGGACCACCAGCCTGGAAAGGCCATCTTTCCTCATATGAATTTGCCCAGGTCTTATGATCGTCCAGGACAGCTCGTTTCTCTGATTCACCACCATCAGAAGCACATTAGATTGGGCCATGAGACAGGGCCTTCTCGGTAGCGACTCCCAGGCTGTGGAACTCCTTGCTACTGATAAACAAAGTCATTTTTATTCAAGTAGGCTTCTGGCCAATAAGCTGGCTCACTGGGCTGGCTGCTATGCCTAATTCTTTTCCTGTGGTTTTAACTGGGGTTTGTTTGCTTATTTTACATTTTAGAACGTAGCTTGTGCTACTTATTCCCCATTCCTAACTTAGGAGGCATGGAAATGCATGTGTTGAAGATTTCCCAAACACCGCACAAGGCCGAAAGCATTGCGGCAATAAAAAAGGGAAAGGTGGAGGCAGAACCAAAGATAAAAGAGCAACTCAAGTAAAATCATCCGAGTTTAAGTGCTGCTCCCAGTCTGGACTGGCACATTTTTTAATTGGTGCCTAAATGACCCCACTTGGCATGTCACAAGCACCTCCCAGGGCTTATCTTGCAAACCTGACAACAACCCTGAGAGGTAGGCTGGTGTTATTATTCCAGACAGCGTGGGGAGCTGAGGCAGAGAGTGCTTTGCCTGAAGCTACCCAGCATCTTGCTGCTAATTAACCTTTTGATGAGCCATAAAACAAATGCACCGGGAGGACCGGCGATCCGGCTCTTCCGCCACCCCAATCCTGCTGCAATGGTTAACAGGCACAAGTTATCAAAGCATGAAATTATAATTTTAATGGGCTCCAAAGGTTCAGGTGTTAATTTAAAAACTGTGAACAGAGCCGGGGGAAGGGAGGTGTATTTATTTAATTGGCCATCTTCCAATGTCTCCCCTGCATTTTCGAAAGTCCATTTTTTTCTTCGACACACATTTTAGTCGCTCTCCAAGTGCAAAGCTTCCTTCAAAAGGAAGGAAGGTCCTGCTGTGCTATTTTTGCTTTCTTTTTCCTTGGAGGGGTGAGAAGGAGGAGAAGGAACAAGGGAGAATCCAAGAACCAGCATCCCGATGCCTGGAAAACTAAGCTGGACAGCACCAGGGCGTGGATTTCGCCATGGCTAATTTCTCCTCGCACCTGGCTAGTACCGTGCCAGGACATCCAGACCTGAATGTGCAGCTGAGCATGCCCATCTTCCGTTAGCAGCACCTCCGATCTAGAAGGGATCAGGTAGCAGGCGATGGAAAATGTCCTGCTAGAAGGAGACCCGCCGCTGGTCAGAGCTACCAGTTCCGGACCGGACAGAATGACCCAGCAGGCTCTGCTGTGCTTCACTTTTGGCCCCAAATCCCCAGTCAGCTGGCCGCTTTCCAACAGCAGGAAGACCTGGGGCACGTGGGCCAAAAAGGCTGATGAACAGACCCGATGGTTTTCCTCGCCCCTGCTGGGCGATCTGTGAAGAGCTCCGCGCGGGGAGGAGACGCCGGGTGCAGATCCCACCTTCGGCTTGCAGTGAAGAGAAGGACCAACAGCTCTGCCAACACCTTAATGAAACCACGCCGGGGGAGGGAAGTCTCTTCACTGCAACTTTTGTCCCCATTAAAGAAGCAACAAAGCAATTCCAAAGAGAGGCAAAAACACAGAAATGAAGGAAAACCTCCAGGTTTTTCTTTTATATATACATACACCCCCCTCACCCAAATTCCCATGTTATTTAAAGCAGAGTTGACGAACAGCTTGCAGAATGGAAGGGCAAGCAGTTTTCCTAGTTGCTCTTTTTATTTTTTCCTGGCTGAATTTTTGTTTTCTTTAAATCAGGGGAGAGGGAAGAATTCCCATGAAGGGATTATCCAAAGACACTGGCAAGGTGGCTGTTCTACGCACCGCACTGCCAGAAGCGGCGGCGAGGGATCCTGTGATGTGTTACGACACTTGCCGGGATTAGCAGGCTACGAGGCTGACGCAGGGGGCGGATCTGAGGAGCTGCAGCCCCACACATCTGGGGGTGTCAGGCCTGGGAAGGGTGAGCGTCACAGCTGTTTACGTTCCCAAGCAGTTACCCTGGGGTAACAACTCCAGGACACATTCTGATCTCTGCTGCAGATGAAGAAATTGGGAAATTACTTGAAGGTTCTTTAAAAAGATAAACCCCCGGAAGATCACACAGGACCCTGCTTTATTCTTTGGGCCCATTTCCACAAAGGAATTCCCCTTCCCCTGCCACCGCCTCCTGCTTCAGTGGCAAGGGACCCCAGAGGCTCCAGGCTGAACTCTCACCACTGCGCGTGTGGTGCACGACATCCAGCAGGAGACTCAGGGCTCCATGCACAAACAGGCAAAGCTACTGCCAGAGGGCACCCGAGTTGGAAGGCAAACACCAGAAGGCGCCTTGCACACAGGTGGAACTTCACCCTTCGGGACTGGCCTTGCCGGCCCGGATCAGAGGCGGCTTTCAAAGGGCTTGAGCAGAAATCGCTTCCCCGGTCCAGCTGCCTTCGGTTGGAGAGACCGTGGACCGACGCCGAGATTTTCGGCAGCAAAGCGGCAGCTCCGTCCCTGAGCCACGGCCCCTCCCACAGAGGGAGCGTACGGATGAGCAGCCCACGCCCCAAAAGGGGGCCACGGCTTTCCCTCTGAGGTTCCTCATGCGGGTCCTTCCAAGCCCCGCTGCTGGTGTTCCCCGACCCGAACTTCACCAGCCTGCCACCCTCTGTATCTCCGCTCAGCCCCAGCAAGGGCAGCCTGCTACCGGGGCTGATGGGCGTTCCATTCCAAATATTCTGGAGGGCAGCAGGTTGAGGAGGCCTGTTTTGGAAAAAATAATGCAGCCTCCCCTCCCTATTCTTCACCCCCGAGGAGAAGCCGTTTTCCGAGGAGACGGTGAACACAAATTGAATTACTTCTGGAGTTCTCGCAGACTGAATCAAACCTGAATTAATGCAGTATTGATCTGGCCTTCTCTGAGATTACATAAGAAAACAGCACATATTTCAATCATGGGAAAATCGCTTTATTTCATATGGGGCTTGGCAATCCAGTTAAGAGACTGCATCAGACCACGCCATTAGCACCCCGGGGAGCACGAACACGGAGCAGTTGCAAAGAGACGGAGCAACACAGGCTGGCCCTGGACGGCGGGGAAGCAGCCTCACGGAAGACTTCCCTGCCCTCTCTCAGGCCCCCTTTTGCAACAGGACGCAAACAACACCCACCTAACTTACGGGTTTGTTGGGAGGGGGGTGCGAACGGGATAATGGATACTAAATATTGCTCAACCTTTCCTAAGCCACCATTCCCCAAAAGTGTTGGAGAATAACTGCCATCATTCCCATCTGTCTGCAGCCCCAACACTTCTGGAGAATTTATTTATTAAAAGCTTTTCTATCCTGTCCCCTACAGAATGTTTCGGGATGACTTACAATAAATAAATAGAACAGAACAGCCCCGCAGCATCCAACCATAATATACTAAAACCCCAATTAAAATCAGTTAAACATTAAAATAATGGGAAAATACAAAGGTTAAGAATGGTTGCTTGGAAAGGGCCGTATGATTAACAGAAATCTATCTACGCCCGGGAAGTCGCTGGACAAGTTCTCTCAATTTACCCGCCAAATTCATGGGCACATGGAATGGGATGCCCATCTATTCCCTCCACGGCTCACTGAGTGCCATTCCAAAGCCTAGAGGAGTCTAGAGGGTCTTCTAATCCAGGCTGTGGACCCTCTTGGTGGGCTATATTCAGCCCTCCAGGGCCCTCCAGGCTGAAACGCACTTTCCGCACTCCCTGTGTCTTTTCCCGACCACTAGCTTCCCAGCCTTGACACGGGGCGTTCCCCATTCTTAAAGGCTGGAATTCCTCCCAAAAGACTCAGCTACCGGAAGCAAGAGGCCTGACTTATTTGTTGTTGTTGCTAGTCATGAAGTCCCATCCGACCCATCGCGACCCCATGGAAAACATTCCTCCAGGCCTTCCTGCCCTCCACCATCCCCCAGAGTCCAGTTAAGCTCACGCCGACTGCTTCAGTGACTCCATCCAGCCACCTCATCCTCTGCCATCCCCTTCTCCTTTTGCCATCTATTGTTCCCAGGATCAGGCTCTTCTCCAGGGAGTCCTTCCTTCTCATTAGGTGGCCAAAGTACTTGAGCTTCATCTTCAGGATCTGGCCTTCTAAAGAGCAGTCAAGGTTGATCTCCTCTAGGACTGACCGGTTTGATCGCCTTGCGGTCCAAGGGACTTGCAGGAGTCTCCTCCAGCATCACAATTCAAAGGCCTCAATCCTCGCATTTCCATTCCGCTCTGCCTCTTTGCTTTTGACCTGCCTCCCTTCCTGACCTGCTTGGATTGTGGGGTGTGCAAGTGGGTTTTGTGGACATCTATGCTCGTAAGAGAAACCGTGAAGAAAGCCCATTTCCCCTGGTTGTGGGCGCTCCTAAGTCCTCTTGGACCACGAGGTTTTTAATCATGCAAATTTCCTTCTGATCCTGATGCAGATTGATTCTAACTCAAGTGTTAAATTGCTCTCCTATCTTGATATTTACATAAAGGGGAAGGACGGGGTGCTGCCTTTAAGGGGGTGCATGCATGCGCGCACACACACACACAATTCATGAAATAAACGGAAAGCCATGGAAACTTCATGGATTAAAAGTTTTAAATGCATGGGAGCTTTAATTATTTCTGACTAAAACTTATCTAGATTTATGATTTCCCAGGACCCAGATAATAACTTTTCCTTGGTTGTGCTGATTTAAATTTAGCCAAAGAGGAAATTGCCCAAGGTGACAGGCCACAACTAAAAAAAAGTAAAAAGCGAGGAGATGCAGAAGGCACGTCAGCTGGCCAAACCTGTGACTCTACGCACGCTTAGACAGAACAAGGCAGAGAACGGGCGCTGCTGCTGCTCCTCTGCGCGGCCGCGAATGGGACCTGCGCCAGGACAGCCTTCCCCTGCCTGACGCCTGGCCGACAGTGGTGAGATGGCGGCATTTCCGCATCCTCAGAGCCGGATCACTCCTGCCTCCATGTGCAGGGTAAAAGGGGGGGGGGCGGGAAAGGGTTCGAAAGGCTTGTGGCAGAGGTGTGCATGCTCGGAATCCAGTCTTCGTGTTACGCAGAGCGAGTCTTTTGCCGAGCAAATGGGTCTCCATTGGCCGCTCAAGGCGGAGGCCACAGAGATCGTGCACGGCGGAATCCTGCTGCAGGGACAGCCTGTTCCTGCCCCTTTCCCCTCGACCAGGACAGCCAAGAAAGGGCAGGCTGGCAGTGGGCAAGAGGCGCCGCTGTCCCCGCTCACGCGAGTCCCGCGGCTTCAGTCCTGCGTGTCCCGGCTCCACTACACCGCCAGAATCACAGCATGGTCCCCTAACTGCAGAACCAGACTCAAAAAGCAAGGAAGGAAGGTTCTTCCAGACGCTGGGCAGCAGGAGTTCTGCGCAGGGGGTCAAAGCGCGTGTTGGCCAAGTCCAGGTCCAAACCAACCCACAGGGCTTTCTCCCCTGGGGGAAGAAAGCAGGTCACCTGCACCGGCTACCTCCAAGTCACAGGCGCCCCTTCCTTGGAGGCACCACCAAGCCAAGAACGGAGGCGGCCTGCAGCCAAGGCCAAGGTCTCCTCGAGCAGCTGCATTCTTGCCACCACGAATAAACACCCTGCTGGCTTGATGAACTGCTCTCCTCCCTCCCTCCACTCCCTGCCAATGGAGACCCACATTCGGGGGGTGGCAGGCTCCCAGAACAGATGATGCGCTCGTTTAGGCCACGCTCCTCTTCAGGCACCTACTAAAGTGCTATTTATGGCCTCACACTCCACTCGTAATAAATGTGGATTGGATTAAAACCCCCTTAATAGTTCATATTTTATTGGGAGGGTGAAAGCCATGCTGAAAGATGCTCGTAAAAAAAAAAGTAAATTATGCGTGCGCACTCATGCCGGCTCGAACATTTAAATGAGATGCTGCGGTTGCCCAGTATTAAATCAACCTGCCTCTTAAATGAAGTGGTGTTGCATTATTCCAAGGTTTTGTTCTGTTTAAAAGCTGCTTCCCCTTTAGGTGATCCTGCTTGCGTGATTGTTGGAGCCATGCAAGAGAGAGATCCATGCATGCAGAGCACAGACGGGAAGGAGGTGCGAGAAGCTGGTCTCACACCACGTCAAAGTCTTGGTCCACCCAGAGAGCCTTTCCCAACTGGCTACCCTAGCAAGGTCCTGGACTACAATTCCCGTATTTACTGAGGGAAAGGTGATCTGCAGTCCAAGACATCAGGAGGGCTGACCCAGAGAGCTACTGTTTAACAAGCCGGACCCCTGGCCCATGCCGGCTTTCCCTGGCCCGGTGCCTCCCAGATGCTTTTGACTCTGACTCCCGTTAGTCCCATCCAGCATGGCCAATGATTGGGCTGATGGGATGCAAGGTCCAGGACACCCGGCAGAGGCAGATCTGGAGGAGGCTGGGCCACCCTGGCCGACCACAGCACCTCTTCCGGGTTCCAGACGACTTGCGTCCAGCATCAAGAATCACACATGATGTGTGATTCTTGATGCTAGAACGCAGCTCGCCGGATCAAGAGTGCTTAGCCAACGGGATCCACGCACAACTGGAAAAGGAGACCTCTTTGGCCATTCCACGACTCGAGAGGTGTTGCCAGGTAGCAAAGCTCGAGCAGGCCTTCTTGGTAGAGGCACCTACTCCTGTGCGAGGCCTCAGTGAAGGAAAGCGCAGTGAGCGTTAGGCGCCACTTGGCGATACCTGTTCACCAACTTGTAACGAATCTTGCAATGGACTTCATACAGCGCTTGCCTTTTTGCACTGTATCATACACGGTTTTTCGGTAAACTGATTCCCAATCTTAGCATATCAAGCACTAGGCAAGTACTTTGGCTAAGGTAAAAGCAACGCATCTCTGCAGCAGGGAAATATCCAAGAGGGCACTGCTGCTCACCCGATGCTCCCCCTCGCAGCAAACCGACCCAGGCAAAGCGGTGAGCGTGCGGAGCCATCTCACGCCCACGCAGTGCACAAGGAAGCCTCCCAGTGGAAGAACCCGTGGGCATCCCGCAGCCCATTCTGGCTGGCCGCCAGCCGGCTGGCACGGCCACATGCCAATGGCAAATCGACGTGGCTTTGCAGATGGGGCCGGAGAGGCTCACTGCCCCCTCCCCCCGCCAACAAAAGCACACCTCTGGCCGTTGTTCCAAGGTACAGGAATAAGCCCCCGAGGCAGCCCTGGATGCCCACTTGACGGCTGCAGCAGAACCAGAACCGTGGGCGATTTCGCAGGCGACGTGGCGCCAACACGGCCAGGAAAGCCGCTTACGGCCAACTGCAGACCTGCTTTTGCTGGCCACGGGTGATGGCTCTAAGCACCCCAAGACAATCGCTTCCAGAATTAATGTTTTCCCAGTCTATAGAAAGGCAAATGAGTTTCTGGTGCTGAACAATTAGCGTGGCTGTTAATTACGTGTGCGTGCTGGAAATAACGCCAGGCTTCTGGGACAGCTTCCATTTCCATTGTTGGCTTCCTGCTCTGAGTAACCGAGAATATATCCCAGGCAGCTAAATAAATCCTTCACGGGAGCTGATGGGACTTCTTGTTCGCACTGAGTCGTTATGCAAATTGCTAATTATGAAGGAAGAGATAATCATAATTCGGTGCATTTTAAGGAAACCACGTGGGCAACAGGAAAGCAAAGCAGTGGTTACCCTTATTTCATGCCATTTTCTTCCTTTTAAAAAAAGGAAATCAGCATCTCCAATAAAGCACCCAGAGGCTAATGCAGAAAGGGCACAGGTAAGAGTTTACATGAAGAATATCTGGCACTCCACATCTTCGTTCAAGATGACCTTGGAAATGGGCACGAATTCCTCCGAAGCGGCCTTCCCATCCTGGTGACCACCAGAAGAGCTGGACTACAATTCCCACCACCTCCAGCCAGCATCCTTCATGGGACTGCTCAAAATACTCTATCACAGCCTTCCTCTACTAGGTACCTTTCAGAAGTGTTGAACTAAACTCCCGGCTGGGGCATGCTGGGAATTATAATGCAACACACCTGGAGGGCACCAGGTTGGGGATGGCTGCTTTGCTGTAACATGTCAAACAAAAAGCAAAATTGAGAGACATCAGGAAGGAAATGTACCCTGGTGTCCCTTAACCAAGGTCAAGATCCCTGCACACAAACAGTGTGCTTAAATGCTACCTGCTAGCCATAACCAGGGTTAAGATAGACACTGGCAACCAGACTAACCATGGTTAATGTCAACTGGGTTTCGTGCTGCTCAGCTCTGAAAGTGGAAAACCCTGGTTAGCGTCACCCATGGTAAGTAGCAGTTGGACTAGTGGAACCCTTCACCAAAATTGCATCAGAGAAAGGTCATTTGCTAGAAAGAGTGAAGGGGCGCGAGGATGGAGCATGGAACACAGGGTCTCCTCTTGGCTGGGATCCTGCTTGCGGTACCTTTAAATTTGCAGCAAACTTTTGACTAATTTCAGAGCTGCTAGAAAGACAGAAAAGCGCTGGGAGCTGGTGCGTGGGGGGAAGCTGGCATCTGGATCCTGCCTCCATACAATTTTAGCTCCTTTGTTCCACGGTGATAATGCACACTTGCGTTGCTATTTCTGTCTGGATTCTAACACTTGGCTTAAGACCTCAATGCATCGAGCACAGAATTATCTTTCCTCTCTGAGGCTCCCGAGCACCTCGCTCGATTGTTAACCAGAACAAATGCTCTGCCAGAGTCCCAAAGCTCCACAAGCCAAATTCTGCACCTTTGTGATGGACCGAGCATGCCAGAGAACTGAAAGGGGAGGAGGAAAAACACACGCGGGTCTTGGAAGCCGCGAATCTCTCGGTCCGCTCGATCGGGGTGGCAGCGAGAGGGCCGTGGCCACACGCACCCGCTCCCCGTGCACCCACTCCCTGTGCACTCCCTGCCGTGCCAAAGCCAGATCTCAGAGAGCTGTGTTTTCTGTTTAAAAGAACGCCATGTGGAGCTTTAAAAATAAAATACAATACAATAAAAACTGTTCCCGTGGGGCTTCCCAGAGCATAGACTCGCATTCGAGCAAGGTGCCAGTTCCAAAGGAACCTGTTTTTCTACGACAAAAACAAAGCTTCTACTTTGCCGTGGCCTCACCTGTAATCTTGGCAGCAGGGGAAGTGGGGGGGGGGGGGCAGCCTCAGTGAATACCGACAGTAGCACAAATTACCTCCGCCAAATGAAGTTGCTCCGAGCAGAAACCTATCATCCCCGACCTCACCGCAAGTAAACCTCCAAGCGTGCATGTGCACTCTATGCCACGTTCACCACTGCAGCACTTCACGCCCTGATTTGTATCTAGGTGGCTAAGGGGGGGGGTGCGTCGGAGGGAAGGGGGCAGCAAAACCCAGCGCGAGCCCTCGGCCCTGGCTCCCTCCCCTCCCACTCCCGGCCCGCTCCTCCTCCTCCCCACCAAGAGCATTTACAAGCCGCAGCACCGTCCTTTCTGCACCGGCTGTGAAGAAGCGAGGTGAGGGCTCCTCCTTTGGGGTCCCGAAGAACTTGGAGCTTGGACTGCACATAATCCCATTAAACCCAGATAATCCCGCAGGCAACACTGAGAAGTGAAAGCCCCGGAAGCAGCCCTTGTAACAAACGGCGGTTGCTAATTTGTCAGAATGCTGCGCCAAGGCTGAAGTCGAGGTAGATGGAGCAAAGCCGGGCGAGCCCAGAGGCCCCTCGTTTGGCTTACCTTAACATGAGGGGTCCAAATGGAGGAGAGGCATTTGTTGGCGCAAGATTGCGCGGGGGCCACCCAGCCAAAGCGCACGGGCCGCGGAACGAGAGGGAGGGAGAGAGAACAGTGGGAAAACGACGATTGTGACACGGTGCTTTAATTCTCTTCAGAAGGCCCTAACCGAATGATTCAGCTGCATCACTGTGCACTGTCATCTATCAACCAGTCTTGATTGAGCTTATTTACTTTATTTATCCATCAATCAATCACTGTACATCGATCCATCTATCAACCAGTCTTTATTTACTTAAAATCAAAGTTTATCACAAAACAGTAGGGGAGGCGCTGTAGTTTAAGGTGCATCTTCTACACATTCGTGTAAGACACAAGGGGTCTTTCTTCAGACAGAGATGCGTGGGATCGGTGCCTCAGTTTGTCCAAGACCAGGGGGAGGGAACAGCATGCAAGTGGGGAATTATCTGCTCCCAGAAAATTCCATCCAGGGCATCTCCCGCTAGAAGGGCCGGGCGCAAAGTGGCGGGGAAAACCCTTCTTTGCCTGAGACGCTGGAAAGAAGCTCTGATGGGCCAGGATGGACAAAGCAGCCAAACTGGAATATGGCAACTCCCTAAGTCCATATTTTACCTTACAATTTAGCCGCTGGCTCGGAGGATCCGCACCCACGTGCTCTAACGAGGCAACTCTGTACAGAGACCTCCACCGCCTTCTGCCCACCAGGCACTGCCAATTCCCAGCTTGCTTCCAGTTGGGGCACCAGCATCGCTTCCCAGGGCAGTATTTTGAGCATTTTAAAAAGCTGCTATTCAAATCAAACGGCAGGCAGTAAGCTGCCCTGAATATACTTAAGAGCTCTGGTACTGAGAATAGTTCGATCACAACCGAGCAGCTCGTGACTGGCAAGAATGCTAGGAACAGATTTCAACAGACCCTTTTGCACAGAGAGCCCCTTAAGGGGCCCACATAGCCCCTCCCCCTGCCCCCCTCAAAAAATCGTTTCAGTTAAACACACACACACACACAAAGCAGGCATTAGCTTCTCCTTCTGCGCCTGAACCGGTCAGCTGCTCAGCAGGCAGAGACGGAAGAAGGAAAGCTGCACCGGTTCTTCCAGTCACACTGACTGTTCCTCTTTCCTTGCCCACTCTCTCGCTCTCCCCCCCCGCCCCCCCATCTTCTAGCCTATTTCTCTCCTGTAGCTCTGGACCGGGCAGGGCCCCCCAGCAGGAGCAGCCACATCCTCCTGGTGAACCGCTTGCAGAGGCGCCTCCAACAATTTTTACATTCACAAATGTGCCCGGAAGTTCAAAAATATTGGGGGGGGGCTGTTTCTGCCATTCATATATGTGTTGGCTCTATAGAAGGTCTGAGTCCCTTGTTTTTCACAGTGCACCTGAATGGTTGGAGAAAAAATATTTGGCTGGATGAATGACCTACCGCATGCCTGGCGACGGTGACACATGCGCTGGTGACTTCCCGCCTGGACTTCTGTAATGCGCTTTACGTGGGGCTTCCCCTGAAGACAGTCCAAACACTTCAATTGGTGCAAAATAGAGCTGCCAGGTTGCTGACGG